>NC_056473.1:6502850-7102850 GCF_008729295.1 Plectropomus leopardus | reverse complement strand
CACATCCATGTTTGGCCGTTTACACTCACACAATACATCCTTGATTGATACATTGTTTATGGAAAGTTTGTTGAAATATACTTACAATCTTTCAATGGGCTGTTCTGCAGTGGTACCATGTTGTCTGAGGCTAACATCCAGACAAACAAACTTACATTTTTCCATTTTAAACTGCATTTTAAACTTATAGGTTTCTTGAATATTTTCCACAAGTATTTTATCAAATTTTAATTCTAATAGTTTAAACAATAACTCTCTGTCTCATTTCTTACCATTATGGTACATTATTGCTTTAAAGTAATGTACCCAAAAATGCATTTGCAAAAAAAGTTTTTTGAAAATGTATTTAAATGATATTTAGTCTATTTTATGATACACACACACACAAACACACACACAAACTTTTCTTTTTTTACCAACTGGCATCATAATGCATTCTATAGAGGGTTAAAAACATTTACATCACAATATGATGCAAAAAATACACAACTTGGTGCCTAAAAATTTCCCAGAATGCAGGAAACCGAGTGTTTGATGTTAAAACTTTTCTCGTGGAGGGCCCTAAAATCCTAGCCTTCAATATGACTGAAAATGTAGTGTGGTTGTAGTTTGTTAACTTTTCAGCAGCAGAAGTGAAAATCATTAGCATGTGCATAATGGACACTTCTGCAGAGAACAGACTCGACTAATCAAACAAGTAAGAGATGATGCACGCACACTTAAAGTAAAACCATCAATTTCATCCCTAAAAACTCGACCACCTGGCGTTGATGCAACCTCGCTCTCTCCAGAGTGCAAATTAAATCAGCAGCCGAGCAGCGAGAGGATTACACAGAGACTTTTCCTTCTACCTGGAATGTGGCCACGACGGTCTTCCTGGCGTTTTGAAACAGCTTTTCGTCTGACCACTCTGGGTGTTCCTCATGCAGTTTGGAGGCGACATAATTGTGGTAGCGAAACCAGATAATCCCCTCTGCTGCTGTGAACATGTTCTCATTGGCCCAGGCATTTCCCAACTCTGGACACAGAAGATGGCACAAATGTTAGAGAATTCTGCTCTTCCATCACTTGAATTAACATCACTGAAGCTACAGCACAATAATCAGAGAAAAAGCTACATTTAACATGTTCTTTTTAAACAGAATGCCATTGACAACTTTTCAGCATACATTCCAATTTCATTCATTAATGAGGATCTCTGACCACTAATTGAATGATAATTTGGCTGTTTGTTTTGAAGGATGTGACAAAGGAGTGGTGACAGGATCTTTCGCCTCCTCCTTAAGATAATAACTACACACCTTTAACAACACAAGCAACAAAACACTGGCTTCGTGACACCTGCATGGCATCCTCCATGCTATAGAGAGGATTTACTGCGGTGCGTGTGACAAGCTATTTGCACAATAATTACACAGTCATAACATACGTCAGGCAGGGCCTCTTTTGACTAAGCCTCGCGGGCTGATCAGCGCAAACCTGGGGGAAAAAATATTTGCAAGAAATTCTTGCTGCTTGTTTTCAGCTGCCCACAGTATCGATTGGGCGGGTATTACCATGCAGAGTGTAAAAACAGTACAGATACCTGATTATTTAAAGGAGCAGTTCAGCCAAACATACATAATACAGATATATATATATATTCTGATTTATTTATTTATTCATTTTCTGATTTTGAGTGCATCCAGATAGTTTGAGAGTGATTTGGAGATATGTTATGTGCAATTTTTAAGGTTCAAGGGTCGAGGTATATTATTTATATCCCATGGGGACAATTTGGTTCACAGCCAGAAGTAATAAACAGACATCAACAGAACAAGCAAATACAACATAAATTCTCTTTGCCATGAATGGCTCAGATCAGTCAAGATTGCTCTGGTCTTCAAATATCTAACCTTAAACAGGTCGTGGAGGTCATTCAAAGGTGTACCATCAAGTTTGCTGCACACCTTTACAATACCAACCAATTTTAACTAGTTTGTGTGTAAATGAATGGGCTCATTTTACTGAAAATTACTGTTTTGAGGAGAAGGGAATTTCTCCTGGCTGCTGTGGATCATTGTGAACCTGGAAAGAGATTCTGCTGTTGAGCTTTTGGGCTTCAAAAGCCATAAATTAAATGTCACTGAGCTCCAGGGTTTTGAGTTCCAGCCAACACGCTTCCTCAATAAATCACACCTAACTACATGGTTGGATGTACTGCACTCCAGGTACGGTGGAAATTATGGTTGACTTTGCTTTTGAGTGAATAAATGACATAAAGTCTGTTTAGTGCATTTTTCTGCAACTAACAGCCCCCCTGTTGTATGTAAAAAATGCCCTTGGTAATACTAATCCCAATGTCTGGTACTAAATAAATGACCAGGTCAGATCTGAGGTATAAAATGTCTCACCATAAAGGCCACTGGTTCCGTGATCTCCTGTCGAGGGGTCAGCAGCACTCCACATGAGACTGCGTCCTGTTGCCTCATTGGGCATGTTCCACTCAGGGCCTGAAGTCAAGAGCCCTCCAGAGAAGCTTCTGAGGGAGTCAGACCAGGACGTGGAGGGGCCATAGATGGAGCTGCCATCAATCCATGCTGTCACCATGTTCACCTGTATATGTTGCATTTATTTCTAAAATGATTGCACTTCAGGAAGAAGGGACACGTCTGGTAAAATAATGTTAAGTGCGCTCCTTTAGCGCCAGTTCATAAGCTCCTGTTCACATTTACTGCCTCATTTTGGTGATGACATTACCAAACATGTTATTAACAAAGTGATACCTGTGTGCGAGGGTTACTTGGACTCTGGCCGGACTCTTTGTCCCACGGTCCTCTCTGGAAGGGCAGCAGGACGTTTCCGGTGGCAGTGGGGTCAAAGATAGGGTCACCTTTTGGGACTGGGATGTTCATGAACTCAGGTGGACACCCAGGATTTCTTAAGTCGAAAATTTCAAAAGTAACATGATAACCTGAGAAGTAAAAATGATTAAAAGCAATTAGTACAAAATATGTTTGATCATTTTTGGCTTACAAACACAAGACATCTTGGTATATTAAGGGATAGCATTAGCCAGTATCAGTTTTATAAATCTTAAGTAATGACCTTAAAATCTAACACCTGTGTTACACCTCCATTTTAGTGACATGGGTTGAAAACATTAGTGTGCCATATGGGTGTGTCCACATGACTAGAGTGCAGTTTAGGGTATCCCAATTTGCACACAATTTCTAAAGTTTTTTTATAGCGCACTTGAATGCAACATCATGCATGATCTATATTTACCAAAGAACAGAGAGAGCACGGTCTGGTTGCGTGTTGAGGGCAGACCGGAGGGGCCCCTTGTCAGCAGGCGGCTCAGCCTGCGGGGGTTTGGCAGCAGCGGCTCCTGGACAGGTTGGTAGACTCCGTCCCAGTAATGCGCAGGCACGAGGCGCACAAGGTGAGAACCTGCGCGAGCACAGACACAAGCAGGTGTTTTGGCAGGCTGACTACGGCTGCTGGCAGCTGTTGCGCACTTTGGCACCCGTGTAACTTACCGACAGCTCCGCGCCTCGGATATCCCAAACTGTTGTACCAGCCGTCAAAGCGAGGAACCTCCCAGGTTATTTCACAGCGGGAATCTGTTCAAGACATATCGAGAACAAACATTCATTTTGTAGGTTTCTGCCTATAGGAGTTGCAGAATCTGAAGTACAACTGTTGTCCACTCACGTTCACTGATTATGAGCACTAAGCCAACCGCTGCGCAGATACTCCAAACCCTTTTACGCAAATCCATTGATGCGAGAGATGCTCCTCAGTTCAGCCTGCAGCCAAGAGGACTGAAGGACCCCTAAAGGCTAAACACAAGTTTTCGGTAAGTAACATTTACTCTTACATTTCATGTATTACTTTGTTAGTATAACAAAGACTAGAAAGACAAATCAGGAAGTCTACAGCTACCACCCTTTGTACACTTTACCTTTCACCAAAATCTTACTAAACCTCCACACTTTTGCTTATAATGTGTCTGTTCATGTCTGTAAACTGCAAATATCCAAAGCCAAAGTCCTGCTGCCTGTATCACCTTGTATTTGATAGTTGGAGATGAAACAGTAGAGTTTTACCTGCTGTAGAGGCTGAAATGCAGGGCAGAAGTGGTGCAGGGGCACAGGTGCAGCTTGAGGGATGGTGCAATACTAAAGCCAACATGTGTTGCACAGCTTTTCACAAACTGCATGTGACCTGTGTTGCCCAAATGGGAATGGTCATCGCCTCTGGATCACACCTCTTTTTTTCCCCTCACAGCATTCCAGTTAATGTATCCTCCTCCTCTGTGACACAAAGGGAGACCGACAGTATAAAAGAAGTGTATGTTCCATCAACATTCACACTTCAGTCCTCTTCCACTTCAGCTTGTTGTATTTCAACTTTCAGGTGAGAGCGATCTTTCAGATTTTCTCTGATTGCTTTTATTGGAATCTTTTACTTAAATCCAGAGCACCAATTGCCATTATACTGACCTAAGGGGTTTTCTATAGAATTGCATGTCTTTGTGTATCATACAGATGCATTCATTTTCTTTGCAGTAAAGATGCAAAGTGCCAGAGAACGATAGATGATACAAATGAGTCAGACATGGTTGTGTTAAATCATTTGCATTGTTTCACAGCAGTACATCCACTGTAAGGAACAAGAGCTGCTATCTCTGCATCTGAAGGAAACTGAGAAGCTCTCCACTAACACTGTCTTCTCTGTTGCGCTGTCTAGTCTCAGCTCAGGAGCTAAGATGACTTTATACGATGACATTTACCCATTCTACCCTCTACAAAGGACCTCCTTCATCTTCAACGGCCGCTTGCTCACCATTATTCTGGTCTTCCTTGTGCTAGCCATCAGTCTTCTTCTCATTCTGCCAGGGATACGAGGGAAATCGGTGAGTACAAAGCATCAGATAAACTATTACTCACTGCAAAAAAAAAAAAAACCCAAAAAAACCAAACTTGTGTGCTTGTGTATTCTTTGGATATTTTTTTTCAATGCACCTGACATTATTTTTATTCTGCTCTCTCCCTTCCAATCAGAGGCTGTTCTGGCTGCTCAGAATAATCATCAGCTTGTTCATAGGCGTAGTGATAGTTGGTGAGTTTAATATTCTTATCGTCATCGTTGAATAAGTCTCAGGTTTTCCTTTTACCGCCAACATCACTCACCTCTGTGTCCTTTCTCTGCAGCGCTCAACTTTACCAACGACTGGGCCGAGGCCAGAATGACCACTAATGCCACCTACAAGTCTTTCAGCAACGCAGTGGTTAACGCTGACATCGGCTTGCATGTTGGACTGTACGGCATTAATGTGACACTGAAGGGTGAGTCACTGTGGCTGCTGTTGCGTGCAGATATATCAACAATACACAAGTACGCTGGCAGTTTTAATGCTATGACCAACTTGGGTCTTTATAAGGATGTTCGCTCTATATTTATGTTCAAAAAAGTAAAAACTACACTACAGGGGTCAACTGATATTGGTTTTGTCAGGGCTGATACCAAATATTTGCAGTTAATAAGACCAATAACCGATAGTTGGAACTGATATGCATTTACAATGACAATTAAAATCTTTGTCAATATTTAGAATTTGTAACATAACAAACTTCAACACAGAACATTTAAATGCCTTTGGCAAATGCTTAATCAGAAACTTCCCAGCAACTTTTTCTATAAAGTCAGGTAAGAATAAAAAATGAATGAATGAAAATAGTTCCCTGAGGTTTTATAAAGTAAAAGTTCCTTCCAGGCTGACACTTTCTTTGTACTTTTTAATTAATGAATTTTATCGGCAATCAAATTCAGATAAAATGCTGATACAGGTCATTCCTAAAATACCAAATATCGGCCCCGATAATCAGCCAGGCCGATAATCTGTCAACCCCTAATTTCACATCATTTTGTGCCCTATGTGTATTTTAGTTGCATAATTTTGACTTTTTTTTTTATCTCAGGGAATCCTGTTGTACAGTTCAATGAGACCATTGACTACAATGAAATGTTCACCTGGCATGACACTATTGAAGAAGAGTATGAGGAAGCTCTGGAAAAAGGTTTACCCAACCCCATCCTGTATATCGCTGAGAAATTCACCCTGAGCAGCCCATGTGGACTCATCTTTCAGTACAGATACTCTGGACGATACGCCTCTGCAACCCTCTGGTAACAATAAATAACTGCTCACAGTTTAAAGTTGTCTATTTCAGTTAAATGTAGCATAAATGACAATGTTTGTACACTTTCACAGGACGGCCTTTTGCTGCTGGTTGCTCACCAATATCCTCTTTTCCATGCCGGTCATCCTGTATGCCGGGTACATGATGGTGGCCACTGCAGCCTTCATCTTCTTCTCCATGGCGTCCTTCTCCACCATCATGAACGTGCCACAGTGTGTTTTCTCAATCGGCACTGACTCCTTTGAAACTAACTACAGCCATTCATTCTGGCTGGCCCTGGCTACAGGTAAAGATACCGCACATTCATTTCATAGGTTTTATAACGTCAGCTTTAGCAGCTGTTTACCCTTTGAAACCTGGATCAACATCACCTCTCTTTTCTCTTGAATCCATAGAAAAGAAATGTCCAACAAATTGAAAGAAATTTGATTTATATATTTTTTAATAAAGTTGGGAAAAAAAAACAATGAATTGAAATTAATTAATAATCGTATTATATATTTGAATTTTTCTAATAATAGAATTATTTGAATTTTTAAGTGCTTTGTTCCCCCCAGCTCATTTAATTTCCTGCTAATTTCTGGGTCATTTCTTTTTAAGTTGCTGTTGCCTACTTTCCATATTTTTTTAAAGATATCAGGGTAATTTGCCCTGGTTTCAAGGGGTTAAAAGCTGGTGATTTTTACTAACTGATGTGTTTCTTAGGTGTGATGTGCATTGTCCTCGGGATTCTGGTGGTGACGCTGAACTATTTTATACCAGAGAAGATGAAAGAGGCATTCAGTGTTGGTGCTGACAGTTATGAGGACGAAGATGTTTCTGATGGGAGGGGATACCTGAATTCAGTTTTTCTTGACGGAGTGACAGTTTCACCTCTGACATCAAAAGTCACAGCGGTAAGTTTACAACACTCACAGGCTAATACAGTGATGGATTAGTCATTCATTTATACCAGTGAATTCATTATTCATTGCTCTTTTATGACTTTGCTGGAAAATTTGCCTTTGATTTACATTTACTGATTCCAAATACATATTCAGCTCTTTGACCAATGCAGTATTAAAAAGGATGCAAGATTAAACTGAAATGAATCGCCGCTATCATGGCCACCACTGCATGTATGCCCTGAATCCTGAGTGCTGCAATGTTATGCCCACATTTAAAGGTTCACTGTGTAGAATTTAGGGGGACATGTTGGCAAAAAATGAATATCATATAATAATAACGTTTTCTTAAGTCTATAATCACCTCAAAATGAGAATCATAATGTTTTCGTTACCTTAGAAAAAGTCATCTGTATCCACATGGGGAGTGGGTCCACAGAGTTCACCATGTTGCAGCACCATGTTTCGACAAACCAAATATTGCTCTTTCATGTTTTCACATTGACCTTCATATTTGGCAGCCCCTCCATTTTTTTTTTTTTTACATAAAACTGCTTTAATCCGTGTCTTTACCATTTTAAATTACTGGTCCGCTTGTTTTGGAGAGGAAGAGACATCTACGAATAATTCTGCTCCGCCTTAAAACCTCTAAAAAATGAACACTGAAGGAATTCTAACCTGGAGAAGTTTCAGCTGGTTGCTATCAGCAGTCCTCACCACTAGATGCCACTAAATCCCCTTTAATCGTACACACTGAACCTGTAAGGAAGTTATTTCCCCCTTTGCTGCTCATTGACTGTGATCATTCTGTTTCTGTGTTTTAGGAACATATATAAAGCTGTCCAGGTTTCCCTCAGGGAACTTTACTTGAAGATATTTTTTTGCTGAATGTGTTGCAGATGGCGTGTCATGCCTGTTTGAATTATCTGTGTGAGCCTTTTAAGTGTTATAAATGATTTCATTGTTAATATTTGTATTTGCCATGTTGCGGTAGTTGTTGAGTACAATGTATAAAGCCGTATGGCATCCATACACCATGTATATACACTGATCAATAAGGATTATAGGTCTGTCGTTTCATTAGAAATGAAAGATGAGACATAATAATTGTTAGTTTGATATTTCTTACCTTTTGATAGCATCTGCAGAATCTTTTGCCATGTGTGTACGCTGCACAGCAGCAGCAAGGGGTTTAGTTTGTGCATTGTTTCTGAGCAGCTTGACTTGTCATAGTAGGAAAAGCACAGGTGATACTTATAACAACAGCAATGGTGTTGCATTCAGTGTCCCAGCGAGAGAGATGGTGAAGCAGCATGCACAATACAAGGAACCTGATATCACAGCAGCTAAATGCCATTCAGCCATCAATAATTTCATTCTTTACACCTGTGCTTTTAATACTATAACCAGCCAAAATTAGTTCTATGAAAAAGGCTAATTGGCTGAAGCATCCTTTGTTCACAGTGTTGGGAAGTAACCAGTTACATGCAACTAGCTGGTAACCAGTTACCTGTAATTCAATTACTTAATTATTAATTAATTAAATTGAGTAAATGTAACTGTAAACGGTCACATTTGCTGAGAAAAAAATGTAATTAAATACAGTTACTAATCAAAATGTTGAGGATTCAAAAGCAGTTACATCCAAATATATCATTTTGGATAAAAAAAAACATTAATCCTGTTGTTTTGCATTGTTGTACTGTGCACAAATACCTGCTTTTGGCATAATCTATTTCCGGACATTTTTCAGGTTTATTTGCTTACGTTAAAATATTTTGCCCAAAAAGTTATCTAAAAAGTAATCAAATGCAAGTTACATTACCTTGATAAAGTAATTCATATATTCACACTTTTTAATTACACTTTTTAAGGTAACTTGTAATCTGTAATCTATTACATTTAAAAATAACCTTCCCATCACTGTTTGTTCTCAATTTCTTAGATAAAAAAAAAAACGTGAAAACACAACAAGAAAAATTAAACTTCTTGGATCAATGCAATAAGTTAATCTGTAATTCAGGCAAATATACTGTGTCTTGTTTTTTGTAAGTTTTTTGCAGTTACATCTTAATGAAATAAAAACAACAAGTATTCATTGGTGAGATTGTATTCTTAATGTGTTTATAACATTACATTCATTCAGTAATGTATATTTTGATACATTCTTGTACTGTACTCTCTGGTAAAGGTAATGATCACCCATACTGTATGTCTTTGAAAAGTGTGTCTTTGGCCTTCAGCATCACCATAATACACATAGTTCAGTGCCTTTGTACAGCATATTATTATCGTCTTTTAATACTTACTGTAATAGATTATCATGTCAGATTGAGAATGAATCCCTGGTCTGTAATTCTTCATAATAACATGCATATACAGTAGGAGTAATATGGCCTTTCCAACCAAGTCCTTGAGTAATCCAAAGTATTTACAGTTAGAATTACATTTTTTTAAACTCCATACACATTATAAAAATGACTAAATAAAAAATAAATGTACTAATTTATCTCTTCATAAGAAAATAATCATGACCTTAAAGCTACTTCTCTTCAACACCAGTAACTCACGTACAGTACTACAGACAGAGTATTCACATTGTAAGGCCATTATGACAATGTAATTCAAGATAAAACCTGAAAATGAGAACCGGATGTTCTTTACAGCATTGCAACAAGAGGCCGAGAAAATAAAATGATAGAAAAATAAATTCTCCTCATCCCACTGAGCCACCTGTCCATCATTTGTCCCTTCGACATGCAGAACAACAGCGGGCTGATCCATGCAGGGTCTCTATATGTAGATAGGCGTCTCCTGACCTGTCAGCAGTCTGAACATCACCGCGGGCATCGTCTTCATGTTGATCTGGCAGAGAGGAGAAGGGACAATTACACCGTCAGCCTCAGGGGCCATTTATAGAGGCACAGTCCTAATCACATCTCTTGACCCCAGGCCTAATTTACTCCCTTTGGTGCCGCCAGAGAGTCAAAAGAGACCTTGAATCTATTACTGACAAAGTATACACCTTTATGGCTTTATTGGTGAAATATATTAGGAAAAATTGGAGGAAAACACACAGACAAAAACACAGATGGTTAAAAGCTGTTGAAATACTATGTAAGAAATGGTGCAGACCAAGAATGGTTTCTGAATCAACTCAGAGTCCACATATGACCTGACGACTGTGTAGCAAAGGGTTTAAGACCTGCAACTCGCTTCCAGTTCATCAGAACTGAAGATGCTTTTTGGACGAGAGGCAAAATGTCTTCAAGTTGCCGGTGAAATAACACTTATGGAGTCTCCAGCTGTTCTCACTTTCCTGTGTCCTTTCTTCTCTCTGCACACCTTGTTTTAGTCTTGTTTGCTCCACCATTGTCACACCTTGATTGTCAGCCATCCCTGTGTTTCCCTCCTTTCTCCTGTGTTTACCTACCCCAGCTGATTAGTTCCCTGTGTATATAAACCTGTGTCCTTTGTTATCAGTTTGTCTGTTATCCTCCCTGCTGTTTCCACAGTGATCGCTCCTGTCTTCACCCAATTTTTCATTTTACTTTGTGTTTTGGTTATCTGCTTGTTATTGTCCATTCCCATAGTCTTTAAAGCTCACTTTTGGTTTGTATACATTACGAGAGTTTGTATGCCACACTATTTCTTGGTTCAGTGCAAAGAAACTATGAAAGTTTCTTCAAAATTGCTAAACTGTAATTTTGTGGCTTATCACTGTCTGAAAAATTAAACTTAGTTAAAATAGGTAACTGTCAGTTGGCACTTGTTGCAATAACACAGATAACATTCAGGCAGTTGGCTTAAACAGATGAGAGGTCCTAAATAAGGAGATGGTGATGCTATTCTTTCAGAGCCATGATCTGATAACTGATGGTCAGTCGTTCTCCTCTGATGTGAAAAGCCCTGCATCTTGTTCCTGAGTATTCTGACTGATTGTAGCGTCCTGCAGATTTTCCCAATCAGGGCAAAAGCTGCTGTCTGTTGTTGGATTTTTAGGAAGCCAATCATTGAAATGTACAGGAGTAGATAATATAGTAAATGATATTTATGTAAAACTTAACTTTCTCTTTTTTCGCCTTCAGAAAAATGTATTCATTGGGCTCCATGTGCTTTATAGCGAGATTTTGTGGCGGTATTGGATAAATTACCCAATTATGCTGTTTTATTCTGACTGCTTTTCTATTTTTTTCTCAAGTCTCACTCCTGACATATTTTACCAACCTTTTATGTGTACACTTTGTCTCTCCCGAATCGTACAAAATTCTATAATTTTGAAAAATTAAACAGTGTCCATCTTGATGAATGCTCTGTAACACAAACTGCTGTCATATATATATATATATATATATATATATGTTCTTATGTTCTTTTTTTTTTTTTATATCTTATGTCTCCACAGAAAACAACATTAACAGTAAAAGGGCTGACAGAATCAGACCAAGGCGCTAAAGGAGCTTCTGTTCCTGTGCCAGCCAACCTGCAGCTGCTATATTTAATTCCTTTTTGGTTCATGCTTCAGGGTGATGAAAATATATATATATTTTTTAATGTATTGATTCATATGTGTGAATTTATATTGTATTAATCTTAGCCATGTAAGCAGGTGCTATTTAGCTTTTTGTCTCCAAAACTCTAAAAAAAAATGTAGTTTTTTATTAGAAGTTCCACAGTGACAGATACTACAATACAAGCAAAAGTACTCATCATGCAGAACAGCCTTTTCTTAAAGTATGACCACATGATGTATAATTAAAGTGAATTATGGCTCATTCTAAGGTAGAGAAAACACAGCAGTTCTCATTTACAGGCAATTACTAAAGAAAACACATTTATTATATTATATTCAATTCTGCCAGTATGTCCTGGTAAATCCTACACACTGGATCTTTATGTATACATAAATGTAGAAAATGTATTCAGTCTAATTCTGGTTAAGAGGAAGGAGAAGAGAGGAAGATTATGACTGGTAAAGACAGTAAAGAGAGTTTAGCTAAAATAGATTCTGTTGTTACATTTTGGTTGTTTTGCTGAATATAGTTAAGTTCATTTGGCTCATCATAAAGTAAAGACTGACAAATATCTAAACACAGTTTTATACTCTAATGTGAAGGAATAACTGTTTCTAAATTCAAGTGCGCTGTAGTATCATATCCAATATTCTGGGCCTTGGACTAATCACAAACTGATTTGATCCGTGTGTGTCTTTAAAAGACCTGCATGGTGCAGTGACTTGTTAGGTGCAGTAATCAGTGAAAATTGCCACCTTGTGGCATGAGGACTTCTTACCTCACCCACTGAGACAGACAGGGTTTGAACAATCTTCTCATGTGCCATGGCAACAACACTCTGACCATTTATTTCAATGATTCTGTGTCCAACACGAACTCCGCCTCGCTCTGCTATGCCGCCTCGCATCAGACTGCAGATCTGGGGAGGTGAAAAAAATATACTTTGTATGTAACAGCAAAACCCTTACTCTTTAAAAACAGTGATGATCTTCAGAAGCTTCACTTCACTTCAAGCCTCCATTGAAAATTTAGTGTCATGCTTCATAATAATAAAACTTACAATGCCATTCTGCACACTGAAACCAAGCTGGAACTTGAGATCGGGTCTCTTGATGAGGACAGTGGTGACAGGAGGGCAGCTCACAATACTCAGCTTTACCTTCACCTGGTTCTTCAGACCCTGGACCAAAAAAAAAAAATCCATAAAAACACATTCATGTTACACTAATTTTAAAGGTGTCACGCTGCAAAACTAAAAAATTATAAGATTTCCAGTTATATAATACTGTGAAAATATCAAAGTGCTCAATCCTGACAGACAGACTGAGACTTTTGCAGTAAACAAGTCATTAGGACTTCTATGACATTGTGATGTCACAACAATACTAATTTAAATCTTGAAAAGTAAAAAATTATAAATGGGTCCCTTCTTTAATCCTGATGCAAAAAAACCCATCAGCTGATAGGATGTAAACAGCTGGCCCAGCTGATATTTGGATGAGCTCTGTGCGAATATAAAGACAGTTGCAACAAATATGAAAAACAGTTATCTTTTATAAACATTACCAACTGTAGCTTAATGACTGCATTGAAAATACGTGTATTGAATATAAAAATGTGGTCTATCAAACTCAAATGTAATGTTTTTATGAACTTATTATAGTATAATCATATTAGGAATAATGTGTATAATAATAATAATGTGAATAATGAGCGGTATTGGTTAGATTAATTTTTTTTTTTAAATCTCACATAGTCCCTGCAGTACTCCAGAGTACCCCTAGGTGTAAGCCACAGTGCCATTCCCTGATTCAAATATTTCCATATCTAAGTGAAGACTAAGTGAAGACTGAATATGTGAAACTGGAGCTGCCTGAAGCTCCGTACCTTGATGATGCCCTGACAGGTGGCAAGTGGCAGCCCCACCAGGCTGGTGTCATTGATGGACATAATCTGGTCGCCAACACTGAGTTTTCCAGAGCGAGCTGCGGGGCCGCTGTTCAGCATACTGGCCATGATAACAGTGGGCAGAATGGAGCCCCAGCCAGACTCCACGATCACCACACCGAGGCTCTCTCCTTTCTGCTTCTCCACATACAGCTGGAACAATGACAAGGCATTTCTTAATCATCTTCGGGCACATTTTGAATGTCACATCCTGGAGTTTAGAAGATTTGTGAGATGGCTCAGCCATTTATGTTAAGGGAAATCCATCCATCATCACGCACAATCCACCTGCAGCCAAATAAAGAAATGTCACACCTCTTTACAGTTGTCTGAGTTTGAGAAATGGACGAGGTCATCATGGTACATTTCCTGGGAGTTGATGATGTCACTGTATTGTTTCTGGCTCAAGTCGGTGGGGTTGATGCCGTTGGCACGCAGGAATTCTCTGTAGGCCACGCTAAAAGCCTGACCGATGGACTGTGCAATGAGCTGCGCCTGTGGGAAGGGGAGAGTTTGGGGAAAACTACTCAGCAGAAAGGCTATCACAATCGACAACAGCAGGAGGGTGAGAGAGATCACAGCGTTTTAGTGACCACAGAACAAATATCAAAAAGTATAAACCCCAAACTAAAAATGTTGAGCAGCAAATACTCACATCCTCTGACTCAAAGACATAGCAGATCATCCTGTACTGACTCTTCCCTTCGCTGGCAGAGTCGGGAGATTCTGAGAAATCCTCTGATGAGGCCTGAGACATGCGCCTGCGTGCCATCAGAACCACAATGCTGCCAATGTCTGCGATATAGGAGATGGTCCGCAAGGCACTGTCCATCATTGTCTCCTAGGTGGAGCAAAAATAATCACATTCATTAGTCATTAGGTCTGGAAATAGATTCAACACAGAGAGGACTCAACACATAAGGAGTTACTAACCTGTGTGTCAGCATTCAGCACTTTGACAGCTTTAGTGGAAATAAATAAGTCCACTTCTGTCATCATTTGAGAGTCTTCATCTTGGCTCTATGAAATAAATAACACATCATTTTAATCAGACATTTACTGTTACCTCACAATGCAAACTTTCAGCTCATCATGGAAACACTGACATGGGCAGGTGAGCAAAAAAAGGCATGCAACAGCTCCACCGTGTGGTAAGAAATGACTCTGCTGCATAGTTTCCCCCTCACAAATAATTCAGCTGGCAATACAGGTACATATGCACTCAAACATTCCATTAAAATCCAAAGTAAAAGGCACTTTAGGAGCACAGGCCTCTGCCAGTGCTAAACAAGTCCCTTGCTGTTATATCGAGAGACAGCAATTTTAATGCTTAAACCTGCAAACGCACTGGAATCAGGTCTCCCTGCAAGTTTAACCCTTTAACACCTGGATTGCCATCCATTTTCTTTACTATCATTGAAACCTGTGAAACCTGAGAATATTGGTTTGATTTGATTTTATATATTTTAAATAATATTACAGAAAAAGGAAAAAAAACATATTAATAATATATTTTAATAATAACATTATTTTTTTTAAACTTTCTTGCGGTTATTTTGGGTTGTTTTTTTTAATGATTTTTTACATTTTTATTTTTAGGTAATTTATTACCTATTACCTATTATGTAATTTGCTAGTTGCCTTACCATGTTTTTGAAAAAAGGTATCAAAGGTTTAAAGCTTAAAAAAGGCAACTTTTGGATTACTTACTGCATTACTATCAACTTCTAATCAATTTCTATTGGATCCAAGGCGAATCTGTTTCTTTGAAATTCATTGCTACATTTATGAGACTCAGACACAGGATGAAAGCGTGCAGTAAGACTTGAATATTTATAAACCCAATAAATAGATGGTAACGACCATCTCGCTGAAGAGGCAGATTACCTTGATGCGACTGACAGCTTCATGGGCCTGGGACATGCGCACAGACTTGGATGGATTTTTATCAGACAGCACCTGAGTGCAGCCAAGGTAGTTAGCAGCAAAGATGATTCCATCAATAAGATCCTCTGGCTCACACGGACCCGGGACTGTGCAGCAAAAAACAAAAAAGGCTCTCATTGTAAAACATAGTAATGTGCTCCAAAGAATGATCAAATGTAAGAATGTTAAGTGATAATTACCGTCCTCAAAACTGGGGAAAGAAGCAGCTTCCTGTGTGTTCTTGAAATAAGTTAACAAGTTAGATAGAATTTGATATATTTTAAGTTCATAATACTTGAGAAGATGTATCAGCCATATCAATTACCACATGATTTTGGATATTCTGGCCCATATTATAGCAGTTACAGAAGCCTAACTAACAAAAAAAGAAATTATAAAGACAGAAAAAGATCAGTTTGCAAAAACAATATGCTTATAAATTAAAAATTAGTTGCATCACATTTTTTACAAAATATCTTCCGTTAAGTAACAAGTCTTCACCTTGGGCGCATTGCTCTCCTCTGCAGGGACGAGCTCTGGACCCTGAGGCCTCCTCGGCTGCTCTGGCACATCTTCAGGTATCACAGCTGTGCTTTGCTTCTCACCCTGTCATATACAAACATCGGTTTTAACTTCAACAAGCCTTGTTTTAAAGGGGAACTACGCTTAAATTCATACATGTTATTCTCATGGTCAAACAATGTCAGTAAACATGAACAACTCTCCCAAATCCTGATAAAATTAATAAATTCTGATATTATCAAGTCTAAAGTCTGGAGCTGTTCCCCAGGGGAATATTCTTAATATATGGGTGCATTTTCTGTTTTAGCACTGAGAACACTACAAAAGTTTTACTGTGGGTCCACATATTCAGGCTCCCTTCATTGTCTATGAAGCAGATCCAAACTTTATACACTATGACATCACGTTTGACATTTATTTCGGTGGTTTCTGGCTTTTAGAGACAGTAGATCATCTTCAGAAAAAAATATTTAATTTTTCTTGGTCATGGAAATATTATATTGGAATTCTTAATTTAGGTGTTGTTCCCCTTCATACGTTTCTTATTGGCCTGTGTAGATGATGACCTTGTGGAAAAGGCGAGAAAGACTTTTTGCAAAGGATACAGCTAAAATAGTGGTGTATTGTATCAAAGTATGATACTCTGTTAAAGTACTTAAAATTTTGGAGTAATATTGGAATTTCTGTACTTTACTTGGGTTTTTATATTTCTGTCAACTTTCACTTTTATTCCTCTACATTTTCTTAAAAAAATATATACTTTCACTCCACTACATATGCCCTAGGCATCGTAGGAACAGATCCATGGGTGCTGTTTTGTTATTTTATTGGATTGTGTACTTCCATATTGTATTTTGTACTGTCATAATGTTTTTACTTGTATTCTTACTTTTAATACTTAAGTGCATTAAATATCATAAAATGACTTTAAATACTTAAGTATAGTAGAGACTTTTACTCAAGCAATATTCTAATAGTTGACTTTAACTTCTACCAAAGTCATGTTCTGGTAAGACATCAGACTTTCAGGTACTTCATCCACCACTGAATTCAAATCTTCCTTCACTCAGGGACACAGAGAAGGAAGATTGTGCAGAAACAAACAAACCACAGGGGACGAGCTCTAACAAAGATCTGGCCTATTTGTGCTGCTTACCTGCTGGGGTTTCTCTGTCCGTCTCTGCCTCTCCTCCAGAGGCTCCCTCTGTTGTTCCGCTGTGTGATGAGGAGCCAGGGATGGCTTGATAACCCTGGGTTCGCTCTCCCGGCTGTTAGCAGAGGAGGGGGGACTGGGTCTGGGAACAGGAGGAGTCTCTCTGCGAGGCGGGGCCTTCTGGGTGTCTGCAGGTGGCGGAGCATGGGAATGACGAGGAGGTGGAGGAGGATGTTGCTTACCGGAAGCAGACCTGGCTTTGGTCCGCACGGAGGCTTTTTTGCAGTCCTTTGACGAAGTCTTTGGACGCTGCTGCTGCTCGGTGCTGTTGGTCGAGCATCCTTTGATCCCAGAAACAACATGCTCCATGTCCTCTCCGGCTCCCCTCCTCTCTCGTCCTTTACCCTGCCTCTCCTTCTCCTTTAAGCCTACGTGAGACGACTCACCCTTCTTACCAGCTCCTGGGATATTATGGTTTCTCTGGACTTTAGTGTCATCTTCTCTTTCCCTTTCGTCACCTCCCTTTCTAATTCTTTCATTCTCGTTGTCCTGATAAAGGCTGGTCGGCCTCTGAACACTGTTCTCCGTCTCCTCTAAATCCTCGATGAATTTGGCCCCATCCAGCACCTCCTCTATCTCATCTCCGTCACTGAAGAAGAACCTGTTCTCCTGGCCCTTTTCCACCTCCCTCTCTGCCTGATCCACAGCAGCTGGACCACAATGTGACCTAAAGCGATGGCCTGTCTTGTGAATCTTAGCGTCTGATTGTGATCCCTCACATATTTCAGTGCCATGCCGAGGCCTGGGAGGGAGCTGCTCAACAGCACTGCCGCTCTCATTAATATTATCACCTCCTGCATACTTTATATAGCCTCCATCCTCAGGAGAGTACTGTTTGTAGTACCTGGTGTCCACAACGCCCTCTCTGTTTAAATGCAGCACCTCATCATAGTCCTGCTCCACATCAGAGCCCACGTTGTCGTACTCTGAACAGGTGTCCTCCATGTCCTCAGGACTCGGGTCACAACTCATGTAAAAGTGGCTTGCAGGGGCAGGAGGAGTCAGCTGGTCGTTGTTGTCATCCTTCAAGGTACTCAGGGGTTTCTCAGACGCCTCCTTCACCAAACTTCGCTGCTCCGCTTGCCTCCGTTTGGGGAATCCTGAACCGGGGCACGTTGGAGGGCTAGGAGCTAGTATGTTGGTAATGGTTCCTGACCTTTTTCCATGAGCCATAACTGGCCCTGTGAGCCCACCACCCTCAGCCCTGTGAACAAAAATAGATAGCCAAAATTAGATTTTTGAGATACACTTTTTGCTTCATACATTCAACGGTACATTTTTAAAATACAGCCATAAAAACAACTGAGTAAACGCTTTATAACAGAATGTGCAGAAGTCATGTGTGATTTCCTCACTGGAACAAGGCTGGATTATGAGACAACAGGCCCCTGGACACAGACATAATACAGAAGGCCCCACCACCTCTCCTACATAGAAGCAAAACACACAGACTTTATAGTTGTTTGGCCTCTTTGCTATTATTTAGCACCTCTTTATAGTCATTATGCATTTATATATTTATATATTTGTTTCTCTTTGTAGTCAGCATGCATGTTTTTGTGGTTGTTTTGTGTCTTTAAGTAGTCATTTTGAGTCAATACATTGGTGTTTTTTGTGTCTTGATCATCACCTTGTGGTTGTTTTGCCCTTTTTGGTAGTCTTTATGAGTCTCTCTGCAGCTGTATCGCATCTCTTTGTAGTTGTTTTGTGTATCATTGTGTTCATTCTGCATCTTTTTGTAGCTATTTTGTGTCTCTTAATGGTAAATTTTAGTCATTTTGTAGGTTCTTTTCGTCTCTTTTTGTCCCCTTGTAGTAGTTTTGCCCCCTTTATTGTCTTTATGAGTCTCTTTGTGTCTCTTTGCAGCTGTTTTGCATGTCTTTGTAGTTGTTTTGTGTCTCTTTGGGGTTGTTTCGGGCCTCTTCCAGGTCGGTATGTGTCACTTTGAATGACATTTTGTAGGTTAAAGCCAGGGGGGGCCCTGGCACTTTGGGCCCCTATAGGCCTGTGCCCAGTAGGCCCATTTAATAATCCACCCATGACTGAAACTAACATACCGTAGAAATGAACCTCCTTTCTGTTCCATTAATACACAAATTATTTAGCCATTATGATTTTGTTTCAGCTACAGAACAACCTCCTCCATTGTTCACTCTGCAGGTTATTACAGTACAACACTCTCCCACAGCATCTCTCAAGCACTTCACACTGTACCAGATTTAAAGAACATATGATCAAAGATTTATTTCCACACCTACACACAAATTTGGAGTGAGACAGTATCAGACTAATGTCTCTGTTTCAAGCTTTAAATGAATATCCCTACTTCAAGGCCAAACAGTGGACAAATATTAAAGCCATAATAATGTACGTAAATCTATTGCTTCCTCATCATCGACTCTAACACCCACATGCGACATATGAGTCCTTTCATCTGCAGCATATGATGTTGTTTGTTGTCTGTCTAATTTTGTCTTGATGTTCAACAAAATAGGAGACATGATGCAGCAAAACTGATTTAAGTAAATCGGGCCAACAGCATATGATGTTTTTCTTGTGTAAATAATTACTTTTATTTACTACAAATTCATCTCTGAAGCATTTGTATAATGTGGTTAGTGTGTTTTTGTTTTTTTTTTTTTACGAAATACCTCAATATCAATATTGCAACGATACTGAGAGGTTGTCTATTGGTGCTTTTGGAGGTAACACTATGAGATTTGAATATTTTTTTACCAATAATGTGTGCATAATGAGCTGGTCAAGTTAAATTACAACACTTTACTATAATGCAGCCTTTAAAACCAGGAATAGGCAACATATACAATATTGCAATATCCAAAATATAAAACGACATCTAGCCTGATATCGCAGTATCAATATAATATCTATATACTGCCCAGCCCTTGATAGAAAACTCATTTCTTTGTATTTTTCTCTGTATTTTTATTTTTTTAGTTATTTAAGGTGCCAAAAAAAGATAACAACCACAACAGTATATGCTAAATTGAAGGCATACATTACTAAACTATCAGTGGTTTAATAGATAAGTGGACCGACAGACGATTAATATGTAGCAATTTTGATAACCATTTTTCAAATTTGCCTAAAATTACTGTTTCCATCCTCTCAAACTTTTAGGTTTCTAGGTCAATTCCGTGAACATCTTTAAGTTTTGGGCTGTTGGTCAGACAAAAAAACCAATTTAAAGCAGATACTTTGGGCTGTGGGGGAATGTGATTTTTTCATTTTTAGCTATTTTCTGTCATTCAAGAATGGCAACAATTTATTTTGATTGTCTGACATGTATTTTCTTGATTAATTAATAAGTTGCGTGGTCTATAAAATGTCAGAAATGGTTGAAAATGTTGATCAGAGTTTTCCAAAGCCCATCATGATATCCTCAAATGGCTCGTTTTGTCCACAACCCAAAGATATTCAGTTTACTGTCATAGAGGAATAAAGAAACCAGAACATTTTGACATTTAACAAGCTGAGGTTATTTTTTCTTAAAACAATTACTCAAACTGATTAATGAATTATTTAATTGGCTGGCAATTGATATAATATTAGACAACTAATTGATTAATTGTTGCAGCTCCACACTCAATAGACCAAAGAAGATAATTGACTGATAATGAAATTAATATTTAGTTGCAGCCCTACAGTATGTATGACACCAACTAAAATACATCATTAGAAACATTTTTTAAAATATCAAATAAAATATACATTTACTGAGGTTCAATGCAGTGATTTAGACTGAAAATGTTCTACCTTAAAACTGTTTTCATCTCTTTTTATATGATTTAAAAAGCCTTTTAAATTTGACACCCCCTGATGTGTGATAATACTGTTCGCAGTCAAGGCTTTATCGCTTGATTAGCACTGAATGTGCTTGAGCTTTCAGATTGAACACAGTGATCTGATACACGCCCAGACTATGTCAACACCCTCATCTAAACATGAATCATGTCAGTTTGAGGTTGGGGGGGGAAAATAACAGTACGATTGCACTGTTTGGCTCAAGCTTTTCGATATGATTTGACACACTGAACACAATGAATTCCAACCGTTCACAGCGTTGATCAGATGATAATGCAACTGAGATTATGGTATTACGAGAAAAAAAAAAACAACTAATCCCCCCCCATCAGATCGCCTCCAATACAGTACAACACGCGGACCTAATCATGACCTCTCCATGGTGCTGAAGAGCTAATTAAAAACAATATGGCACATTATTGTCTGTAATTAAGGCTCGGTTGGATTTTTTAAGATTTCACGCATTTCGCCCTGCCCTTGGCGTATTTGTGATGGTATTTTATAAACCCATTACGCTGAACTTTTGCCGCAGCTGCAGGATCGCTTGTTGTGGTTTGCTGTGGTTTCCCCACATGTGGACGCCGCATTCCCATCTGCTTAAATATCGATAAAATAATCGGATATATCCTGCGCATATACACAGCACGCAGTGATGGAGCCCTGCACAAGCACACACACACACACACACACACACACACACACACGCACACACACACACACACACACACACACACACACACCTACACACTGCTGTTTTTAGCATCTGAATGCAAACATTATCCTACCGCTGCAATTCACATCGACCTTGATTTGAAGCATCGAGACTGCACCATGCTGACATCCAGTTTATGGGCTGATGTTGTAGCAGAGGAGCACATCCAGCATTGTCTCCAGCTCTGTTAACGCAAGCCGAACAGGCCTATGTGCATCACTATTACATTTGTTCCCCATCCAAACGCAGATAATCCTACGTGCCACTTACCAACATCAGTCCTGTCGGCGGCCCTCCTTGTGAAAAGCCCGTGAGCTGCTGATCAGACCAGTTTGTTCTCCGGAATGGTGATTTTTGAATAAAAGCCGCACAGCAGCCCAGGAACCTGTGTGAAAAAATACCCCCCACATCATGTGCTCACAGCTCTGTCCCCCAACAATTTCAACAGTGGTTGCAAGATAAAGGCATTTCCCGTATTTTGAAAGTAATGACGTGGGGTAAGATATTATTTTCGAAGTAAAATTGACTTTATTATTGGGGAAATTTATGGGCGGACGCAAAACCTAGTTCTGAGCTTTTCTATCAAGAACCACAACAATTATGGCACAACAAAAATCCTTAAAAAAAATAAAGAAACAATAACAAAACGTACTATGTGTCTGATAAATTCATGAACTAATGAGTCAGTATTTTGGATTTATATCACTTTTTTGCTATGTGTAAATGTAAATGTAAATGTACCCTTAGCATGTTTAGCTCTCAGTGTATAAAATGTTAGTGTATTTAAGTTTGTTAAAAAAGATGAATAAAAAAAACTAACGGCAAAAAAACCCAAAACATCAACAATAACATAAATAATAATGAGAGGCATAATCACCACATAGTCAAACGTTAGGTAATAATAATACAAATAATAATAATAATTTTATATAAAGTGCGCTTTCATGGTACACTTTACATTAGCTAAAATTGACCATAAAATAGAGCACGCTAAAATACACTCGATTTTATTCACACATTAAAAGCAGTTTAAAACACAAAAATAGGGTCTAAAACGGTCTAAAAGGGGTGATTCTTATCTATTTTGCTTTCATTGCCATTTACTTAATTTCAAAATATGTACTGAAAAAATGTACGGAACAATGTTTTTTCTTTTTTTTTATTTTACGCTTTTTGCGTTTAGGTTGTTATTATTACAGTCTATGGTTTAGGTAATTGTGGAAAATATCGATGTAGTTAGGATGGATTAGTACACCCTGAAATGCACTCTGCATTCCTCTGATTGTGCCTGAGAAGCGGGATTGTTACTGTTGTCGACATGCAACTCTAATACCGGTATGCTAGTTTATGTTTTCAATTGACAGCTTTTTAATGAATGCTTAGGGGATTCTCAATATCTGTGAAGCGCAAATAGCTTAAAATGTGTGACAATTTAGAAAGGAAGTGCTTCCTTTCGAGCCAAGTTAGCATTTAGGTTAGCTAAACATAGCCATAGCATAACGAGCCGCTAACTCTCCTCAGGTATGCAACAAAAGAAAGCTTCTAAAAAACATAAAGAGGATTTTAATCGAGCAGCACCACATCCGCCTGAATGATGACCGAGAGAGCCAGCAAAGACAAACCCAGGCGGAGTCTGTCATTGTCAAAGAGTAAGAAGAAAGGCAACGTCAATGCTGGGATTACTGCCAGTGCTGCCACCACAACTCCCATCACCTCGTTCTTCAGCAGCCAGCCTCCACCCAAGCTGGCCTGCCCCCTGTGTGGCCAGTTGGTACCAAGATTCAAGATCAATGAGCACATTGATTTTCAATGTCAGAACTTTGAGAGAGGAGACTGCAGTGCCGCCTCAGCAAGTAATAGTGTTGTGCAAAGCATCCAGCTGTCACCCAGGAGGAGTCCCCCAAAGTCTCCAGAGCTGGATGCAAAGAGGGAAGAAGAGGTTAAAGACACGGAGACTAGTCCATATTTTAAAAAGAATAACTCTCAGCAGGCACCACGGGAGATAAAAAGTAAAAGCGTGGTCAGGAGGATTGATCTGGGAAGTCTCTCCTCCAAGTTATCAAGAAAATGCCACAAGGTACCTGAGAGGACACAGACTGTGGATGCGGCAATGTGTCCTGAAAATGAGACACTCAACAGCTCACAGAAAGAAAATCTCCTGATTCAGAGTTTAGAGGACAAAAAAGACAGTGTGGCAGTCACTGACTTTACTGAAACTTGTGACAACACTACAACAGATCTATCAGACAAAAGATCTAATCTTGAACAGAAAGCATCTAAATCAGAGACTTTCCAAAAAGTATTGACACCAAAGGTGCGCTCTTCTCCCTCCAAACTATCAAAGAGAAAAAAGGGAACATCTTCCTCTAGCAGGGTGTCTGTTTTCAGAAAGAAAGCAAAATATGAGGGGAACAGCAGGGAGGGAACGTCTCGTGAGAGTGTAGCAGAGACGACTAATAGAGACCAGCTTGAAACAAAGGTTCCTTCTTCCACTACTTGGGACCCCCCTCCAAGTTCAGAGGAAACATCTAAGAAAAGTGGTGCAGCGATCAATAGTGATTCATTGGCAGAGTCTGGTGCTGAAAACATTGCTAGTGACCAGGCTGTCGAGAGCTCTCATCCCCCACGGCTTCCCTACTACCTCCGTAACTTCAGGACCGTACTACAGGCCGTCCTGGAGAACAAGGACGATGGGTCATTGTTTAACCAGGATGATATGTCACTCGTACATGCATTTGAGAACCTCTCAGGTATGCTGATATGTCCGACAGTCTTTGTTATTTGATATATAAGGAAGGATTCATCACTCCCGTGTTTTTCCTCTCACAGTGATGGGACAGAAGCTCTATGTGAGACTCTTTCAGAGGAAACTGAGGTGGCTCCAAGTGAATAAACTGGATTATGAGGAGATCTGCAGTGATCTGGGACCCGTTGCTCAGGAGCTGGTCCAAAGTGGTTTTCTACAATCGGGTAAATAATCCCACAGTAATTAATTTATACATTTTGGAACATCTTTCAGAGAGTTGGCTGAAACTCTTTGAATTAACATGCTGTTAATGAGGATTTTGTTGGTTACATCTTTTACAGTTTTAAGTAAGAAACACAAAAAATGTTTTGGATTAAAATCTCTGTTTCCTAATATTATGGCATGGTGTGCTAAAAAAAATATATTTTGACTGATATCACAATATATTTTAATGGGAATGGTAATTTAATCTTGATAGGAAAAAACATAAAAACAATGATGTGATGTTTGCTGAGATCTGAACTAAACAAGTATGTTCCTTTACACATCTGGAATGTGATTTGTGGGCCGAGGCACCTCTGTAGCACCACAATGCTTCATACATAATGGTGGATTGTGAAACCTTTTACCTTTATCAAAAAGTTGTAGCTCCTGTGACTTGAATGTTGCACTTGGCCATATTTTGATTTTGGTAACATTGGATTATTTGTGCAGCCCTATTTTCTAAAACTCTTTAATCCCTTCGGATTTGTAACTGCTGTTCCTCAACACCGGCATAGATCGAGAGTGAGGAAAAATAGGAAAGATGCATGATGGGATAGGCTCCTGCATTAACTCTTTGAATGCTTGATTGGTGAAATTGGCAACACTGGGTTCCCAGGGGCCCCCAAACTTTAAAACATTATTCCTGTTGAAATTCATCTTTTTACCTCAATGACAATGACGTCCTTTTCCGTCCAAGTGCACCTCCTCAACATTCAAACAGTTCTGGCAGCTTAGCACAATGCAGACAATGGCAAGCAGCCAAGAAAAAGACAATGAGGATATTTACTAATTTTGTCTTATATTGATCACCCACCCCTGAATTGAATTGAATCATATTGAAACTGTATCATGGCAGACTTTGTAATATCCACAATTGTTGATTTTATGATTTAAAGCCTTTGTTAAACCTTGTTATTATAAACTTGCTTTTCTACATTTATTGTTTTTTATGTGCCATGCCATTTCTAAACTTTACTTTTTACTGTACCAATATTTTTTACCATATTAGTGTTTTTTGTTTGGTTGGTTGTTGTGAAAGACTTTAAATATATATACACACACACACACACACACACACACACATATGTATGTATGTATATAAATGTATATATGTATGTCTGTGTGTGTGTGTGTATATATGTGTATGTATGTATATGTGTGTGTGCACACATACATACATGTATATACACATATACATACACATACACACACATATACATACATACATACATATATAATAAGGAATATATGTTATCCCTCTGAAAGACCAAATCACACCAAACAGGTCCATTTCCTGGTTTTCCCTTTTTTGATGCCCTCATATGCTGTTTTTGTATGTCACAGAAAGCGACCTTCAGGATTTGGGGGAGGCCCTGGATCTCCTTCCTGCTCCTGAGCTCAAAGCTCTGGCTAAGACTTTTCATTTGGGAAACTCTGGGATTCAGAAACAGCAGCTAGTGGACGGACTTCTCCGTCTGAGCAGGCAAAAGTCCCTCTTCTCTCAGACACCTGCTCAAAACAACATCGGGACTGTCATCCTAAAAAGGTGAGAGGATCAAACACATTGCTCACACTCACAGTATTGCAGTAATGACCTCACCCTCGTTCTCTCTAACTTTAAAGGGCAAAGCAGCTCGCTAGTTCCTGCGTGCGCCTGTGTCGTGGTCCTCGGGCTGTCTTCTCTCGCATCCTCCTCCTCTTCTCTCTGACGGACACCATGGATGAGGAGGAGATAGCGGCTGGCGGGCAGAGCCAGCTCTTCACCATCCTGCTGGTAAACTCGGGACGCCTGGCCTTCCCAGACTACACAGTGCAGCGTAAAGCCAAGGTGTTCCAGGACAGAGAGGATCTTATCAGGTGACAGTCTGCCAAAAGAGTTACATTGAGTCTGTTGTGTTTATATCTAAGCTGAATATCCAGAAGTATATACTCATGATTCCATCCGGCACACCAGATATGAAGCATCTATGCGAGCCCTGCTAGAGATAGTCACAGCGATGCAGGGAGGTCAGTGGGAAGAGGCCATGGAGCTTTACACTGCTGCCAAAAGTGCCTGGCAGGAGCTGAGGAAAAACCATGACCTCAGGTGACATAAATCTATCTGCTTCAGTCTGAAATAGAGATGTAGAGTCTCTGGATATTGTTTAATGTTAACATTATTATTATGTTGGACAGTCACCAGCAGCAGCTGCCTGTGTTCCTGCGCAGCTTCACTGTAGGATGGGCTTACACTCGGATCTTATCCAGAGGGGTGGAGATCCTGCAGAGGCTACGTCGCTATGAGGTTTCTCGACCTTTTTCATGCGCACACACATTCATGAATGCTTGTTATGTGGTCACTCTCGAGGGAAGTGAAATAGGAGTTGTTTATTGATGGAGCCCTCACTTTTAAGCAGCATGTGTAGTAAGTGGTGAAAAGCTAAAGTTAAAACTGGATTTTTATTTACTTATTTATTTATTTTTACAAAAAAGGTTTTCTTTTGATGTAAAAAAAAAACAACTCCTTGCCGACATTTTTTTTTGCCTATGCTGAATTATGACGATCTGTTAAATATGCATACCTCTGCTCAATGTCTTCACGTGGTTAACAAAGCAAAATCTGGCCATCTGAAGGCCCTGTCATTGGTACACTTTTTTATAAGGCAGTTCTTGGGTTGCTTCTATGCTGCTAATGTGTCTTCATCATGCAGAAAAGTGTCTGACAGTACTTTCTGAGTTCTCATGATACATTATGCTTTCTTCTCCAAATTCTCATACAGAAATTGCACCCTCTGCACCCTCAGCATATGTTGCAGAATAACTTATAGTGAGACTCAGTGAATTAATCTCATTTAATGCTTTTATTTTTTATTCTTTTTCTGTTTATAAATCCAGAATGAAAGAACTGAATAAAGATCTCATAATATGTCAGTGTTTAACAGGGTAAAACTCTGCTTGTGTGTTGCAGGAGGCTGTTGAGGAGCTGCGTTCTTTACTGGAACAGTTTGTTTACTGTCCTGACAGTCGAGGACGATGGTGGGACAGATTGGCGCTAAACCTTCACCAGCACCTTAAAAAACCTGAGCAAGTGAGCACCAGAACCATCTGTGGTTTTACTCACCATTATCTGCGGTTTCATTAACCTCTTAAGTTATTACATATAACAAAGCAAACGCAAAAACAGGATACTCCAAAGACAATTTAGCAACAGAAAGCTAAAAACATAAGCAAGACAAAATTAAAGCAAAGTTAAAGTAAGAAGACAAAAATGCAACATGCAAAAAGTTAATATAAATAAATACAATAAAAGCAATAACATGTAAGTGTCACATAAAGGCAGGTGTATGAAGATGGGTCTTAAGATTCTGGGAGCCTTATCTCCTCAGGCGGGTTGTTCTGAGGGGCCCTGATGGCAAAGGTACGATTACCTTTAGATTTAGACCTTGACTTTGGAACTGTCAGAATGGCCCCACCTGAGAATCTAAGGCACACAAGTGGTCGGCATTTCTGCTATGTAGCTTGGGGCCGGACACAGACGAGCTTTGAAAGTGATCAATAAAATCTTAAAATCGATAAGGTCACAAAATGTTAAAACTACAGCAAGAAGCCGAGCTTCTGCGTTCTGAACTAGTTGGAGGCGTGACACATCACTCAACTTTTTCCATGACAATGTGTACAATAATAGCTGTTTGACGGTGGTCTTTTCCCATCGCTCCTAGGCTATTTGTGCCATCAGAGACGGGCTCTCAGACCCTCTGGTGCGGACTGGACATAAACTCTCTCTTCATCAGAGAGCTGTTAGGATGAAAGAGTCTGCCAGCTTGAAGAAGTATCGCCTGCAACTAAAAGATCTGCCCACTATCCACGTCCAAGATGTCACACATGTGAGTTTAGCACAATATGTCAGTATTTGTTGTAAAAACAAGTTTTAAAGGGAAACTTCTGTATTTTTCAACCTGGACACTGTCTCGTGTCTCAGTAGGCAGGATTTCATTAAAGATTTGCGCAAAACTGAAGCGATATTCTCTAAATGTCAATAAATCACAATTGTGAGATGACTGCGTTTCTATTGACTGATGTTCTGTGACTTTTCCTCTCGCAATAACATGCCAAGAAGCACGGTGGTGGATTTTCAAAACATTAGCAGGTTTATTTCTGTTGCAGCCACCGCGCTAACTGTCATTATTTCCAATTGAAGGCGACATAGGCGTGTTATGCGAGCGATAATGGAAAGGCAAGCCCCGAGTGTAAAAACTTTTTGCGAGAAATGGGAGTTTTTTTTTTAAATTGATGTGTTTCTTTTAGGCATATTTTATATTCGCAGTTTCAGTTTGCGCAAGTTGAGGGTTAATGGTAACCTGCCAAGTGACTGATGGAGACAGCAATTTTTTAAACTGGTCCAGTATTGAGAGAGAGCAGCAGCTGTAGGAACCAAACGGGCTTCAGTGTAATCCCTAAGGGCAACTGACATATCTTACATCTATTAAAAGTGCTTATTTTTGTCTCTGACAGGCTCAGGTTTGCTTTATAAAGACAGAAAGACGGTACAGAAAAGTGAAATACTTTCCTTACATTTTGTTTTGTCATTGTGACATAGACTCGCTCAAGGAGAAGTCTTGTTCTGAAATCTTTTTAATGGTTGTTAATTGATTGTGCACAATGGCCCATAGAAATTACACCTGCTTTGTCACACTGGCTGAAGCTCAATACTGGACCAATTTTAAAAAGTGTTGTCTCCCTTATTAGTCACTGTAACACAACAACATGGAAAAATTGGATTGAAAAATCGCCAAAGTTCCCTTTAATTGTTGTGTGTCTGTACAATAGTAGATGGGTGAATTCATGTTTGTGCTTTTATCTCCAGGTGACCATCAGGGGGCAGCTGTTCCCTCATGAGGGGGGCATGGGTAAATCCAGGTTTCTTATAACCGTAAATGGAGAGGGAGAAGAGAGTGCTGATGCCACAGTAATATGCTCTGTGGAAGAGCTGTCTTTGGCACATTACCGCCAACAAGGCTTTGACCAAGGTAAGCAGTTTTAACTTCACCATTTTAAAATGTTTCTATATCCTTTCATCACCGTAACATTGTATTTCCATCATTAATGTGACAGGGATCCATGGAGAGGGCTCAACATTCTCAACATTGTTTGCTCTGCTGCTATGGGACATCATTTTTATGGACGGTATTCCAGATGTTTTCAGAAATCCATACCAGGTAAAAAAGCTCTATCTATGTATATAATATTCTATTTACAGATTATCTTTGAATCTGCTTAATACCAGTTTAACTCATCTCTCTTTCTTCTCAGACATGTCCACTGGATCTTTACACTGACTGTTTCTATGAGAACAGAAAAGAGGCGATTGATTCTCGTGTGCAGTTACTCAGCGAGTCGTCTGTGGAGACTCTGCATGACATGTTGGAAGATGTCTGGACCTCTCAGGAGAGTAAAGTGTGTTCGCTGGTCAACTGGGAGCGTTTCTCATCACTTCAACAGGCACAGGTATTTACTGTCGCTCTTCACTGTAAATATATACTCATGTAAAACACACCTGCCATCCCAAAAACTAGAACTAGCCGTCGGTCAAACATTACAGCCGTTCTTGCATCGCTCCATTGGCTTCCTGTTGATTACACACAAGGCCCTGCATGACCTTGCTCCCAGTTACATTTCTGATCTTTGTTCCTTATTCTACTTCTTGACCACTCTGTCCTCAAATCTTGGCCTTTTATCCACCCCCTGCTCCAAATGCAAAACTAAATGTGACTGTGTATTCACTGTTTTAGCCCCAACCCTCTGGAACCATCTTCCCCAATATATTATCAGATCTGCAGAATCTTTAGACTGTTTTAAGTAGATACTAAAAACTCACATTTATAGGCAAGTCTTTCTGTAGAGCAACTCCATGGTTTATGTCTTTGTTTCAGGTTATTTTTATTAATATATTTAAATCTTTCGTGTGTGTGTCTGTGTATGTGTGTGAAGCACTCTGCAACTTTGTGTTTTGTTTTTTTTTTCCTAATGTGCTATATACAGTTTTACTAACTAACTTACTTAGTGGCCATTTTATTAGGTACAAATATAAAATCGATTGCAATTCAATAGAATAGCTCAGCCAGAAATTCTACCTTTACTGAGACAATAATGCTCAGTTTAGATTGACATTCAGCAAGGTATTCATTTCAACTATGTTTATTATTGAGGTTATGATTCAGTGGTGTTGAACTAGATCGTTATATATACAGACATGAGGGATGGTAAAACAAATTTTCTGATTTTATTTTAAAAAGCTAAAAAAAAAAAATATGTACAGTATGTATATAAATTATTGAATTTATGTACATTCATATTTTTTTAGATTTTTTTTCTCCTTGTTTTTCTATTCCCTTTTTGTCCTTTTACTGTTTGCACCGTGGGCATGGATAGAAACGCAATTTCATTGCCTGTATGTCTAACAAACATGTCAGAATTGACAATAAAGATAACTTTGACTTTTGACTGTTATTATTTTTATCTTTATTTTTATTATTATATGTATCACACTTTGCAGATGTATAGCAGTGGTTTTCTCACATTATTTCTAGTTACACATTTTGATCTACTTGTGTTACTGTCGGCACTAACATAGCCACTTTTATACTCTTATTTGCAGTCTCTCGTGTCATGTCTGGGTGGAGTGTTCTTGGGAGGGGTAATAGCACGAATGTCAAAAGACTACAGGCACTGCCGTGGAGGTTTACCTGATCTAGTGGTGTGGAACACCTCAAACAACACCTACAAGGTGAGATCACGTCACCTCCTGGCTCTTTGAATTTTATATTTTCAATTTATTTTATGGATTATACTGCAGCATGCAACGTGACATAGGGTGTTTTGTTGTTGTAGTTGGTGGAGGTGAAGGGGCCCAATGATCGGCTGTCCCAGAAGCAACAGATATGGTTGGATGAGCTGCAGAAACTGGGGGCTGGTGTGGAGGTGTGTCACGTGACGGCTACTGGGGCCAGAGGAGCTCGTCTGGAATAAACAGACACAGAAGAACTGACTGATGAGACTTTGCTGCTAATTAATCAGAGTGTGGTGAAAATGGAAACATCGACAGACAGAAAAAAAAAATATCTGTGAGCTTTTTCTGATTCTGGTTATCTAGAATAGATTTGACATTTGTCTCAAGAACTCCATTTATATTCAGTAAATCACAAATTTTAATCTTATTTAAGTATAGGGAGTCTTGTGGCAGCAAGCATGCCTTGTGACATGTGGCATTGACATCAGGGTAACCACTCTGTTCAACAGAAAGAGGTGGATCATGAGATGAAGATCATCACAGAGAACTGCCAGGATCAGAAATAGCTTTCCAACAGATAATCAGAGCTGATGCATGGCAGGAAATGCATCCAACAAGCACACCAAACTGATGGTGTTTCCTTTCCTTTGGCAATAACACTATATTCTCAGGATCTTGGGTTGCCAAGCAACGACAACTCACATTTAGTTGGCTGCTTATAAATTGTATGACAGCTCTACAAGTTTGTTATGCAAGTAATTACTGTAATAATTTGCCTATAAATATGCTGCTCTTAAACTGCTCTTACTCTACCAGAAAAATTAAATTATAGGTATTTAACTAGTGATTGTTTTCATTATTGATCAAGTTGCAGTTTGTGTTCTCCATTAATAAAAAACTGTGTAAATTACAATTTCCTAGAGTCCAGTTGTGGTCGTCACATCGCTTGTTTAGTTTGAAAAAATATTTCGCTTACTACAACAACCATTGCATCGGACAAAGAAAATCTTCACAATTGAGTAGCTTGAATTGGGAGTGTCTTAGTATATGTTTGTTTAAAAATGACTCAAATGATTAACTGATTATCAAACCAGTTGCCAATTAAAAAGATATGACACTAAACTGCCTCCGTATGTAAAAATGCAAGCACTGATGTGTACACTGAGATAATAAAAGAAATCCTTGACATTATTTTCCTATTTTTTCCTATTTTCTAATGTGCCTTAGATGTGCATATTGCATACAATACATGACACCCAGGCATATTAAATGCTGTGCCTGGGCGTGCTGTAATGTATGCATGCCTGGATCATGGATGCATTTGGGGGAAGGGATGCCAAGCGTCTGACGTCACGACGCAGGAGAGAGAGGGGGCGATGAGAGGAAGGTGCAATAAACACACAGGGCGTCTGCGCCTATCTAAGTAGGACAATAAAGTGAAAACGGTATCAATGCTCTAACAATGGATTTGTCGGACATGCTTCTTCTTAAAGTTTTCCTTTTCGTGTACTTGCTAAACTACACTCAAGGTGAGTGGGGCGTTTGCAGAGAAAAGCTTACAAGTTGTGTTGAATCCACGAGAGAGGCAGAAAGGCTGATAGCCCGTTAGCTAACAGAAGGGATCAGCAGGGCCTGCTTGTTATGAAGCGGACTGCACCCTTTTTGCCGTATTACTTCAAGCAAACAAATGACATATCGCATAAAAGCTGACTTGGATTCGCGCATGTGATTGAAATAAACCGATATTGACGTGTTATTTCTGTGTGTTGTCACCGTTTTTATTGTCAGGTTTGGGTCGGTTTTGTTGTTATCGTGCGAATAGCGCCGACAGCCATTGTTATGAGAAGATGGAGATGCCGACTGGGTGAACGGACCGTTAGCTTTGTGCTAGCTAACACTTTAGCTGCTAACATCACGGTTCCTGGCAAAAAAAATACATGTAGCCTCTGCCATTATGTTACCTGCACCGTGTCGGGGTTTAAAATGTATGTGACTGACAAGTTTTAAGGTTTACTTGCATAATTTTGCTCTCTGTGTTGTCACTAGTCAATGCTGTGTCTTGTGCCATTGTCGCTGTTCTCTAATTGAACGCACTGTTATCCGCAAAACTATGGATTCAGTTCTTTGAGGACGATTTGTTGATTTGATTTTTGGGGGAACGAAATTGCTTCTTCGTAAAATGCTGTATTGGCTTGTTATGTATCTAACATTGCATTATGGCACCATATGCCTGCTATGTGCGACCGACGTGCTTTAAAAATTGTAAACCATCAAAATAAAATTAACAACATTGGGCTAAAAATTTGCTTGCAATTTTCAGTCACTTGTAGGGTTCATATTTGTGTTTTTTTGCTATGGGAATATGTCAAACCTGAATCTGGATTCCATGTCAAACTGTCAAAACTGCAGTCACAACTTTTTCACATTACAGGGCCACCTCGTGCTGTAAAATCAGCATAAAAACACGAATTTGATTGTGTATAAAGTCCATACTGTAATCAATGTTATATTTGTAAATTTTTTCAATCATGTGGATGATTTACATTATCACACATATATTACCTTAATTTTTTATCTTTTCTAGGCCTTGGGGATTAAAGATATTTCAGAATAGTCATGGCCTTCACTTCTCATAGTCACCCCTATGAAAAATTCAATGTTAGCACCTGAATATTTCATACTTCACATGAACAGAGAACTAAATGAAGCCTGGTCTACTTAACCCATGTTTCTTTCATAGTTACCCAGAATCCTATAATTTGTGACTCACTAGTCAGGCATAATTACCTGTCAGACAGCACTAATTATACCCTATTTACTGAAAATACATTCTCTTGGTTTCTATGTTAAAGGGCAAAGATCTGATCATACAAACTCGCCAGTATGTTCAGTTTTCTGTCTAAACCTCAAAAACAAGTTAACCGTAAGAAGAACTCAAGTAGCTCACATGAAATTACTGCATGTTTTCTTGAAATGGAGTTTGTCAGACAGCTTTTATAGTGTGAAGCAGTTGGTGAGATGGGTGGGAATCTTTTTCCTTCGAGCCCACCACCCACTCTTCTGGTGGCGAAATAATTATGCTGTGACGCTGGGGGCTGTTGTTAAGCACAGCTCCAAAAACTGGCATCCATTTGGCTTAAGTATATTTAGCTGAATTTTAAAACACAGACCATACTAGTTTGCTGTCCATCATTTTAATAATGCCTGTCAAACATCAACCTGATCATCCATTTTTGGTGGGACCTAAAATTATACTGTGTACCATGAAGAGTTGGCTTGCCTGAAACATAACTTTTTTAGTCTAATGTCACCTTAAAATTACTAAAATTACAGTATCTAATGCTTGAAATATGTTGCCTGTCATAAAAAAATGAGCGTTTCAATTTCTCTGCCATCTGCTAAAAACAGTCGTTGTGACAGACACAGTGTGATACCCCGGCTGTTACAAACTTATGGACTTGGATGTTAGTATTTCTTTTCCTCAACATTTGGCAGTGCACATATTGTCCTTTATTTGTATATTTATACTTCTTTATCATCTTTGATATCATTTCCGTGTAATAAGCTCTCAGGCACATTTATGTACATGTTATTTTTTGGTCCACTTTCGTACAATGCATACATGTACCACCCACCCACCAAAATGAATGACTAATTCACCAAGGATGGCTGTGTTGTCATTTACTTTGGATCTATAGGGATGTAATTTTTTTTATTGAGTGTCACAAGACTTGTGTTTCACTGTTTTTGCTGATAACATGAGTTCCTCTGTTCTCTTCACGCAGGACACTATAGAAATCCCCTGAACAAGTACATCCGTCACTATGAAGGCCTGTCCTACGACACAGAGCTCGTGCACAGCAAACATCAGAGAGCCAAGAGGGCGCTCTCTCATGAAGACAAGTTCCTTCATTTAGATTTTCACGCCCATGGAAGGTTTGTCACTTTTTCCTCATATTAACTGAAAACGAAATTCTGTCTGGCTCTCTGTCTATTTTTGTGTTTCCTCATCAGTCTCTTTATTTACCTATCTGTCTACTTATTTGCAAAACTCGTATGCCTACCTTTTTTATTATTGAAGTGGAAGTCAGCTGTAGTGGAGATTTGCTGCATGATTGACAGTTGTTTACATTTAATGCATAGTGTTTTATGAATTTGTAGTGCTGCTCAGGGACATCACATTGGCTTCTTGGTGAGGATGGATTTAAATTTTAGCCTTGGTTCTTTCTGTGTAGTTTTTCCATTAGCGCTTGAATGATTAATCCAACTGTCAATCGACAGGAAATTAATTAGAACATATTTTGATAAAAAAATTTAATTATTTGAGACATTTTCTAATCAAAACTCACAGGCCTTTTCTGGTCCCAGCTTCAGTCGTAGTGTGGGTTTGTTCTGATTACCTGCCACAGTCTGAATACATGCAGGTCAGGTGAAACAGAAACAGTTTGTGTGTGTAGTTAGCCCTGTGATAGATCAGGTGTTTCTGCACTTGATACCTGAGCAGGAACCCCCTCAAGGTATAGAAGATGGATGGATGGACACATGCAGTCCTTGTCATGGTTCTTCCAGCATTTTGAAGAGGTGGTGTTGTTTGATAGAAAGCGTCCACACTCTCCATGACAAAGTCAAGACCATCTGGCTGGGAGCTTGGCAGAGGCTGTTTATCGTCCTGCCTGTAGCAGGGCCTGCTGTTCCCAAACTCTGGTGCTGCTTAATAGGGAAGAGAACGATAAGAGCTGTGCAAACAAACACACAGAAGGGAGATGTCTGTTCCTTTGAAAAGCAGGAATGTGTCAGCTTCTTTCCTTTTGATTTCATGACAAAGCTAGAGACACAATTCAAATTCTAACATTTAATTTGCAGCGCCCCATCCACCTTCAGCATGCTGGTTTTGTGTATAAACGTTTTCTCATATTGAAATGTACTGCCTTACGTTTCACCCCCGAGGAAGTCATAATAGAAAATAATTGGGGTTCAGTAGATTCTGCACATGTCCAGGATCATATGTATGTGCCATCATGTCAAGTTTGAGCATAATTCTCTGCTCTGCATTTTACAAAGGCCTCCGTTTTCTTGCTCTTAATTCAACTGCTGTGTAACTTACATGCAGTACGAGCACACAATAAGAGCCCTGTGTAGGTGTTAGATGAAACCCAAGGTTTACTATAACATCTTTGTTCCCTGCCATATGTTTGATCAACAAAAAACAGCATTGTTTCAAGATGTCCTAATTTTCTGTTCCCACTCTCACAAGATAAAGACTGCAGTTCCACTTCTGAAACAAAAAAAAAACAGCTTAGATGTTTTCTCTCCAGTGCCCCTCCTTTCACCTTTTCATTTGCATTTTCCCCTTGTCTCGGGTGAATATTGCGTACCTCCCAAAGTGAGGTAAAATTCAGATCCACGCCAAAATCCATAGGCTCACACTCTGTGACATGAATAATATCAGCAGATGGCATCAGAAACAAACTTTGTGCAATACAGATAACACTTTTCTCCCATGCGTGTCTCATCACATTCAAATGTCTTTTGTTTTTCTGTTGCCTGAAGTTCCATTTCTTTGATTACAGGCATTTTAATTTACGAATGAAGAGGGATACAACCTTGTTTGCGCAAGATTTCAAGGTAGACGTTTCAGGGGATGAGATTCCATTTGATACCTCTCATATCTACACAGGAGAAATCTACGGTAACACTGTCCTTTTCATTTTAATATACTTACTAAATGTATTGCTGCAGTGATGCTTGATCTTGCATGACTCCTCTGACACCTATATGCCTGTACTTTGGATTCCTAGGTGAGAAAGGTACTCTGACTCATGGCTCCATCGTGGATGGTAAGTTTGAAGGCTTCATCCAGAGCTACCACGGCACCTACTACGTGGAGCCCACTGAGAGATACCTGGAGGGCAAAAACGTGCCCTTTCACTCTGTCATCTACCACGAAGACGACATACGTGAGTCCCCAGCAGCCAAAGCTACACAAATACTTTGACAAGATGTAATCATCACGCTTATGTAAATGTGTCATCGGGGAGGTGCAAGGTTAGGGCAGCTGAGCTGATGGAGGCAGACTGGTGCGATCGCCCCCCAGGGAGCAGAGAAACCCAGGGTGCTCATTAGCTGAGTAACAAGATCTTTCTCTCAGGCTACTGGCTCATTTTAGCAGTCTTTACAATGTTGGTACTGATAGTGAGCACCAAGCATACTTCACTACACTGGCACCCCCTAATTTCAAATCATCTGTGTACATACAGTATGTGGCTAAGGGGCAAATTAAACAGGAATGTGAGAGGAATCGCTAATGAGAGCGACGAGAAAGTAACAGCTCACATAGCAAAGCTAGGCTCAAGTGGTGTGTAAGTACATCCATTAGCTGATCATGAATAGCGCCAGAAATAGAGGGACTCAGGGGGTTAAGTAGCTAACATTGTCTCCCATAATCCTAACTGTGTTGTGTCTGCTTCTCTCACTCAGACTACCCGCACAAGTACGGCCCAGAGGGAGGCTGCGCTGATAGCTCCGTGTTTGAAAGGATGAGGAAGTTCCAAGCATCGGCCGTAGAGGAACCACCCAAGGTGAACTTCACCACACACCACAGCAAACCCTCACAGTGTCTCTTAAAGGGGTAGTTTGGTTTGGAGCAGTAATAAACATTTTTCTTAGCTAGTCGTAATTACCCATAGATGCCTTTTTTTAGTCTGTGTGCCCTTTGAGGTTATATTGACTGGTAGCATATCTGAGCTCATGGATTTCTACACAGTTTTTTAACAAAGTTCTGTATTTTTTTTTCTGAGTGAATTAGGGATGTGGTTTTCCATTAATGTCCATGAAAGAGTAATTCCCATGGAAATATTATGTGTTTGAAGTCCCAGTGAAATGGCAGCCAAAGCATATTTAGTTCTGTACTGTGACATATTTCCCAGTGAAGTGTAGTATCTGAGTGGTGTATGGTTACAAGGGGGATTTAAATCAGACCCTTTGCATTTGATTGGACTGCTAAAGAGTGGGCAGGCTTGGAGATTTGCGGACTGTCTTGCTGTAAGATCAGGAGGAGGACTTGGCGGAGATGAAAGAATTAGACTTCAGCCACATTGTTTTTAAAACTGAAAACAAAGGTTTTGCCCACTGCTGTCCAAACACACAGATCCCCCTCAGTATTGCTCTGTTAATTAGTAGGCTAGCTCTTACAACCCACAAACGGTGATATGTGGTGAAATATAACTGGTTTGGATGGCTTTTTGCCCAAAGTCTCATTCGGTAAAAACATCTGAGTGCAGGATGAGTCAAACATTTGAAACTGTTTTCCCTGTTATTAGAATGGGATAAATATCGGGGATTTTGATGTAAAAAAAAAAAAAAATTGGATAGTGATTTATTTGAATATATATCTGGCATATAACAAGATGAATTATCAGTTAATGCAGGCACACAAGATTACAACTAGGAAAATGTATTTTTTATTTCAAGGGTACGTTAAAACTATTAAACAGTGATATCATCAATCCTAAACACACAATATTTAACAGGCTTTCATACATAAATGCAATTCATTACAAGAATAATAGCAGTAAAATAATATTGGATCTACTTTTTATATAAAAGCACATTCATTCATTCAACTGTAGGCGCGTTCCCTTAAAGAGGAAGTAAATCTAAAGTTTGACGCAGTCTAATGTCTTAGTAAATTGTGAAATTGTGTAAATGTGTAACATGCAATTTAGTTTGACCAATAAGCCTTCAAGAAGAAGTTTCGCATTTGATGTCTTTTATTTGAGAGCAGCTATTACTGATGTCTTTTGCTTCCATGAATTGAGGAAGGTTAGGTTAATCTCACTGTCCAGTGATCTTTGAAAACCCCTGAACTCGTCCTAACATCTGCATGAAAAAATATTCCGTCCAGTGCATAACAAAAAAATATGATTAGTAATGTTTTTATATATTGATGTTTCTTTCCCATATATGTTTCAAAAACCAAAGCATCCCTTTAACTTGGCATTTAGTATGCTTTTGTTCTTATTATTTCATCCTGTTTTCCTCCACCATGTTCTTGTATGAGACATGCCCATGTTCCCCAGCAACAGTTTTACTCCATGAACATACTGCAGATGAAAAACCACAGCCTAAAAATACCAGACATTACTTATTTAGCCACTGTTTGGTTGAAAATGCTATATATATGTTTTATTTAACTGACTATTTCCTACTCCATCTCCTCACACCAGGAGTTGCACACTGAGGCTGACTCTAATGAACCTGTGCTGCTGAGGAAGAAGAGGATGGCTCAGGTTGAGAAAAACACCTGCCAGCTTTTTATTCAGACTGACCACCTCTTCTTCAAGTATTACAAGACCAGAGAGGCTGTCATTGCTCAGGTAACAGACAGTCACTGTCACACACTGTACGCATGCTACTATGGATCTGTTAGAACTGGATTGGCACAGCCTGTGTGAAGTCTTTTTGTTGATGGAAGGAGACACATTTTTAACGAACAGTAGCATCATATACACGATAAAAGTTAACTTGTATTGGAATAATAACATTCACACATTTGTAATGACGCTGACTGTGGGAAGCCACACTGGAATACTAGCAACTTGATGTGAAGAAAACACAGTAGGGTGCAGGAAACTACACTTCTAGCTGAAGCTTTTTTTGTCTTATTCTTTCAGATCTCCAGTCATGTGAAAGCCATTGATGCTATCTATCAGGGCACAGACTTCATGGGCATCCGCAACATCAGCTTCATGGTGAAAAGGATCAGGGTAAATCTGATTCTAAGTCTTTTATTTATGTTAGATTGGGTCACTTATTCTTCTTCCCTCTGAACTCATCATCATTGTTCTCTTGAGCAGATAAACACCACCAGTGATGAGAGGGACAGGACCAACCCATTCCGCTTTGCCAACATTGGCGTGGAGAAGTTCCTGGAGCTGAACTCAGAGCAGAATCATGACGATTACTGCTTGGCTTATGTTTTCACCGACAGAGACTTTGATGACGGGGTGTTGGGTTTGGCCTGGGTGGGAGCCCCCTCAGGTACTGAAACACATCAGTATTTAGAAACATCATAATTAGTCTTATTTTGAAAGCATTATACAGTGTGTATCTTAAAGGTCCAGTGTGTAGGATTTAGTGATATCTAGCGGTGAGGTTACAGAATGCAACCAACAGACACTTCTCCCCTGTGCCGAGCATTAATGGATGTATAAAGAGAACTGGATACAGCGTTGGAGGCTGTTGATATTGTCCTCAAAGCCCTGCAGTGTTCCTGGGGCCTTGCAAGCACGTAGGAGAGCTGTGGTGGCCAATGCAAAAATTCTAACGGGCCTATCCAGACCCAGTGTTTGGTTTGACCATTTTGGGCTACTGTTAAACAACATGGTGCACTCCGTGGAAGAAGACCTGCTCCATATTTAGATAGAAACAGCTCAGTCTAAGATATTGTAAACACAATAGTTCTTACTTTCAGATATTACACTCTACTTACAACATAGTTATGAATGTTAAATTATTTATCTGCCAATACACTGGACCTTTAATGTATGATATACTCTGCACTGGGTTGCAGACACATTATCATAATTGACTTCCAGTCTTGATTGTACATGAGATTATTCTTTGAAAGCATCCACAGAGTAAGTTAATTATGATTTATGTGGGATGCCAGTGCAGCTGAAACAAGGAGAAGTGTCAGTGGTATTTGGGATTACATGGGGATTTCTTCAGACTGTCATGAGAACTAACTGCAGCTTCAAACATCAACTCCGACAATATGCAGATGTGATGATTCCCAGAGGTTTTCATTATGGCCCTAACTGTATATTGGTGGCACTCTGCGACTGGCAAAATGGTAACTAAGATGTTTTCTGTGCTGCAGTCATTGTTTGAAGTTGTAACCGAAAATATTGCACTGTTGAAGTCTTTAATTTACCATGGGAGGTTATGTGTCTCCTGCTGCCGATGACAAACCATTTGAGTCACACATGTACAGTAAACATGTTGATAAATCACGCTCATTATGTTTTAAAGTAAGGCATTATGTCATCGTGACACAAATCAGGTTCTCCCTCTTTAATGAGTGAAATCTTTCATGTTTTGCAGCTGAGGTTTAGAGGAAGATTTGTTCCAACTTGTGCTTCTCTTTCCCAGGGAGCTCTGGAGGCATCTGTGAAAAAAGCAAGCTGTACTCAGACGGAAAAAAGAAGTCTCTCAACACTGGTATAATCACTGTACAGAACTATGCCTCCCACGTACCTCCAAAAGTCTCCCATATCACTTTTGCACATGAAGTAGGACACAACTTTGGCTCCCCGGTGAGTTGCTTAGATGTGCCACATTTATGCACCGTGAGAAGGAATTTATTCGGCTCGCACACTCTGTCCCTTCTTCTTCCTCTAACCTGCAATTTTTTTTCCTCTTTCTCATTCTTAGCACGACTCTGGATCTGAGTGCACCCCAGGAGAATCCAAGAGCCAAGACAAGAAGGAGAAGGGCAATTATATCATGTATGCAAGAGCTACATCAGGAGACAAGCTCAACAATAATAAGTTCTCCATCTGTAGCGTGCGCAACATCAGCCAGGTGCTGGAGAAGAAGAGAAGCAACTGTTTCGTCGGTAAGTTTTGCTGTTTTCATCTCATCTGATTGTGCTGTCCTTTTACGTTTGAGTGTGGGCGATTTTAACCCCAGTGCCCTAATTACTGGTTTAATTCAGGCAACGAGAGAGGCACCAACATATTGGTTGGTATTTGCCAAGCAATCTTGGCTTTAGTCCAGTGTTATTTTTACTGACTGTATTTGGCATGGTATTCTGCTTTGTGATTTTTTTTTTTTAATTTAGTGTGACACCTGACAGAGGACTCCTGCAGATCCTTGAAAACTCTTAAAAGGTGTCAGATTAATTCATCTAAAAATAAGGCCTTAATTGGTAAAGATAAATATGTCTTAAATCAAATGTTTCCAGCACATAAAAACTGCAAAGAAGTAAGATTTTTATTCATTTATTTACTTATTAATGTAGTTTAAGATTTAACCAACTTCGCTCATTTTCGACTGAAGTCCCTGGGCAGGGACTACACTGTGATGACAACTAAAGCATCACATAAAATACATTAAAACAGGAACAACACTGTACATGTAACAGACAACGTTTCATAAGAGCACAGAAAATATGCTTTATTCATGTTTTTTTCTGATGTTGCATTGTAAAATCTCCAGAATTGAATAAATAAAATAATTGCATAATTTTTACATAACAAGCCCTTTTTTAAAAATAGTTGACTAAATCTTTCCAACAACACTTCTATTTAGTGTCACAGACTCTACTGTCTGCCAGCTAGCTATAACTCTACCCTTAACAACACGGGGAAGTGAGTATTCAACAAAAGATTGGCTATTTAACCAACATTTTTGGGCATGACTACAAGGCAACTATGAGGCTCAATATATTTAATGCAAAATGTTTTTCAAACTCAAATTGTCCTCAACCCTAAGTAAGTAATTGTAAGTAATTCATGTCTTTTTTTCTTCAGTTTTGGCTATTGTGAAATTGGTCTTAAATGTCATTCTGAGTGGCATTAAAAAATGTCTTTAAAGGTCTTAAATCCAACTTTCTTTAAGCTGTAGGAACCCTGTAATAAAACATCCATCAAATTACTAGCATACAAAAACATTTTTTGATGTTTGCTGTTGTTCATGCATATTTGTCTTGGCTGATTTGACTTAGAAAATATTAGTTATTGACGCAGGCTTCCGAAAACTATCTTGTAAACCCGCACTGCATTATGTTTTTGTCATTCTTCAAACAAACTGACAAAGAGTGTTTGTTTGAGTTTAATGTTGCATCGGGCTCTCTCATGGGTCTGTTTCTATTTGAAGACTTTGATTTTGTTTCCCTGTTTAGTGCAGCATCTCAGTCTCTTCAGAACAACGTTTGTTTGCTTTTGTAATGAGACAGTTCTCACAGTAAATGTTCTGAATTTTCAAACACTTCTAGCCCTCAGTACAAGTTTTGGGGAGACCAGACTCAATGTTTATTTTTCTTTCCGAAAACAGAGTCTGGTCAGCCCATCTGTGGTAACGGCCTGGTGGAGCCAGGAGAGGAGTGTGACTGTGGCTACAGTGATCAGTGCAGGGACCAGTGCTGCTATGACGCCAACCAGGCGGACAACAAGAAGTGCAAATTAAAGCCAAACAAAGTCTGCAGGTAGATGTTGATGTTATTTTTGTTTGTTGACCATTTTTGATGTTTCATAAAAAAAAAAAAATGTCAGCTGATTTGGGAAAGTTCTTAACCATAAACGTCTTTCCCATCAGTCCCAGCCAGGGCCCTTGTTGTACTGCAGAGTGCTCCTACAAGGGTCGTAATGAGAAGTGCAGAGAGGAGTCAGAGTGTGCTCACCAGGGCATGTGTAACGGAGTCAGTGCCCAGTGCCCCACATCTGAGCCCAAGGCCAACTTCACCGCCTGCCACGGAGAGACTCAAGTCTGTCTCAACGGGGTAAGTGGCTGAAGACGACACCTGGAAGAACTGGTCGTTATAGCAACTTTATATTCATACCAGTCAGTGTCTAATCTCGCGTGTCCTCATGCCTCTCCCCCGCAGGGCTGCTCCGGCTCCATCTGTGAGAAGTACGGTCTTGAGGCATGCACCTGTGCCAGCCAAGATGGCAAAGACGAGACTGAGCTTTGCCACGTGTGCTGCATGGAGAAGAGTGAGTCACTTACCTTTTTTTATTCAACCTTAATAACTGGGGTTTTTTATTTTATTTAGATTTTGTCTTTTTTCATATGAGTTGTGTTGACTGTCTGTGATTCATCTCCACAGTGAGTCCCAACACGTGCAGCAGCACAGGGTCAGAGCGTCTGGCTCGTTTCTTCAATAAGAAAGTGACCACGCTGCCAGCCGGCTCCCCGTGCAATGACTTCAAGGGCTACTGCGACGTGTTCATGAAGTGCCGTCTGGTGGATGCAGACGGACCGCTGGCCAGGCTGAAGAAGGCCATCTTCAACCCAGAGCTCTATGAAAACATCGCAGAGTGGATTGTGGTACGTATTAAGTCCTTGACTCTGACTGGATGATTAGTTAATATTATGAGGTGTTTTTGCAATGACTGTGCTTGATTTGCGCTTCATTCTTATTCCCCAGGCACACTGGTGGGCAGTGTTATTGATGGGCATTGCCCTCATCATGCTCATGGCTGGCTTCATTAAGATCTGTAGTGTGCATACACCGAGCAGTAACCCCAAACTCCCCCCTCCCAAACCACTTCCAGGTGAGTACACAGATTTGCAAAGTAAATCACATCTGAGAAAATGTGCTGTTTCACTGGCAAATGATGTGTTTAAAGTCATGTGTGTGAACAGTTAAGCCGTTCACCTGGATGTACCACCTGCTGCTCCAACGCACTGAAACATGTTCATTTGTAGTTGCAGGGTTGTTGCATCGAAGATGTTCGGTAAATATAAAATCATGGTTATTTGATCCATTAAACCACATGCATAGACAGAAAAAAAAAGAAGGTATGTGTTACACAATGTCAACATGCCTGAATAAACAAAATAAAAAGCATGATTACAGGTATGTTAATCAGGTTTACACTAAATATTGAAGTGACTGTAGCAGGTGTTTTTCATTGTCAGGTAATCTTACATTAACAATGGTCACACTGTGTTAAACGCTTTCTGCTGTTATAGGCTTCATCTGTCAGCATTGAGCTTAATCCTTTAATTACAACTCAAATTATACTACAGGACAAAGTGAAACTGACATGTTTGCTCATGTTGAAAGGCAGCGTTGTGACCAAAATGAAAAGTCTTTTAATGCCTCACTGTGTGCTGCGTTAACCTCACACCCACACATGAATGTGAACAGTGTGATATGATTGATTTATTGCTATATATCTTTTTCTGTAGTTCTTTCTTTTTTTCCATATGAGTCTTTTCCTTTTTCTAAGGGTTGGTATGAATGGCACTAAATGAACAGGCCTTGAGTCTCAGGAGTTTGGGAGTTTAGTAACATCTTATTTAATGTCATATTGGTAAATGTGTGAAAATCTCGGGCCGTCCCCAGAGAAACATGACAAGTGTGAGAGAAATCTTTGGTCATCAAACATAAACAGTGGTCCTGAGTCGCAGTGTGAAACAACTTTACCGGCCAATTTAGAGCTTTAGCAAACAAAATGACTGCGTCAAACCTCTGACAGTGTCAGATATGAAGGACCAAAACCCCACAGTGTTTACATTTACATGCATACAAGAATCCAGTTTTTGCCCTTATTCCTAAAAAGAAACAATAATCTTCCCACTAAGCTGTTAAGAAATTAATATTCGACGAATATTCCCATTTACATGCAGCTGCGCATACTCTAATTAACGCGCTCTAACATGTCAGTTATCTGAAGCCAATTGGGCTATTTTTCTATTTTTTTCGTCTTTGCATCAAAATAGTATTTTTTCCAAAGTTTTCCACTAGTGGCAGACTTGTTCGGCTACCTTCTAGAAAAGGAGGTTTGTGCATATAAAAAAATCAGTTGATATCCAAATCAAGTTTGAATGCAGAAGTGTTTTTCCTTCTGACCAGAAATGCGGGCTTTTGTTTTGGGTATGCATTTCTACACCACAGCCATGCAAACAGCTGGCTTGTTAGTTTTACAGTGTATCCATGACAACACACCAAGCTGACAGTAAACAGACAAGAGGTCGTGTGACGCAAACTGCCAAAGAACACTCATACTACTTGAATAACACCTGCACATCCCTCATGTCTGAATTTTTACATTTAGGAAAGGCCTTAATTGAGACTATGACCTGTATCAGAATAATGTCATCTTTGGAACAATAGAGAAATATTAGCGTACATGTAGACGTCACCTTGACTGAACCTTATTTATAAACCAATCATTCTGCAGAATTGCATTTCACATCATCTTTCCATGAGGGTCTGCACTCTTCCTCCTCTTCTTTAGAGGTTTTTCAGTGCAAAGTGGCAGCACCATCAGAGAGCGGTGCAGAGGGATGATGCAAGTCGATGATGTGTGTGCTTGAAACTCTTTTTTTGTTGTTGTTGTTGTTGTAGCACTACAATTCCCCGTGCTCTCGTCACATCATCTGACATTCCTCCAAATTGATATGGTACAGACTGACAGACTGCGACAAAGATTTTATTAGAGCCATCTCTCACAGTGTGGCACGCAATGAACTCGCAAGATTGCTGTTATTGCAGTGGAGGCATCAGTGGCAGAGTGTCCGGAGGTGCAATTTTGTTAAGAGTAAACCCACAGTCTGTCTTTGAACAAGCTCAAATAACTGCCCTTCTCCTCGCAGGCACTTTGAAGAGGCGGCGAGCGCAGCAGCATGCTAACTCCCAGGTGCAGCACCAGTCCCAGCACCCGCACGCCCACCAGCACGGACACGGTGGACACGGCGGACACGGCGGGCACGGCGGCCAGCGGCAACCCCAGAGGCAGCCTCAGCGGCAGGCGCAGCCCCAGAGGCACCACCGTCAGCCCAGAGAGAACTATCAGATGGGCCAGATGAGACGCTGAGACCCCGCATCCCGCCCCCCTCCCCCCAATGCCTTGGCTCCTCCTTGTGCCTACAGTGGGAAACAAAAGCGTCACTCCATCCAAAGAAAAGCCTGACATGGTTGTTAGTCATCATCATATCCTCCATTTACAGACAAAACAGACACATGAAAAAGAGAAAACACTATCTAGCAACTCGATTGGCTCTTTGTGGAGTGGACTCGACCATCAGCCATTTCCAATGCAGTGCGATCTAGCATCTTTTTCCACCATCTTTTTTTTTCTTTTCAAAGGAGTGCCAAGGAGTTAAGGAATCATGTGTAGCTTTAGTACATTCTGTGATGTGTTTTTTTTTTTTTTTTTTTTTTTTTTGTTCTATTGCAACGTCTTCTTGAGTGACACGCCCGTGGCTGCTGGTGAATTGTTCCGTGATTTTTTTTTTCTTTTCTTTCGCCATCCTAGCCAGGAATGAGAGACACTCAGTGGGGATTTGCGGCACTTTTTTGTGTTTTACACATGTCAAACGGCAAAAGACACAGGCTCCGGTCTCTCGTGCAGACAGTCTTTCTGCATGTGACTGTACATATTTAGTGTATCATAAGTGAAAACAAACTATTTCTTCTACTGTAAATGTGTAATTCTTCACTTTTTTTCTTTTATTTTTTCGGTTAGTGCTCTCAGGACTCTTAACACATAACTGAAGGAATGATGGTTGTGATGAGTTCCTTGGACGCTGCTGTTGAGGATTTGGCGCCATCAAGTTCTCGTCGCGGTCGTCCAATCAGGTGGATCTCTTTCACTTTCGTTAGATAGCTAGATTTGAACAAGGTCACCATATCCCACTTTTCAGGCCTTCTTTGTTCAAGGTCCCCTTTTTTCATCTTTTTTGTTTTTGTTTTTAATTGTCCTGCTAACATCATGTTTTGCTCATGTTGTGTAACAAGCTAGATGAGGTGAAGAGTCGTGGGAACAGAAAGGGAAGATCACCTGGTTTGATACACCTTTTATTGTCTTTACCGATTCTTTTTTTTTTTGATAATGAAGAATGAATAACCACTAACTGAAGCTGGCGATGATTCTACCTGTTCACATATGAAGACGAGGGAAAGTGAAGGCTGCTGTGGCTTAGTTTAGAAAGTGAGAGTGTATCATGTTACAGTTAGTTTACATGAGTGTGGAAATAAATTTAAAAACGACTCCAGTGTGGATGTAAAAAAAAAAACAAACAAAAAAAAAGTGTAAGATTAAATCGTTCTATTATTCTTCAGATAGCGAATCTAAGAACTTTTTCAATGTGGGCATGCAGACACATTTATTAAATGTGACTATTAATTGACCAAGGTCTGTAATATTTGTATGTCACGCAACACTATTTTACTTTGACAGCTATTAATGTTAGTCTTAACACAAGTGGAAGGAGCAGCGGTATTGTCACACTATTCACACGACTCCTCAGTGTGTTCACCGGTTTCGCAAGAGACGAGCTGCTGTTTTTATTTTTTTAAAAACTCACCTGCAGTTATCTCCCGGTCAAATCTCATCATTGACCGAATCCCCTCAAGAGCTCATGAGTGCAGGCGGTGTGCCATACAACTTTATACACTTTTTCTGAAGTTTTCTGAGCCACTTTAAACAGAAGAAATGAAGGAGATGTGATTGTTTTTGGGGTGATTGTTTGACCTCAGGTGTTTTCTTCCTCCCCTGGCTGCAGCATAGCATGAGGGGTATTTTGGAAAATTACAACACTAAGAAGAGGATTTAATAATATGGTGCAAAATCCTTTTTTTTTTCTTTTTTTTTTTTTTCACTGTGCAGACATTTTACCCACAGATCAGATTTGGCGAGTGGGTAAAAAGTTTGGCATTGACAAAAAAAAAAAAAAAATTAAAAAGGGGGGAATTCTGTATGATATAGTCCGCGAAAGATGTTTTGTGCTCTGACTTTTTTTAAATTCTGGTATAATTATTTTTAAACGCATGCAACACTAATCACAACTAATATCTGTACAACACTGACCGTCATCGTAATCGCACATGCGCTCTGGAGGGGACTTAAAAAAAACACAACGTGTCTCACAGCTCATAGTTTATTTCACATGGCAGATGAATCAGGCGGGTCGGCAGTTGCTACAACTTCTCATGTCTGTACAAAAATGGAGCTCTTTTTAAATTTCGTCCTCTAGGCTGGATCGCGCCTGTTACGCCTGGAGAGAATTTACATGTAAACTTGTACAGTACTTCGAAAAATTTGCATTTCATTTGAAAATGAAAAATTACATTTTGATACATCAGTTTCATTTTTTGTATTCTAATTCCAGAGTAAGTTGTTCAAAGATGTTCATATGTGACAAACTTTCCTCTCCTCTAAGTTATTTATGTTCTTATATGTGCTAGTTGAACTGGAGTTTGCTTATGCTTATGCTTTTTCTCCGCCATCATCAATGGTTAAAAACAATTCAGGGTGATGGAGTTAATGTTACATTCTCATTTTTGTCTTCGTTCTCCTGTGGCATGGTTTGGGTAGAAGAGCAGAAGAATAATGCCTGTAAATTTACTTTCTTTTTAATTTCGTAGTCTTGGTAAAGTTTTTAGATAAACGTGCACTGAAAATGTCCAAATTGAGTTGAAATGTTGTAGGTGATGTAGGCCGAAAGAACACAAGATTAAAAAGTAATACTACTGTCTGATTTTAATGTTCACTGTGTTTTATACAGTATCGGAAATTTTTGTTCACTTTGAACATTTTTACTAAAAAAAAAAAATTTCAAATTGTATTGTGCAAAGAGATGTAATTTTTGGAGTACTTGAAATGCATTAATTAAAAGACTCGTTCAAAATAAAATAGACCCCTGTTTACTGTCTGTAATGTGTGCTCTCTTTTTCTCTCCGTCTGCTGCAGTCTGTCTGCAGCACAGAGGTTCAGTGGGGAGGAAGTTTACATGTGGAGATCAGTTTACTCATCAAGTACTCAGCCTGTGTAACAGTCGTGAAATGTCAGCAGTTTAAGATCAGCATTGAGACTTAAAAATTTCTGACACAAAGACAGCTAAACAAACTGCTCAATCAGTCAAACTTTATCTGTGTCGCACTTGTCATACACGTCAGTGCAGTTCAAAGTGCCTCACAGATGACTGACAAGTTTAGAAAAACAACAAAAAAGACAACTTGAAACCAATGCATGCTAGAAAATAAAGATGATTTTTGTTTTTTTAAACAAGTAATTAAATAGATTTAAAGCCTATAATAACAGTAATAGTAGTAGATTGAAAAGCTACAATAATACAAAGGGATAAAAAAAAAAGTAACAATTTAATATTTAAAAATTCAATAATTTACTTGGTGAAATACACAAACAAATGTCAAATAGTGACTTTACAGATACAATAATGATAAGAACAGGAAATATTTCTTGGGACAGACAAATAAAAGGTGATGGACAGAACTTCTCGTGACTGTATCTTATAGATATAGAACATAATAAAAAAAAGATGAAATAATAAGATCTTGTAGTAGTAGTTAAATTTGGGATGCATGTTTATTGTATTATTTTGTAAGTATAAAAGGGAAAAACTATATCAAAATTTATACATATTTTTTAGAAGAAAAAGGCAGATTGGTGGAAACATTAAGGAAGGAATAAAAAAGGATCAAATAGACATATAATTTTATATTTAGATGTGTCTAATATTTTAGTGTGAAGGGTCCTGGCAGGGGTACATACCTACAACTTGTTTTGGTAGCATCAGTGTATGAATGCATGTGGCAGACGATCTTTTTGCAAAAAAACAAACAAAAGGCATCGAAAGATATTAATCCAAAAGCATAGCATCCTATGTGTTTGATGTTCTTTTACCCTTTAAATTCTGCATAATAAAGTATTTATTTATTTATTTACCTTTATTTGTTATAGAGGGACAATGTACATTAATGAACATTCCAAAAATAAAATGTAACCCAATTGTAGCCAAAAGGCTAATTCCCATTGGCAGATGTTTTCTTATTAATCTGCCTCTTCATCTGTATCTGAATTTATCATTTGAACGCTTCCGTAGTGTGAAGTTCCTTTAAAGGAATCGTGCTCACACAGCTGAATGCAGTGGAGGGGCGTCCACAGCAGAGGGAGCAGCTGCTGTGGGTGTAGTGTTGGAGCCAGAGGTTTTGGTAAGCGGCCTGTGGGTCACCACCAACATCAGCACCACAAAGCCACATTCAACATCTCATCCTCCTTTGTTTCCATTGAAGAGAACTTCAGCATCATTGACAACTTGAGCTGAGAAACTCCAGATACTGTGTGGGCTCAGCATTGCTCTGTTTCTGTTAGTAAAGTGGGCAGAAGGAGCCCATGCAGCTGCTGGCACACTTTTCTTTAAACACAAGTAGCAGTTTATTCACAGCCCATTTGTTTGTTACACACTTTGTTTACTCATTGTCTGAACTTATTGATGACCTTTTCCTCATGAATGTGTTCGATGATGTAACATCCACAGGAAAGTGTACGCCAAATCCTGGAAGCGCGCATTTGCACATGCAACGGAATGTGGCCTGCTATTGATTTTCAATGCACATCCTCAGCTGCACTCGCTGGTTGTGACATGAACGAGCACAGTCACCCACAACAAAGTTGAAGCTCAATATTTTCAAAAAATGCAGGCGAGCTGTTCTGTAGGAGGTTTACATTATCACCGAAACTGTGAGCTCTCTTTAAGCTGACTTCACTCTGTGCCTTTAACCCTTTGAATCCCGGATCAACGTCACTTTTCTTGTGCTGTCTCATAACGCCTGTCACAAGTATTTCAACCATTGAACCCAGAGCAAATTGTTGAGATTTCTTTCAGAAACACAAGAAGCAAAGGAACAAATAAGCAAATTAGGAACTTGGTAAGAAATGTTCAACAAATTGCAAGAAATTAGTAAATTCAGGATTTTTTTTTTTTTTTTAAATTAGGGGAAAATGTTTGGAGAAAAAAGCTAGGGGAAACTATATTTATAGCTAATTATAATTACATTTTTAGAATTATGTTACAAAATTATTATAATATTTAAGGTCCCTAAGTAATTTTCTTTTTAAATTTTTTTCCTCTTTTTTTTAAAAAAAAAAAAAACAACTAGTTTTCACAATGTACTTTTACTCATGTCTTGCTAATTTGTGTGTAATTTCTGTTTTTCCCCATGTATCTGAAAGAAATTAAGCCAGTTCCTTTAGGTTCCAAAGGTTTAAAAAAGCAGCTCCAGCAGAGAGGACAATGTTTGTGATCAATATTCTACATTTAGAGTTTCAGCTCTGTGCGAGGAGCTGACGTCACAGCCGACAGGCGAGCAGCACCTTTTGTCTCTCCTTGCAGTGACAAAGCATGATTGTGAAAGTGGCCTGCAGAGTGTCACACAGACTGAGCTGAGTGGCAGCTGACACTGCCTCCAGTGAGCAGCTGACCAGTTCATTGTCCTGTATCAGATAATGCTCTTTAGATTTTCATGGCATAGATTCAGTCACATTATATGTCTCATGAAAACAGTAAATGCTGAAACAATGTGAGCAATTGTTGTTACGATGCACTGCTGCTAAATGAAGGAAAAGGCTTTTTTCACAATATTTTGGCTTGTCACACTAACAACACAGGTGTAAATAATGAAATTAACAATGATTGTTTTCAGGTTCCCTGTGTCGTGCATGCTGGCTCACTGTCACTCTCATTGACACTTGAAGAGAACGGAGCCATTGTTAGTGTCATTATGAACACCTGTGCTTTTCTGGTGAGAAGTCAAAATGTCTAATATGTGAAAAGCCTAACCTCATCTGTTGTTGTCAAATCTTGCCAGTGTCAGAGGGAGTTTTCAGATTATTTATTGAAGTTAGTTTACAAATACCACAATGTGAAAATACTCCATTGAAAGTCTTACATTTAAAATGTTACTAAACCCTTTGAAACTTTATAATATGGGAATAAGGCAATGAGCAGCAAAGAAGAAATAACTGCCCAAGTTAGCAGGAAATCATTAAAAAGAACAAGAATAGGACATGGACAAAATGCTTTCAAAATTATAATAATTCTGTAACGTCATTTTACATATGTGATTTTTTTGTAGCTTTTTTTTTTGTCACAACCGGCTCTGGGTGACTCCTGTGTGTCTGTGTGAGTGTAATTTTTTTTTTCAGTCACTTCTGAGTATTTGGTGTGTACCTGTTGTGTTTTGGTTTTGTCTCTTTGTTCTCCCTCCAGCCCTCGTCTGCTCTCATCATGCACACCTGCCTGCAATCAAGCCTGCAACCTACAAGAGAGCCAGCTCCACAGGCTTTCCCTGCTGGATTGTTGTTAGGCAAGTCCAGCTATATTACAGATCTATTCCATTTTTTGCCCATTTACCTATTTTTTGTTATGTGTTTTTTGTTGTTTTTTGTTTTTTTGCTAAAACCTATTTTATGTTCTCTGCCAGAATTCCTCACCAGCCATCCTGTCCGCACTTTCGGCTGAAGAAAAACACCACAGGAGCACGGATCACCCCTCACCTCAGCCAGTTATTTTGTCCATCATTCTCTCGCACAGTTCACTGATTGTAATAAAGAACATTTTTTTGTCTGTCTGCTTTTGGGTCTTTAGTCCCAAGTGTGACATTTTTGTTGTCTTAAGTTTCCCTAACTTATTTAAAAATAATCTTCCAAATCAACTTATTTCTGGCAACTTGTGGAACCCTTCTCGAAAAGTTGCTCATTGCCTTTTCCCCCATGTTCTTCAAAGAAATTTCAAAGGTTAGATTATTATACTGAAGTGTATTAGCCTTCATGGGTCACTATTACATTAGAAAATTAAAAGTTTCTGTACAAGATATTTTTCATGTCATCATGACATACAACAGTAACAATATATAATCTTATTATAATGGAAGACATTTCATGATAAAATGTTATCATTTATTGTTACAACATAAAAATATTTCACATTATAGCGGGATAGATGGCGTATCCTTATTATATTAAAAGTTTTCACTTTGTTATGTGACACTGACTTTTTTTGTTTGTAATATGCTGCCATATTATTACTCATGCATGTAAAAGCAGAATTTTACTATTGTAGTTGATTGAGTTGGAGCTATTTTTTCACTATTTAGTATGAAGGACTAATTATGATAATTTCATTTAATGATTATTTTGATCATTCATTTCTTGATTTATGAACTGATAATGTTATTGTGCGAAAAAAAGACTAACAATTAGCAATGTAGGAGCAAATGAATTTTTGTCAATTAAATACTTTTCCCGCTGTACTTGTATATTTCCACATTTTGTATGCAATAATTTTAATTTATACTAATTTAATGCAATTTTAATACTATTTACTTTACATAAATAGTAACTACAACTGTAAATTAGTGTAACTAATTTCACTCTGCAGTGTGAAGCATATAAAGTGGCATAAAAAGAACCTCAGAAGTAGGCTGCCTCAAATTTTATATTTCAGTACAAAATGTAAATGTACATATTTGAACTCCAATACTGAATTTTGTTGCATCTTTTCCTTTGATTTAAACAACCTACAGAAAACAGAGTGACACTAATTCACAGCTCCACACAATTAAACAAAAAAACCTGAAAAGTCAGTATAGTTGAAGGTAACAGCTGCTTTGGAGAAACAACATGCTTCATGATGAACTTTTTGGTTTCCTGTGATTTTGCAGATTCGGAGAGATGCATTTCTATAAACTCAGCTGACTGTTCCTTCCTGTCAGTGACATCCTCCTCCATCATTTAAAGCCCCGTTTATAGGTGAGAGACGAGATCACATGCACCTGCACACGTAGCGTTATTGAGCTGCCAGTCAGTCTATACAAAGTGATTTTCCTCACTGCTCCATGTATGCAATCATGCAATGTATACACGACAAACTGACATCAACAATAATGTGACTGTACTTTGACCCTCAGGCTGACGTCAGATGAACTCACCCTGCAGTTCTCTCATTCGTCCGTCTGATGCTGTTTCCTCTTGCTGCCTGGCTCCACAGCAGCGGCAGGAGGACTTAAATTGGTCCTCTGGTGTCTTTGACCCTCACTCTGTCTCTGAAACTCAGTTTTCCTGGATGTTGAACAGGGAATCTGTGTTTTTTTGGCCAGAAAATCTTTGATCTGAGTTTTATGTGTCACTGAGGGGAAAAGGCAAGAAATCAGTTTTAAAAAAAACAACAACCAGACAGACAGTAAAAAAAACAAAAACTGCTTAAAATTATAATAATTTGTAACATAATTTTAAACATGTAATCATAATAATTCTAATTATATCTTTTCCCTAGTTTCCTTTCTTTACCCCTACCACTTAAGTAAAAGAAAATAAGAAGTGTGGAGACTTTTGATGCTGCTACAGTGTTTATTTGTGCGCATGTGTGCTGATAACTTATTTGTGGAGTCTGGAGGGGATCTTTATGTAAAAGTTTGAATTTATTCTTTTACTTGAAATAAAGTATATTTGCATCGTGGTAGTGTTAATGTTACTCAAGTAAATGGTCCAAATAGTACCTCCAACACTGACCACAGGTGTGAGGAGTCAACGACAGGACGACAGGAAGTGCTCCCTTACAATTTTCACATATAACCTCACTCTTTCTGTATCTTTAACAGTGAAGTCACAGCATCTGAGGCTCCTATTAGCGTCCAAATCAGACATCCGACTGTGACTCAGATGATTAACAAGAGTAATCAGCTCATACAGGAAATTTGTTAGTGCATAATGCTCGTAGCTGACACTGAGGGGTGTAATCATCCTCTGCAATCATGGCAACTAAAAACAAATTATCCATCTCATGTGTCGGTCCAATCGTAGTTGAAGCTTTTCAGTCTAAGAGTTATAAATGTACTTGTCTGCTGATGAGGTTTATGGCGAGGATTCATGTCTACCGTTCCTGTCTGCTTTCAGTTATTCTCTCTGGCCCGTACAACAATTCAAGTGACATATGAGGATGTATGAGGTAATGGAGTAAATACTGTGATGGAAATTACTTAAACAAACTGTCATCTTAACTGCAGTTTTCAGTGATAAATGGGACAAAAGATGGAGTTTCATCCCTGAAGTGAAATATCTTGTATGACATTTGATATTTGTAGAAACTTTAATGTAGACAAAACAACACAGAATAAATACACATATTAATACAGAACAGGAGGGATGATTCCTCATGGTTTGCAAAAAAAGGAAATAATTATAAGTTTAAACAAAAACAAAAAAACTAAAAGTTTTATGTAAATATACAGAAAATATCAGAAAAGAAAATGGGAGCAAACCTAAAAGGAGAAAAGCAGGCATGTAACACAGTTGGTACCCATCATTTTCAAGCATCTAATGTCTATAGTACAGTATTTACAACATGTATATGAACAGTCAGAACAATGTGAAGCACACAAGACTGAGATTTTCATGTGTTCATGAAACATAAAACATTAAAATTACAAAGGAGACAGTCCATATTTATTAGTGTTAACAGATGGAAGCTGTGTATCTCCACCTGACTGACAGTTAAACAATCTGAACCAGGTTGTCCTGAAGGTTAATGTCTTTTTTTAGCTCATGGTGATCATCTCATATTTGTCCTTCAGGCTGCTGTCCTCGTCGTCCTCATCTTCCTCCTCCTCCTCCTCTTCCTCGTGGGGCTTCTCGGGCTCCTCGCGGTGATGGTGCAGCTCAATGAGCAGGTAGTAGATGACGGCTGCGACCACGCCCCCCACCATGGGCCCCGCCACGGGGATCCACCACCAGTTGTCTGCAGTGCTGTGAGAAACACAGAGTAAAAACATAGAAGCGGAAAGAGTTAAATAACTCTCTGACAGTCACTCTAAGGCCGCTGTGGGTCACTGGTGTCATCGCTGGATCATTCACAAGCATCGACTGCATCTGTCCACTGCATGTGACATTATGTAACACTGTGGTTCATTTAAGTGGCTCACACATTCATCACTTTTCAGCTGTTAAATTACATTTAAAATATTTACACTGAATAGTAATTATTCCTGTTTTCCTATTGAAATAAATTATTTTGTTAATAAAGATCAGATGTATTCTTTTTGAATAACCCAAATATATGATTCTACTAATATTGACAACATTACTTTATAACACAAGTTGCTGACTTGATGTCATAAATGCATAAACATGGCAAAGGCCAATGTTTGGTCATTGGTGAGAAACTTATTTTTATCAATTCACATATTAAAAATAAATTTTCAACCACATGTAAGGTGTGATGTGGTATTAATGATTACTGCTGTCCATGTAGAGTGACCTCAGTTAATTAGATTTTTTTTTTTTTTACCATAAACCCTGAAAACAAGTCAGGTAAATCCATTTTTAAGCTGTTTTAGTGGTTGTAAGGAATGTACTGGTGCAGCAAAAAGGGACAAGACGGTTCTCAGCACGCTCGAAGCATTAAAATTCAACCCATCCTCTTTGCAGCTGGAAGAAGAAGTTTCCATCTCAGAAGCTCCAACCTTCTGACATCACAAAAACGCAGCATGAATCCTGAAACTGATATGTGTTGATTGGAAGTTTATAAATTTATTTATTTATTTATTTTATATTTATTATAAAATATTATTATATTATTTTATTTATTCTCCTTAATTACAAGATTGGATTTTACTCAGATTATACTAATAAAAAGTACATCATCTGTATCTGATATTTGCTTCAGCCGAGTTTTTCGGCTAAACTCTTGCTCTAGGTTTTGTTTGTAATCTGTTTCCTGTTTTATTCTGAAAGTCATTTTCCCGCTGCCTTGTTTTACTTCCTCTCTTTGTGTTTTTTTTCCAACCTGTGGGAATGTCTCCTCCACCTTGATTTGTTTTTACCTTTCCCTCGTTATTCTTCCCTCCTCAGTGTATTTAGTCTGTGTTCCCTTTTCTCTTTGCCACTTTGTTTTTGTTACCTGTACTGTCAATCGTTCCAGTGTTTTCCAAAAGTGACTTTTCCTTGGGTTTTGTATTCTTTTTAAAAAAAAAATTGTTTTGCTATGTGTCTCACCTTGTCTTTACCATCTACCTGGCGGATTCATGTGTCTGTTTTAGACTGACTTTTTGCTGTTGACCTGCCTGACCACTGTAAGCTTTGTCCCATGATTCGCTGAATTATTCACCATCTGCATTTGAATCCTCCTTCCTCTGCTGCCCGTATACACCAGCATAATAAAAAAAACTAACGACATAGGTTGATAAAATCAGTGGTTCCTTCAGACTGTAACAAATTTATTCAGTACTTCTTTATAGTCCTCATTTTCCTGGTTCTGTCCAATAACATTACTCCTTATTGTGTTGCTTTAATTAATAAATCTAACAAATATTGAAATCATACAATATAAAACATAATAAAAACATCCTTATGTTTCTTGCTCTGCTGTATACAGTTACCTGAAGACCTCCATCCCCCATCCAGCTACAGCAGTGAACAGTCGAGGTCCCAGCCAGGTCTCTGGCAGGGTTCAGGGGGTATCCACAGTTGAGTCCCATAGAGACACCGATGGCCATGATGATCAGACCGATAGCCAGCGGCTCCACGCCTTTGGGTGCTCCAATGTTTCCACCATCAATAATAGCCAGGATACACAGCACCAGCATACCTGTCCCCACCACCTGCAGGAGCAGAACATCATTTGTTTGGTAAATTGCAGAGCAGAGGTGTGGACTTGAGTCACATGACTTTGAATTAGATGACTTAAGACTTAAATTAACAAAAAAAAGACGCGTGACTCGGCTTGGACTTTAACACCACTGTCTTGTGGCTTGAATTGGACTTGAGCCTTTTGACGTGAAAAAACCTGATACCTTTCCCCAAAAATATGTAGTATGTTTTTAGTGTGTCATGAATTAACTTATTTCTTTAATCAACTAATGTTAATGTTATTGATTCCCAGCAAGTCAACAATTAATTTCTCTGATCCACTTTGAACCAATCTGACAGCATCCATTCATGCTGCAGGAGAACCATGAAGAGCAAACAATACGTGACTCAGCACCAGAAAAATGTTACCAAAAGTAATTCTGTTCATGCACAAGAACTACATGGTGGTCAACAAAAAAACAAACTGCACTATGAAAAATGTGCAGGTCGAAAAAAACAGACAAAATCGCAACAACCTCAAACAAAACTACACATTTTAAAAAGCATTCATGACTTTTTTAAAACTGATTATACATTATTGCTCTGTTGTTATTGACATTATATTTGGTGAAGAGCACATTATGACTTGTTTAGGACTCAAAAATCAAAGTTTAGGGCTTGGGACTTAAACGTTTTGACTTCGAAATTGAGTGCAAAGATGTGAAACTAACTTGTAACTTGCAATAATAACTTAGTCCTACCTCTGGTACAGTGAGATCAAACCTGTTCCAGTATTTTAGCTTTATATTCATGTATATGTGAGTAAAAAGTGTCTTTTTACAGGCAAATGTCTTTATGGACATACATCTTCTATAATAATAGTATTTTTTAAGTAAATACTATAAAGATTAGCATTAGTTACACAAAAATCACATCTTCATTATCTTTACTGCAGTCATTTAGCATATGAGTCACTCTTTTTACAATATAATTAGCTTTTTTTAATTTAATTTTTTTCATCATGGTGTTTTGCTTCCAGTCTCTTTCTAACAAACACATAAAATACCTTTAAGTATAAGATAGTATACAAAGCACTATCATAGTATAGTAAATATAGGATTCCCTCTAAGAGTATATTCTCTAAGATATATCGTTACAACAGGTTTAATCTTAATGGTTTGAAATGTTTTAATTAAATGCAGGGATGCACATATCTTTAAAAGAAAACACTAACAGGAGCACAATCACACTGATTAGTCTTATCTCTGCGGATCACCTGATGTGATTTTCAACAGTTTAAAGCTGGTAGACGTGTTATTTTTGCATCGCTGCACCAACTAAAAAGGCGGAAAATGGTGTTAAGTATAGATTTGACCTTCTAGTGAATGCCAGGAAATGGGTCATTAGACCCAAAACTGAGGCAAAAGAGGGGGTGTTCTCAGACTAAATGGGGCAATCAATTTTGCATTAGCTAAATTCGCCAGACTTTGCCGAATCTGGAGCCTGAACGGGAGTGGCAATGCACAATAGAGGGGAGGTCATTGGGTCACAGCGGTCAGAGCTCACCTGATCGATGAAGCCGCCGAGGATTGACAGGTGTCTCGCAGGGTAGGACGCAAAAATGTGACCTGTTGCATTGATTCCCGTCACTGAAAGAATCCCACTGGTGAAGTCCATGAAGGCATCTGTGAAAAGGACAAATATAAAGAATTGTAACTGTGTGTTTTCATTGTGACAGCTGAATGATGACACCCAAAATCAACTGTTACAGGTGCGTAACAGGATAAAGCTCTAGTGTATTCACCGTAGTATAATCCAAAGACTGCAGCAGCTCCAGCAAAAGCACCAAGAAACTGAGCAATGACGTAGAAAGGAAACTTCCAGATCTTCAGCTTGCCCAGAATCACCATGGCCAGAGACACAGCAGGGTTCACATGGCCTCCTGGGATGGAAGACAAAGCAGAGAGTGAAAGAGGGGTGCAGTGTGTGGGGGCGTCTGGCATGATGTCCCCTCCATCATTAGTCAGGCCGTCACATTTACGAGGGGCAGCAGAAGGAGAGCGGCCCCCGGGGCGGTGCAGGGTTTTTGTTAAGCAAAGAAGCAGAATAATGGTCACATATTAGAAATTCAACTTCTACATAAAAAACAAAAAACAAAAAGGCGCATTATTCCGTTCTTTCTCTAATCAAGCTGCGCTCACATCCTGCCAGATTTTTATATTTTTAAACATCTGTCTTCATGAATTCTGTCTCCTCCTTTTGATGTAAAACTGGAAGTAGCTGCAGCTCGGTTGAGGCGAGTAGTCTTGTTGAACGACAGCAACGTAGGCTTTGATCAATGAGCTTTGCAGGACATTTAGTGCCCAGGGTTATGTATGACCCTGGAGAGGCTGTGCACTGGCGCTAAAACAAATCAATGGTCAGTACGCTTTCATTGGATGTGGACAGAAAGCTGGCACGTTCCTGCTGAGCTGTGGAGGTACATGGCACATGGCTGCACAGGAAGTCATAAAGTTATATTATTACAAGATGAAAGCCTCATGAGTAACAATGTTTTCATTACAGACTGTTTATATGTCCTGGCACAGGTTGTTTGTATTGACTATGAATTATTTTTATGCAGTCTGCAACGCTAAACAGCTGAATATGCAAACAACAAACTATCATTATAGCACCCAGAAGAGTTGGAACTTGATCTCAGCAACATCCATTCAAGGTGTCTACAGGTATCAGACTCTTACTGTGAGTTTGTTTAAAGACCTTTACAGGATTATTTTTACCCAAATTTAAGTCTGATTTATTGAAAAAAACATCCTTTCCTTAGTAATATACCTACATACCTCAAAAAAGGTATAGATTTGCTCATGTGCAGAGGCAGGTTTTATATGTATGAATATGGTTATTAGAGTGAGTTAAGTCAATCTACATTTCGCCAACAGGTAACTGCAAGTATAAAGTCAAAAGATTATCATGTTCAGTGGTAGGTTTAAAGATGTATTTTATCAGAAATGTGGACTTTCATGCTGAAGAGCTAATTTTGACAAAAAGAAAAAGAATAATAAAATAATATTATTAAATAAAATCTTTGTGTTAATTTAGACCTCACAAAATCAAATTAAGACTATTTGATGACTTTTAAGGCCTAATATTTATCAAACTGTATTCAAGACATTCTAAGACTTCTTAGGGACCTGCAGACACCCTGCCAGTAACAATTATTTATCTTACTGTATTGAACGTGCATTAAATACAAAATACCATCAAACTGTGGGGCGGTAGCTCAAGTGATTTGGCTCTTGTTATGTTACAGTATATATGTAAGTATCTCTGTCAAATTTGTATGGTATTTTTTAAAATGTATATTTATGTACTTGAGTGTTGCAGTACTTATTTTTGTTCTTCTTAACATGTTTATTTTATGTTTAATTCATGCACCAAAACTAAGGCAAATTTCTTGTAGGAGAAAAACTATGTGGTAATACATCTTATCTGTTTCTGGTGTGAAAAAATTCTGCTTGATTGTAAATTAGTTGCAGACGTTTCGACAAGAAACCACATTTACCTGACACTCCGCCGGCCACATACGCCGCCATCATCAGTCCAACAGAGAAGCCAATGTGGACGGTGAGTGGCTCGCCCAGGGTGTTTCGACTGAGGACGGTCTGAGCGACTGAGCCGCAGCCAAACAACTGACAAACAAGAGAGGAAGAGGAGAGCAGACTGTCACAAACATCATAAAGGGACAAGACGATTTATGAATAAATGTTGAGCAGCCTGGAGCACCACATTTGACTGAAATATGTTTATAAACAAGCAGAGGTGGAATGAAACTAAGTACATTTACTCAAATACAGTACTTAATTACAAATTTAAGGTACTTTTACTTTACTTTAGTATATCAATTTTATGCCACTTTCTACCTCTAATTCACAACACTTCAGAGGGAAATCTGGTACTTTTGACTCCACTGCATCATTTGATAACTTACTTTACAAATCAAGATTTTTACACACAAACCAAAAATATGAAAATATGCAGCTGAAACAATTAGTCAATAGAAAATTGGCAAAACTGGCAACTATTTTTATAATCATGTCATTTTTTATGCAAAAACATTCCAGTGTCTCAAATATGAGGACTTGCTGTTTTTCCCTTTAATTATTTTAATCATTTTTGATTTATCATGTTCATTCATTTTTTTCTGCATGATTGCTTTGACTTTTAAAAATTAAACACATTTTCTTGTTTCTACTTACGTACTTTAACTTAAGTAACATTTCCAATGCAGGACTTTTACTAGAAGCAGAGTATTTTTAAAGTGTTGTATTAGTACTGCTACCTAAGTACAGGATCGTAATACTTCTTTTACCACTGTGAACAATCATGAAACAGCTTCTAAAACAAAATGCTACTTACAACCAAGACAAAGGTCCCCAGGAATTCTGCCAGGAATTCCTTGAATATTCCATGTTTAAGAGCACAGTGTTTCCTCATGCTTCTCTTGTGTTGTATTTCCTTGTATCTCTGTGCCAGCTGCTGTAAAAACTACCAGATGTCCAGCAGTGTGAACCTCTGGAGTCATCAAATCTCCACCTCTACCCGACCGCAGCCATTCAGCACCGAGCATTGATCCATTTGTGAAACCACCACGCTCCTCTCATCAAGTTTCACAAGATGTGATTGGCATTGTATCGCCATTAAATCTGATTTTCTTTATCTGTGTGTAGTCACAGGACACCTGAATTTATTTCTATGTGCTGCATTCAGTTGCCTTTTACTGGAATTTAAAACATCAATGAGTAACTTGGAAAAAATGCCCCAAAAAACTGCAAAAAAAGTAACAGTGATGATCTAAAAATTATCAGATACTATCAAAAAAATAAGAGAAAATGTTCAGAAAACTATGTCATTCTCTTAATTATATATTCAAAATAAGGTTACAGGAAAAAAAAAAAAGTAATTTCATTTTTTTTAGCATTTTCTTGAGGTCATTTTCTTGATTTTGTTTGTTTGTTTACTTTTTTCATTTATCCTATTTGAAGGTAATTTTCTTCTAATGTCGAACTAAAAAAAAAATTAGATATTATCAAAAAATGGGGCGCCTGGTGGCTCTGTGTGAGAGAAATCAAGCCAATTTGCTCAGCTGTGAATGTCGGGAACGTATCTTACACACATTTATTCATCAGTTTAAGATTTGCAGTTTGCATAATATTAACTCACACAGCAGAGGAATAACTTAGGGAGCAAATTAATCCATTTGAGTTTAGGTAAAATAAGGCAGTTTGTCTGCTGCATTGTAAAACATCAGTTTGTAGTTACACATGTTGCCACAAGAGGTCAGTCTTGGCAATATGCCACGCACAACATTATGAAATCACACCTGAGCTTGTTAATGGAATTATGTTGAAATATGATATGCAGGAATTTTCACAGTGAGTCCAACATTTCTTAATAAGTCCAGAAATTGTTGGACGGCATTTTGTTTTTCAGTCAGTCAGATCCAAAGTCATCCACGTCGTTCGCGCCGTCTTCCACACCCTTAATGAGAGGAGGTGATTTCCTCTTACGCCTGCTGATGCCAAAAAAATAAAAAGATTGGAGTTAAAGAATGACATAATCTAATCAGTGTTAAATAAACACAGAAACTCAGTGACAGAAGGTGAGTGGTCACCTCATCTCGTTCCGCAGTGAGCTCAGTTGGCCATGAAGCTGCTCGTTGGTCTCGATCTGCTCGTCCAGTTCTCTCTGCAGCTTCTTTTTGGCGTGTTCCAGACGCTCGATCTCCTCCTCCGCCTCGTCCATCTGCCTCTTTGCTGTCTTCAGCCTCTGAGTCAGCTGCAGAGTTCACAAAAGTGAGATAATGAGTCACAAGTCTGCAGCTCCATATTTGATAACTTTTTTTTCTTTGTCTTTGGGGTTAAAGTCTACCTGGTCTCGCTGGCTCTGCAGGTTGATGTGCTCCTCATCCGTCTGCATCTTCATCTCCTTCACCTTGCGCTCCAGCTTGCGGTTTGCTTGCTGCAGGCTGTTGTTGTCTCTGAGAGCAAAGAGCACCGAGAGATCACATCGCTGTAACTCAACACCTTACTCATGTGTTTCAGACCAGAGATACTCTCACTCTTACAACCACGGGGAAAGTGATATGAGTGCTGCTCAATGGCTACCATCAAGCATCTGATGGACCATTATCCCTGCGCTCCAAATACAATCTCTGGATACATTTATTTCTGTAAAGAGCCATAAGGTGATTATTTCATGTGCAGGTGCTCACCTCTCCTCTACTTGCAACCTTTCTTCAAGTTCCTGGATGCGGCTGTTCAGTTTGGAGAGGAGTGAATCCTGATTGGTCCTCTGCGATCCTTCCAGATGAGACACTCTGCTCTTCAGGTCTTTATTCTGACAGAGTAATTGAAACAGAAGAATGTAATAAATTAAGGGAAATTTCAAGGTATTCTGGGGAGTTTTGGAGAACTAGTAGTGCTTTAAAGCAATGTCAAAGACCTGGAGGACACACATGCATGCACACAAGCGAGCGGACAGCTGACCGAGTCACCAGAATTAATGTTTGCATTGTGCGTTTCTGCAAACCACAAATACAATTAGTTTGAAATTTATTATGTAGCAGATATGTTGGAACTAATTTACGTTTCAGCAATGCCGTTGTTAATGTGTGGTTTGGTTTAGGAACAAAATCACATGGCTATGGTTAGGAAGATCATGTTTGGCTGAAAATACCAGTTTTGGTGGCACGATCCTGGCAGTAAACACAGAAATGTTGTGATAAAAAAAGACTGCTTTTCATGGTTTTATCTCTGCTGGAAAAACGGCTGCGGGTTGCTAAAAAAAAACACGTTTGGGCGCAAAAAATGGGCTGGAAAAAGAGTCTAAGGTCCCTAAAAACATCCATGTTGGGGCCAGTAACCCCAGAGGAAAACACCCACATTTGGGGGCTGAAAAGTCTATGGAAAACCAGCAATGGGTCCCTAAGAAAAAACACCAAATTTCAGGGCTAAAGAGCAGCAGGATACAGAGCGACAAGTCCGTAAAAAACACCCATGTCTAAGTGTTTAAAAATGGTAGAAAAAAGAGCCACGGGTCGCGAATGAACACTTAAGTTTGGGAGCAGAAAAGTAACTAGAAAAACAGCTACAGGTCCCTCAAACAATACCTACATTTAGAAGCTAAAAAGTCCCTGGAAAAAAACAACATTTTCTTCTAGCAACTGAGTTGGCATGATGCACCGTCAGCCAGTGGTTTCACATTATTCCACTGATCTACAAGACATACAGCAAGGTGCCGGAAAGAGAAGACAAAAAGTGCCAGCAGGTAAACATGGATGTAAAAACAAAAATCATTCAGCGTGTTTGTTAAAGTTAAAGAATACACACACTGCATTTTTGTGAGAAACACTGAAAGTAAACAGAAACTTTGTTTGTTTCCCCAAAACCCCCAGCAGGCTTTTTTAAGTCCGTTTGCACTAACATTTCAATGCGAGCAGAGAGAGGTCGTACCTGTCTCTCCAGGCTCATCTTGTCACACTCCAGGTCCTGCCTGACTGCTCGCTCCTGCATCAGCTCGTTTCTCATGTGATCCATCTGTCACACGCAGAGAGAAACCGTTTTTACCAGTCAGCAATGGGAGAAAGCAAACACATTTACTCAAATGCTGTTGTACATTTTGAGATAGTTGTAATTTTTATCTGAGCATTTCCATTTTATGCACACATACTTGTGTACATATATGCAAGGGTGGAGGTTTCATTTCAGCATTGGGTGGGACACATATGAAGAGTTTGGACGTCCTCTGCCAGAAAGATTTATGGCAAGAGACCCAAAATCTAATTTTCTAATCTGTCATTGTCCATTTTACTTTACTTATTTTGAGTGCAAGTAATGTATATGTTGGTTATTATCCTCCAGCTGACTTGTGGGGTTTTGTGAGGGGGGGGGGGGGGGGTACAATTGAAGTATTCCAAAAGGAGAGACAAAATTCTAGGTCCCAGGTTTCCCTGCTGATCAGGAGCTATTGGGTGCAGCTGTGATGCTCTTGTCAGCTGCTGGTGATCAATCTGGCTGAGAGGTTTTATTGTGGGGTTGGCTTATTTCTGCTCAGTTGGTTGTGGGTCTACAGAGAGTCAACACCTTCAGTTGGCTTTCTGTGTTTTTTTTGTTTTGAGTGGAAGTTTGAGTTAAGTGTGTGTTACAAATGTGATTCTTCTTTTTGCTTATAATTTTGCTTCACACCTTTTCAGTGACTCCCACTTTACTTTTGTTTTGGGACCAGTCGTTTTGTTTATCATTTTGATAGAATCAGTGGCTGGCTGTGGGGAGTTTTATTCCCACGCCACCTTTTAGAAACCAAAGGGCCTGGTTTTGCTTTCACCCTCCTGTACATGTCAGTGTTTTGCTACTCTCCCACACTGCAACCCATGTCTTTCAGGTTTGTTTTCTGGAGAAATGTAACAACAAGCACATAATATCTCTCTGCACAAGTGTGTGCCTTTTCTATATCAATTTATGTTGTAAATGTCATAATTAGTGTCACATAAAAGCTTGCCATCTACAACAGTAAAATTCAGCGTACACGCTGTTGCGTCAGTATTAAAACTCAGGGTTACACTAGTACTATTTGTTGCTAAAACTTCTGTACTTTTACTGAAGTGGGTTTTTCACACTGCTGTGTTGGTATTTTATTGGTAGAGCATTTGATAGTTCTTCCACTACTTTCATTCGGTCATAATGCATAGCATAATTCTTTAGTAAAACATAAGCAAGTGTAAATCAAGTGAGCACTGAGCCACTATTTCTTCATGCCAACATATAATCATAGAGGTCAATATGTGCTTGCACTTTCTCTGTTCTGCCTTCCATATTGACTGAAAACACGAGTGTATCTTATTAAAAAAGGCAGCACTTGCTGACAAGCACTTTGAGGTTAAATGAAAGGTTTTCAGCTTAATTCTTCAAATGAGAGGAAATGCTGTCTGGTCTGAGCAGCCACATCTCTCTCCTCTCTAATAACATCCAGAGGCCCAGTGAAGGGACTGTGAATAGTTGCTCACAATAGTTTGCTGTTTTTTGTCTTTGCACCATGTTTTGTGTCAATTAGTCTGCACCACTTTGCTCCCATGAATGGTGGCCTACTTTACAGGCGCTCTAAAGGACGTGAGGCTCTTATGACGACATCAGAGACGGAGAAACGTATATGAAGTCAGCGCGGCTCAGTCGTGTTGCAAAGTTGGGAAACAAAACAAAAAGTGTCTGAGGGGGAAATCTGAGCACTCAGCCCCTACATCTGTTTATAATAAAAACAGACGGAGGGCTGGGCGCTCACAATGAAGACGGAGCATAAAGGTTGTTTCTTCACAGTTGGGAGAATTTATGAATGTCAGAAAACACAGAGTGAGAATGAGGGAGTGAACCTGCCTGCTCTTTGGTTTTGTCCAGTCGTTCCATCAGGCGGTCGGCACTGCTGCGCTCATCACCAAGATCTTCTTCTAATTGGCTGATTCGTCCCTGAGAGGAAAGCAGCGCATGAAAAATGTGTTAAACCATCACCAACTTAATATTGCATTACAGTGTAATGTTTACAAGCCCAGAGGACATGATGAATCTGTCCTCTGAGGCTGTGGTTAAAAAAGTGACTAAGATACTTATTAAAGGGCATTGGGTAATAATGTATGAAGAAATGCAGTAAAAACATCTGAAAATCATCTAGTGAGTAAAGATTTTGTACTTTTCACTGCTAAATGAATGTTGAGGAAGAAGTGAAAGAAGAATCCTGAGAACACCCAGACAGGTCTGATAACTCTCTACAGTAAACATGAGCTTCCTCGGTCGATACGCAGTGTCAACAGTGATCACACTAGTGTCACCGTGTGATGTTGTGTCATCAGCAAGACAAACAGTGCTGAGCTGTCAGATGTTGTTGCCATGGCTCTTTTCAGTGCCCTTATACTTCACAGGAACAAGTGAGTGCAAATACTGGCTGCTGAACAGATAAACACTTCAAAACATGTAATAAACTGAGGCACGTTCGACTGTGTACTCTGATGAGAACGAGCAAACTTTGTTATTGAAAGCTCCACATGATTATCAGTTCAGAATTATGACTTTTCAGCAAATAAATATACAGTATATTATTAAAGGGAACATAACTGTTGTGATCTTAAACCAGCGTTTTTCAAGTTTGACCCATACTAGCAACTAAAATTGAGGATATCTCTGTTTTCTTTATTAATCTGTCTCTTAGACGTCCCCCAATATCATGGAAGTGCCAGAGGCATGTAAACTTAGGTGGCCCAAGTGGGGCACTGACTTATGCAGGGGTGGCATGAAGTATGAACGCTGCTGCGGGCACACAGCATAGCTTTAGTTTAGCATTTTTGTCTCCACTAACCCTACCTACTGTAATTTTTAACATACAGTGTCTTACATTTCTGTTTAGATGAAAAGATAAATAGACCTACCAATCACAACACAACAAAGTGACACCACAAAAATGTAAAATAAAGCCTCCATACGTTGTTAAAGAAATTGTTCCTCCAAAAGTAGAAACTACAATAGCAAGTATAAAGTGCAACAAATTAAAATAAATGTACAACCTTTTTAACAGTTGTATCAATTTATTTGTAATTAAAATTAGTCAGGCTAGACAATACTCTGGCACATTACCGCCTCTCAGGTGTAAGACTGAATTAAATATGAATACAAACTCAAATTCAGTTTACTCATCAAACAGTTCAGACTGACTGGGCAGACAGCCAATCATAATAGGGTGGCACCTGGGACGGCCAATCACATTTCAGAGGTGGCCCGTGCCATAATAAATTGGGGCGGCATGGTGGTACAGTGGTTAGCACTTTCACCTCAGGGCAAATAGATCCAAGTTCGAATCGCTGGTAGGCTGGGGCCCTTCTGTGTGGAGTTTACATGTTCTCCTCATGTCAGTGTGGGCAGGCTAGACTAATTGGTTACTCTAAATCAGCTGTAGGTGTGTATGTGTGCTTGAATGGTTGTTTGTCTTTATGTGTCAGCCCTGTGATAGTCTGGCGACCTGTCCCGGGTGTACCCCACCTCTCGCCCAAGTTCAACTGCAATAGGCTCCAGCCCCCGTACAACCCTGAACCAGGATAAGTGGATTTCTGGAAAATGAATGAATGAATAAATACTACATTGCTAATGAACCCCTTACATTTGACTTAACTTACAAGTTTTCTAAATTCAGTGAAAAATTCACCCCCTAAATAACCATTTGTGTATCAATTACTCAACTTGTGCTACCTTGAATTCTTAAAAAATGTTTTTCTCACGTCTTCATGGTAAGCAAAGAATTCAAAAAAAGGTCATTAGTGAAACTGAACTGACACTCTTAAACACCAAAACTACCAAAATAACACCATCAAACTAACTAATGGAGGCAGCAATAGATTAGCAGCTCCTGTGCTCAGCGAGGTCAAATTAAGGTTCCTGGCTGGAGAGGGCTGTCTGTGTGGGAAGCACTGAGCATAAGACTGGATATGCACCAGTTGTGTCTGTTTGTAGAAGGATGTTTTGAAATGTTAATGACTTCAATTCATTAACATTTTCTGGGTTTTTGGATTCTTTGTTCAACGTGGAGGCATGCCAGAAAGTCAAAGTTTCCTTCACAAATTCAATGTAACACAGTTTGAGTTGGTATACAAATGGTCATTTTGCAGGCAAAGTATTCTTTTAAGGTTTCTTGACTCGTTTACCTCCATGAGTTTGACCTGCCGTTCTCGATCTCCCACCGAGGCTGCGTTCCTCTCCTCCAGCTCCTCCATCTTCTGCTCCAGCTGCCGGCCCCTCAGCTGGGCCTCCTGCTGCTCCCTGCGACACCGCCGCAGATCCTCCTCCAGAGGAAGCAGCTGAACACATAACAGACGATAAAGCAAACACACTGTAAGATAAGGTAACATGCAACGTCTGCTGTTAGGTAATGGTTGATCCGTCCGTCATAACACAAAAGCAGAATTACTACTCTTTATGTTTCTGTTAAATCTCGCTCTGAACACCTAATCAGAAGAAAAACACTGAAACAAAGCAACATAACTGCTTTCCCTCCTGGTGTTGACTTTTCATTTTACTTTATTGGTGACTCAGGCAGTTGAACCCACATGCTGATGAATCAGACAATGAGCACCACACCTCTTCCTGAAGTTTTTTGGCTGCCTGACGGGATTTCTCCAGCTCTGCTCCCTTTTCCTGCAGCTGCCTCCGCAGCTCGTCCAACTCCCTCTGACTCTTCTCTCGGGCCTCATCAACCTGGTTCTGAAGCACATCTGTGGACGCCTCGCACTCCTCCATGATGATATTCATCTGAGAGAAACAAAGAGCTTCTACAGTGAGATAAGTGCACGCCTGTGGGTACACGACCAAGACAAGTACAAAAAATATTGGCTGTTTCTGCTGATCTCATGTGGCTTCAGGGTTAAGATAACAGAGTTTCAGGCCTCATTTGGCTCCATAAGGGCCCAAAAACTAGTCCAAGTCTACCTCTCACCTTCCTCTGCAGTTGCTCCACAGTCCTGTCCTGCAGCCTCCTCTCATCCTCCAGCTCGGTTTTTGTCTTCCACAGCTCCTCTACTTGTTTCCTCTCCTCTTTAAGCTTCTCCTTCAGGTCCCTGTGCTCATGATTTAGCTTGGTCAACTTGCTCTGAAAGAACAAACAAACAACGGAAACTGGAGACCTTGAGCTTCCGAGCATGGCTGAAAAGGCAGTTCACGGCGTGGAGAGCCAAGAAATGTGATGACTTGAATTACCGCCTCACAGATGTATCCCTCTGTGAACAAGTCAAACTGCAGTTTCAGTTTATATACATATCTGTCCACACTCATATGTAGCTGTGACAGAAGACAATACTTCAAATATAAATTTTGCTGCAAAGAAGTTCCAAATCCAAAACCGAGGATGCTACACACACATCTTCAACCGGCAGTTATACAATCAGCACCGTGTACCATGTGAAGATTAGTGTCGCTGATTCAGAATCGAACAACACGTCTCTCATTCTGTTCCTACTGCCTGCAATAATGTCAAGAAAACATTATGATCACAGTGAAATTGGCCTTTTGGACATAAATGTTGTCACATCATCATTTTATTCTTTTAGACATTTATGTGAAATTATGTCATAATCAGCCAATAAATTCTTGAGTTATGACCAAAAAATATGTTTGACTTTGATCAAAAATCAGTTCGTGTGGAGGTTTGTGCCAAATTTGAAGAAATTTCCTTAAGGTGTTCTATAGATATTATGTTCACAAGAATGAAACAAGCAAGGCGACAGTGACCTTAACCCAAAATCTAATTTTAATCCGTAAGTCCAAGGGGACGTTTGTGCCATATTTGAGGAAATTCCCTCAAGGTGTTGTTAAGATATTGAATTCACTTGAATGAGATGCATGAAAGGTCAGAGTGACCGTGACACTTGACCTTTGACCACCCAAATCTAATCAGTTCATCCTTAAGTCCAAGTGAACGTTTGTGCCAAATTTGAATAATTTCCCTCAAGGTCTACTTGAGATATCGCAGTCACGAGAATGGGACAGACGGGCATAACTAGAGTGGGTGGATTGCAACAAAGTACACTGCAGTTACAGGAAATTCATCTCATTAAGCTGTTTCTCTGAAGCTAACAGCAACCTCACTTTACCTGCACGTCCTCCAGGCGAGTGAGCAGCGACTGGTTAGACTGACACATCTCCTCCTCATTCCTCCTCACATCTCTTAGCGCCTCCTCAACCTGCTGCTTCTCCCTCTGAGGAGGAACATACAGATATACATAGAAAGTAGCCAAAGAGATCACATCAATATGAGTGCTGATTAAAAAAACGGCTTGGAAGAAGCTAAAATAAATCAGCTGTCCCACCTCCAGCTGCTTTGCTCTCTGCTCCAGCTGTCTCTCAGTGATTTTAGACTCCTGGACTGCCTGATTCAGCTGATCCACCTTGTTGTTCAGCTCCTGCACCTTTCCTCTCAGCTGATCTCTGTCCTGGCTCAGCTCCTTCAGCTGAACCTTTGCTACTCCTCTCTCTTCCTCTGCTTCAACCTTCTTTTGTCCCAACACAGCGCTGCTCTGTGACACAGGATGGAACAATAAATGATGAAACCATGAAACCATGTTTTTGCTTTTGGAAATGAAGAGAAATAGTACAAACACATCTTTCCTGTTACCTCTTTAGCCAGCTCTAAATCCCTGAGCAGCTTTTCAAGCTCATTTTCGTATTCATCCTTCAGAGCGGTCATGTACGAATCATGAGTCTCCACCTCCTCTTTTAGTGCCCCCTTCAGGGCGCTGAGCTCCCTCTCCCTGCGGTGCAGCACCTCCTCTTGCTCCTCCTTCACCTGCAGCATTTCCTGGAAGTCCATACGCATCTGCGCCATTTCCTGTCAGACATCCATCAAAATACTAAGTCACAACCTCGAGTCCAGTCTAGGAGCTTTACAGCTGCAACTTCAGCTCTACAGCTTTTAAAATGTATTTAGTTCATGTGTTTTCATTTACCTCCAGAAGAACTTCTTTCTCTGCATTTATCACCTCGGTCCTCTTGGCTTGGTCCAGCTCGTCGTGCATTTCCGAGAGTTGCTGCTGAAGATCTTTCATCTCCGTCTTAGACCGATCCCGCTCTACCTTCATCTGAATCAGCCTGACAATGTACAAAAATATGCAGGGAAGAGAAATGACAGACATCATTTAGCTTTTATATCCAGGAAAGAAACCTGCTGACTAACATTTTAGAAACGTGCTTGAGAGAACTAGATAACAAAAACAGGATATCTGCTGCACGCTTAATCCAAATGGTATTTGACCCTGCTTTCGGTTAAATGACCTTCAGCGGATCATACATCACAGTTCACTTGAATGACCTCAGAGTATGAGCTTAGTTACAGAAAGTGGAGCACAGCATAGAGCTTAAGTTCATGGTTATTCTGTTGAGCTCTGCATTTCTAAACATTAAAGCATTTAATTTGCTTTCCAAGAATAAACATCGGACTTTGTTTGTTACACTTGGTGTTGCAAAACCTGGAATCATTTAAAGGAACTGTTCAAAATTTTTGGGAGGGCCCGTTTTTTTTTCTTGCCAAGAGTAATTCTGCGTTCACATGGAATCAGGCAGACTGTGGACAGCACACGGACAAGATCTTCTGGATTGCACGGACAAAACAAGCAAACAGTCCGACATGACAATATAATGCAATGGTGATGCTGTATTGTTTACAACTATTCTGCGGTTATTACTGTAGGTAATTATCCTAGTAATGTCCAGTTATTGTCCAAATCACCTGTGTTTATGTGAAGGAATACATAACATCCAATTGTAAATTACATTGTGACAGACACGAAAAGTTGAAATATTTTAACTTTGATCGGCAATGCCGTCTACCATTGACGTTGCCGGTATTCGCCGCGATCCTCACCTAATTTTACTGTCCTTCGCACTTAGGCAAGGCAAGGCAGCCTTATTTGTAAAGCACATTTCATACAACAGTGCAAGGTGCTTTACAGAGTAATACAATATAAAAGCATAATAAAAGATACAGATTTATAATAAAAGAGAAAAGAAATAAGATATACGGGGTAAATCAATTACTAAATGATTAAATAATTATTAATTATTAAAAAACAAAAGTGCAGACAAGAGGTGCAAAGATAATTTAAAATGATTTAAAAATCAAGTTTAAAAATAAGTTGGTAGTCATTAGCGGGTGGAGTAGGCAGTGTAAAAAAGGAATGTTTTTAGCTTTTTAAGCACTGATTTCAAAATAGCAAAGTAACAGCTAGCCAATAGCATGCTAGCCGTTTCCTTCTGTTTTCAGTCTTTATTGGTTGAAATCTTGGTGGTTTAAAACTTGATGCTTTTCTCCCGTTGTAGCCCTCATTAAGCAGATAATAGCTGGACATTTTTACATAACGCAGTTTTTATGGTAGACTTTGTCCAGTCACTCGGGGGTCAGATTCTTACTCCTGTTTGGTAGACTGAAGTTGGGCCTCGATCTCAGCCAGTCTGCCGCTGAGTTTGCTGCACTCTTCCTGACTTTTGTCCAACTGTTCCTGCAGTTTCTTCTTCTCTGTCCTGGCCTTTTCACAAGCTTTGGCCAGAGTCTTTTCATTCTGCGCAACAAAAAAAAAAAACAAAACATCATCAGTCACAGGAATAGGAAGTGAGTGTCTGAGAGGTGAATCAGCAGGATGGGGCTGCACTACACCTTAATCTCCGTTTCCAGTTTTTGCTTTAATTCAGACACTTCTCTCTCCAGCGCCGCCTGTTTCTCCTGCAAAAGCTTCACCCCGGCTGCGTAATCCTACATGTGTGAAGAGGGAAACACCCAGTATTGTTAGTTTCAGTCATGCTGCACAGTGATCAGCACTGGCAAACATCTCATCCCAACACACACTTTTTCCTTCCCCCCCTCAACATTTTCAGCAGTCTTCCACTTGACCTGGTTGACCTTTTCAAGCAGCAGGGTGACTTTCTTCTCAGTGGTGGAGTCATCATCAGCCGTCCTGAGAGGCAAGAAGGAATATTTCACCAACAGTTTAGCACTAACTTGGTGTAGTGTATGTTAAATGAAATGTAGTCAGTTGCCAAACAAAGACATGGCAGCACAGGACCTCTCAGTGGAGTGAAAGAAAAAGGTGTAACTGTTTTCACTCAGCCTGATTTAATATACAATGGTTTTTAGCATAACATCTCTACTTCAGCACATTTAAAAAAGCAAGTGATGGCTTATAAAAATGTTCCATGCAAAGAAGTTATTTTATCAGTGGAAACAACTACATGCTCTGCATTCCTGACTGCTGCGTGAGCGTACACAGCTGGAGCAGCAGCCCCTTATCTGAATACACTACATGATCACAACCACAAGCTAATCACCAAGAGGTGACTGTAGGGTCAAAAGAGAAAGAGTCTGGAACTCCAGTCGAGAGTACAACCTTATTTATTAGCCTGTTTTAAAAGAACAGTTAGAATTTTTGGGAAAATTGTACATCTGCACAATAAATTTGAAGCTACAGCTGTTTACCTTAGCTTAGCAAAAATGCAGGAAACAGAGGGAAAGAGCTCGATCCACCCTTTTACCAATCAAACCAAATCTCCTCAGTTCAACTCCAGATAGTTTCTATCCAAAAAATAGTCCAGAACATGAGCCCATACAAAACCCCAAGCTTGTCATTTCCACCCATTGTTTTTTGGACAAATTAAATAAAGGGAACTGGACATGTTAACAAGTGAGCTTTAAATAGGCTGGTAGATGAATTTTGTAACTAATAACTAAAAAAACTAACTAACTAAAAAAAATATATATTCTATTCTTAGCTTATTTTATTCAGCTTTTTGTTAAAGCGTGTTGTTTAATGTTGCACAAATGCATTGCATTGACAATTGAATTGAACTGAATTGAACTGAATTGAATTGAATTGAATTGAATTGAATTGAATTGAATTGAATTGAACTGAACTGAACTGAACTGAACTGAATTGAACTGAATTGAATTGAATTGAATTGAATTGAACTGAACTGAAAAATCATATTGTCCAAAATGTCAAACTGTTTCCTGAGTGAGTGGTGCTTACCCGTCCTTTAGGTAAGTGAACAGTATTTGTTTTGCTGTGTCTTCAGGAGGGTCGACCGAGACTTCTTGCTGTCCTTTCAGAAGATCAGGAGTGACCTGGTTAGGGAATATACAGCAAATAAATACACTCTTTTAAATGACAGCTGTGTCATGCCACGAATCTCTTTACCTGTGCATCTCTTTCATCAGATTCATCAGTCTGGTCACTGCATGATTTAGAGATGAAGGGTTTCTCTGCCCTGTGAAGCATTTTTGCAGCCTGTGGAGACATCGTCTCTTTTCCAGTGAGTCCTTTAATAAGCAGGGCGCTGGGCTTGTTCTCCTCCCTTGACAAAGAGGCTTCTCCACTGAGGAGTCGAGCCCTGGCTGACCCCGGAGGATACATCCCACCTGGGGTCTCGCTCCTGACAGCCTTCAGAGACGACGCTCTGCTGGAGGAAGAAGACGAGGACGAGGAGTCCGAAGTTCGACTGCTGTCCACGCTGCGTGACCTTCGACACTGCTCTGGATTCAACCGATTCCTTGGTCCTCCTCTTCCCCTCCGCTGACTGCTGTTGAACTGGCTTATTAGTTTCCCTACTGATATGAAGGGGTCTGTGTCCACTGAGTTTGGGGACCTTGCAGGGGCTTGTATACCTGAGGGAGGCATCTTGTTTTCACTCTGGTCCACCTCTGAGCCCTCGGCAGGCAGAGGGATCCTGGGTTTGTTCACATTCTCAGGAGGAAGGCCGGTGTTTAGCTGTGCAGGTCGAGCAACTGAAGCTGTTGAGGGAATGACTAAATTCAGATTATTACTTTCAGGGTCATAAGGTTTCAGAATCTCCGGGTGTTTCTGATAATGAAACGTGGAGGAGGTTGACGGAGAGTGTCTTTCATCCACAGACCTCCTCACCACGCCAGGATTGTACCCTGCCTGATGAGTAATGACGGAGACGTCCCGGTGGATCTCCTGTCCAGAACTGTTCAGAACCACATAGGGCTGACCTTTAATCCCCTGGATCTGCACCCTGACTCCAAACAAGTTGTCCTGGTTGCCTCTAGGACTGTGTGGCTGTGCGTAGCTCCGCTGTATCCTGACGTCCGGAGAGCCACTCAGCCTGTGAGACTCCATCGTGACTCAGAACTGGTAAAAAAAAAAAACCTGCATGTTAAAAATGACACTCTGTATGGGAATTGGATGCATCAGGTTGATGGAGCTGAAGCTGGTGTTTACACAACATTGCAGCAGGGTCAGAGCCACGCCGGGACACAATGACAGACATCTAGGGAGCTCCTCACACAGCTGTGCTAAGCCAACATAAAGACTGAATAAATGGACACTGACAAGAGCCTGATATTGCTGTGCAATGAAAACAGCTCCTTCTGTGTGCTCATGACAGTGTACTATTGTACAACTGCATGACGACTACAACTGGCCGGGGTCTCCGAGGTGTCGTCACCCACTTCATGGGATGACACTCAAGGAAATTTTTTTGTCCACAAATATGTTACTGTGAGGCTGAAGCACAGGAACACAAGAGGGGTTGTGCAGCTGACGAAGCTTCTTAAGAGCACCATCCTGAGTCGCTTTAATTAATAACACAACGGCTCATTTATAATAATAAAGTTCCAAAAAATATATTGGTACCACTTGCTAATACAAATAGTTTGCTTAATAATGTTAGTACATCGTTTTGGAATACTGGAATACTACAGTTTAATAGTAAGACATTAACAAGCAGCATTTGGGTTGCCAGGTTGTGGAAAATTTTCCTCCTCCAGCGTAACACTTGTTTTGTCCTTGAAGTAAACTCTTAAAAGTCCCTTCAAATAATACATTTTATAAAACCCTTGTAATGTCCTCCCGATTGCTATAAACCTTTTATCCTCTGGGGTCATTCTTACCCCGCCCTGTTTTGAATGTTATTCATAGCATATTGTATAAATTGTCAATCCATTCTGTGTTACATCTTTAGTCTTACTTCAGTCCAACCCTTTACCACACAGTTTTCCCCTTGTTTTGGAATTTAGAATAGACCTTGTTTACATAAGTATAAAAAATATATCTTGATAGCAAAAGATTTCATTTGGGGTCAGATTGACCCCAAGGACAACACTAGGGTTAAACTTTGTTTAAAAATGACTAATAAATCTACCTTCTAAATGAAACATTTGACCACTAAAATCTGTTTATTACCAACTTTAATGACTTGAAATTAGTAACATCAGCTTCTTCTACAACAGTCATACAGTGGGACTGGGCAATATATTGTTATTATATTGATAAGATATCGTCTTAGGTCTTTGGATTAGCATAAGTGTTGGTTTTTACTGGTTTTAAAGGCTGCATTACAGTAAAGTAATGTCATTTTCTGAACTTACCAGACTCTTTTAGCTGATCTGTTATTTTCTTTAACCAACTAAATCTCTATATCCACATTTGCTTATGATTATTTATCGAAAATCTCAATGTAGGAATATTTTCTTAAAACGCTAAATGTTAACCCTACAATGAAATTGCAATATTGATGTTGTGGTCAAAGTTCATTAGGTCAAATATATTGTGATATTTCATTTTCTTTATATCTCCCAGCCTTACCATACAGTTCATTTAAGAGCTAAAAAAGACAAAACAAGTGGTATGTACCAGAGGTACAATTTGGCAACCCCAATTATGCTCTTATTAATAGCTTATAACTGTTCTATGAAACATTAGTGAATATTTATTGACCATTAATAACGCTAATAACACTAATTACAGTTTCTAGTGTGCTTTATTAAAAAGAGTAAACATATTAATCTAAATCAAGGTCCTATATTTGCGTAGTATGTTACAGGGATTTTTCTTACATTATTTTATTTTGGCACTTTTTAACTTAGTCGTCTAACTGAACTTGTAAAATAAGACTCACTGTTGATGAGAGAATCCCAAGCAGGTAGGCTGTGAAAATGTAACGTTACTGCGGATCTGCGTGTATCCGGTTTTACTTCGTAAAGTTCACCTCACACTTTAAATAGTTCAACAAAGTCGACTTGCGAAAACTTACACTAGTATAATACATTCAGAAGCAGAAATTAAAATGCCAGATCGCACAAAAACGGAGATTTGTACTGACAGATGAAGAAAGAAGATTATAAAGTAACATAAAGTACAATAAACTCACCGCGGAGTCCCGCAGATACACAACAAACCACTGAAGAAACAATATGGTGTTATTATTTAAGGATCTCGCGTTGTAAATACATCGATCAGAGCTGAAACTTACCCGCTGTGTGTCCCGTCTGAGTGTTGGACAGAGTCCTCCTCCTCCTTCTCTGTCCGCTCAGACTGTCCTGTCTCCGCCCGGACACGAGCCCTGAGTCCCGCTCAGAGAGGCGTTCACTGCTCTCACATATTCAAAACATATGATCCTCTGCTGCCAAGTGCGGAATATCATTGGTATGGAAGCCCATTTCTGCCTATACAATGAAAACGATCATGCAAATCTTTATAAAAGGAAAGTCTCTTAAAATGCCTATTTTGAGAAAATTTCTCATTATTATGAGATACTAACAGTATTTCAAGAGAGATTTTAAGTATGAAAAACTGTATACACACTGCATGTGTGCCTTTTTATCTGTCTTAACCATTGTACATAGTGTATTTTAGGAAGCCTATAACATCAGGCAAGAGACTACCAATGAAAATTAGCTCCCCAGCTAATTCGGGTGCATTTAGGCTACATTTGTTTAAATGTGGATTAATGTGCACTGTCCCTTTTTAAATAAATAAATTTCAAAATAACAAATAACAGGATCTTTCCTGTATCACATTGGTGGACAGTAAAAAAAAAAAAACAAAAAAAAAACTATACTGTATTTGTTAATGGAAACTAATAATGAACAGAACAATAAGACCATTTGTATTCTGATAGTGTGTGTAGTGGGAAATATAACTAACAAAGGCTGTTGGGGGGATAAAAGATGTTAAAAGTTCCCATAAACACACCAGGATTGCAGATATTTTTATTTACTAGTGTAGTTTATAGCAGCCTTTATTGTCATCTCTGAATATTCCTAAAGCCAGAAACGTTTGTCACTGGCCCTGCAAATGGTTCTTTTTTATTTAGTTTTATCAAAGAGGACTTTAGAAGAAAGAGACCACAGTTTTTCAGACAAATATTTTATGTTTCTGTTGGACTTCTTGTGTTAAACCATAAAAAAAATTAAGGGGGAGACAGGTGATGACAGGCAACAAAGTTACCCACACACAAACCTTTAATGTTATAATTACATGATCTAACCCTTAAACCTCCTGGCCACAACAGGACAGACATTTGATTCTCAGTAAGTTTATGGGATCATAATTGTGTAGCATATAACACAAGGGTGAACATATTAATCTGGAGGTCTGAGGGTCCTCCCCCAAGAAACTTTGAGTATCAAACACTTAATTTTCTGCATTCTGGTGAGTTTTCATGCACCAATTTGTGCCTTTCCTGCACCAATTCATGGTGGAAATATCATTCTTCAACGATGCACTTTGCTTCATCTTCTTTCTGGTTTCTGGCAGATCATAACCAATGCTTTAGAGGTTGCATACTGCCACCTACTTTACTGGGTGCATTGTTGCATCTGAGGCACTTTCTGGCATTTCAAAAGTGCAAATGCTAACATCTGATGTTAAGGTGGCCAGATCCCCTGCATGCTTCCTAAAATCTATGCCTATGGTTTAACAACAGGCTTGTCTCTTTTTGCCAGTGCAGTTTGTAATTTTCGGCCTTCACTGTCGTACAATGATTTTTCCAAAAATTTTGTCTCTCTTGCATCTTACGTTACATTCCCTTCTTTGATATTTTTGCTCCTTTCCCACTATATTAATCATTTCAAAACCCCCAGATTTATGTTGTCACCCTTTGGAGGGCTCTAGCTCCAAGGTCGGGAGCCAGTAGATTAAACTACTAGACTGTTAAGTGCCTAAAACTAGCTACACCTGGACCAGCTACAGCAGTTAAATAACAACAATATAACAGTGACTACAAATATAAATATTTCTAATTCTGAATTTTTAACTGCTTGATAATTATCTACTTTTTTGAAAGTGCATTTTTAAATTCAATACTTTTACTTGTAATGGAGTAGTATTGCATTGTTGTTTTGGTATTTTCACTTAATTAAAATGTTTTAAGCACTTATTTTAATATTATTAAACATACACATAAACAAACATAGACTCAAACTATTTAAAAACTATTTTAAAAAAGACATTTATTGCTACATTTTCATTTCGACACATGCCTGTAGGCTACTTCAAACTGTACACATACTGTACATGTTATGATAGGAGTATTTCAGGTTATTTTTGATTATGATTTATTATTTGTTCAGCAGAGTGATAAGCAAACAAGACATTAATTCTTCTGTAATACTGTATTGCTCAGAGCATGAAATGTGTCTAAATCTAACAAAACTGCACAAAAAATGGGTTGTTTTGTGTAAAAGTAAATAGAGACATTATGAAATTCACAATATTTGTATAAAAGATAAGTTACATAACTTAGAAAAAATCAACTGTTCTATTAAAAACTCAAACATGCAAAGAGTTTCGACTACGTCTGAAGAGCGATGATTACACTGAGAGGAGGAGGGATTCTGTCCACCAGTGTATCAGTAAGTGTAATCCTCTTAACAGTGCTATAACACAGATATACAAATAACAGATGATGCCCACATGCTCAAGAACATTCTCGGAGATCTGTTCATTCACAGAATGGTCAAACTCCTGCAAAACTCACACACACACACACAACAGCTCACACACTCACACACATACTACAGGACAAATGAAATCCGCTGTCTGAACACACACACACATATGGGAATGTCAGTCCTCTGAGCTGGGTGGTAATCGTGAGTGTACGTGGTAAATAGTGATACACTGTAAAAGTCAGTCAGAAACATGTCTGGCTCTGCCAAAAAATCAAAAATTTCAGATGACATCTCATCACTAACCAAGTTTCATCCGTTCAGATAGATTCGAAACAGACAGATTATCCATAAATATACAAAATATGTACAAAACATCTGCAGTTTACAATGCATTTGTCTCTTACAAGTTAAGTTTAGGCACAAAGTTAGAAGTCCGTTTGGGAGGCGAGGAGATGATTGTTCAACTGAGAGGTCGACACTCTCCACTCTGGTCCGAATTTAGCTGGATGCTTCCTGGGATGCTTTTCACCCAACATCTGGACATCAAAGACACACATTTTTAATGACACCTTTCATATAGATATTATAGATAACGTTTTGAAGTTCTTTCCAAATATGGTTTGGAACAATTAACATTTTGTCAAGTGCTTACATTTCAGTTTGCTAAAAAACATGCATGTATCTTTTTGGTATGTTGTTGTTTTTTACAGATGTATAACTGTAACTGCAAAAGTAAATGTTAACTACTTGATGCTGGATTTGCTGTAGTTATTATCAGATGCTCAGAGGTGGCCCATGGGGTTTGCTGGGTCTGTCAGACTGGGATGGAAAGCGAGATGCATGGACTGTGGATCCGTCATGACTGCAGACGCCTTCTCTTCCTCTCTCCTCCGCAGACACGCTGCCTTCGGGTTCAGGTTCCTCTCTGTGGGATTTAACAAACAATGGGTTAGAGGTTGACTAAATAAAGAAGCTGAAGGCATGAGGTAACGTGTGGATGTTATTCATTTCCATCCTGTGTAATGCAGATTCAGCTATTTTAGTTCAGTTCAACACTGCTTCGTGAATTCTGCTTCGGCTGATGACTTTTCTGTCATTGTTACTCTTTGTGTATCACCACTACTTCTTGATGCTGCAGTAAAGTACACTGCTGTTGTAGTGGTTTTAATAAAGCTGCTCTAATCAATATATTTTTTGCAACAATCAGTTTGACTGCATGCATTGTGAAAAACTCAGTAATAGTCAGAAACCCACTGACAATTTCAATCAGTTCCTCTCAGAGTTTTAACATATTTCAGGTCTTTGTTTATGATTTCATATGATTTCTCAAATATTTTGGTTCACTCTCTCAGCTTTCATCAGTTCATATAGTTTTTGGCCTCAGCAGGCAGCTAGTTTCAGTTAAAAAGGCTCTTCAACCACACTACACATAATGTTGACCAGCTCCGTGTCAACTAACGCCAACTGTGTTGCCCCTGAGTGGTCAAAGATCAATTAATGCGGGTTCCACTTTGGCAAAAGTAGAAGTAAAAATAAAAATGTGAGCATGCAGATATGATAAAAACATGCTTGGAGTCAGTAACCACCTCTCCTACACCCACTTTTTATTGTAGATTTCTATCTTATCTTCACTCTCTCCTTTACTTATTGGACTTGACAGAGAGACGAGGCTCCATCTGAGCGACACACTCACCTCTGACTTGTTGTTCCAGGCTGAGGATCACTGCCACGGCCTGGTGCAGCACCAGTAGCTTGGTCTGCGGCTTCTCGCTCTTCAGGTGCAGCTGACACATGTGGCCCAGCTCTTTGAAGGCCTCGTTGATGTCTCGCACGCGCAGACGTTCACGGGCGTTGTTGGCCATCCTCCTGTCGCGCTCACGTTCGGCCTTCTGCTCTGGGCTCAGATCCTCATCCCCATCCTCGTGGATACTACAACATAAAAGACATATATAAGAGAAATTATCGTTAATTTATTGTCTGGATCTTTTAAAGGTTTTTTTTAAGCTAATATTCAAGCTTAAGTGAATCTAAGTGAGAACTTTAGCTGATCACTGTAAGAGAGTTATACTGTGGGTCTCTCTGCCCTCTGCTGGTCACTGAGCTGACATCACGTTATCAAGTCTCCTGAGGTCATCTGATACATCCTCATTTGTTCTGTCAAAGGGGCTCACATATTGACAACATGCTCGTGTGATGAATAATTAATCCACAAGAGCATTTCATTTTCTTTTTTTCTTGTTTTTAGCCACATTTTAATAAGTGTTAAATGTTTTCAATTCAATGTCTAATTCAGTCTGAATGAAAAATTTTAAAAAAGAAACCAAAAAAAATGCCCAGGAAAAAAATTATCGCTCGTGGATCATCCACATATGTCAACATCAATTTCCCTCAACGAGATTATAGATCTAAATTAAAAGAAAACATGCACTCAGGCATCAGAGCTGATGTCATAAAGAGGTTTGTCCTGGCTTGACCTCTGAGACCAGAGACATCAGGATGTACTGATTAATCTGTGACAGTTTCAAGATATACAATCTGGTTTTGTATATATTACTTATATGGCACTGACTTTATAAATTCACATTTTTTCCGTGTGAGTCGTTTAATACCAAAATCTATTTATAAATCTAAAATGCCAACCATCATCATCAGTGATCTAGTCTGATGTCACAGATAGAGCTGAAACAATTTGTTGATTAAGTGACAGTTGATCAACAGAAAATTATTTTGATAATTTTTTTTGTTGTTGTTTGTTTAATTAATTTATTGATAAATTAAAAAAAAAAAAAAAACACACCAAACAAAAACGGTCAAAACTTTCCAGCTTCTCAAGTTTGAGGATTTGCTGATTTTTTCAGTGTTATATTCAGTTTTCTACTTTTGTAATTAGGGTCCCCAATTCTGACAGTGTGAAGAAACTATTGTTTCTGTAGAGATTTTTTTCTGCTGTGCAATTACATTTTTTTACACACACACATTTGAACTGACAAAAATTACAAAGTTCTGCAGTGATTGGGCTTGGGCATGGCCAGCTGGCTCCATTGCGCCCCCTAATACAAGATAGGGTTGGGATACATCTCTTGATGTTCCCGAAACATGCGTGAAACATTTTTGTCATCCTCAAGAGCCTATAACTTTTGGGGAATTTTTTTTTGTTCAACAGTGAGTCCATCATCTTGGATTTCATTCATTATTTTCCTTTCATAAACATGTTTAAAGACTTAAGGATGCAAAGAAACTCATGAACATTTGCCCCCATGCTAAATTAATGCGTGCAGTTGGGTTTGTGTGTGGCACATTGGCTCTATAGCAGCCCCCCCCACCCCCCATTTGCATTTTGGCCTTTTGAAAACATTTTTTATGCTGTTGGTACACTATTTTTTGAGTTTTGGACTCTTGGTTGGACAAAACAAGCAATTTGCTGATATAACCCGGGAACATTTTTCTCTATTTCATGGTCGAAAGGATTTATTGTGGAAAAAAAAGAAAAGAAAAAAGCAGTTAGGGGCCATCTTTATTACCATTATTGGCACCAACTAAATGTAATGAAAACTCAGCCTATAGTGTGTTTTTTTGCTGTTAATGGCTACGAAGGACAGCAATAGGATACTGTATGTAAGAATTATTTCGTTACCCCTCTGTTTTGGGGATTTTTCTTTCCTTTTTAAAACCCCTACTACCAAAAACTGCACCTTTCTATCACTGATGTCTTTACCATTCTCTGTTTGCCCCTGCACCTCTTCTTTTTTTACTCATTTAATTCATTGCAACTTGATGCAACATGAAGAAGAAATATGAGGCAGAGCTAAATAGGCTGGCCTGGACACAGCTGCCCTTCACAGCAGGGGGTCCCACAGTGTTTTAAATTAGTGAAACCGAACGGCAAGAAGGCTCTAATACTTGCCTTTGAGAGGGGGACTTTTATATTGAAATCTACTGCACTACATCACTGTCACAAAATACACTTTGTTTTTCATCTCATTTTATTTTTTTCATGGCAGATTAATCACGCACATCCCAATTTTATTCCAGCAGCTGTTTTTTTTTGTTTGTTTTTGGGTTGTTTTTTTTACCACGGTGGATGCTATTTCTTTTCCTACTTAGAGGAGAGCATGAAAGTGGGACTCTTACCTGTTCCCCCTGCTGTTTTCTCCTTGTGTTTTGAGTTCATTCTCCTCGTCTGATCTCTGGCTGTCAGAGCTGTGACTGTGATTGGTGTGCATCATCTCTTCCCTTTCCCCGCTTTCCATCTTCAGCTCCAGATTACTCTGAACTCCCAGACCTCCTGTGGGAGATCAAACAAAATTAAAAATATAGCCTATATATGTTCTAAACCCGTGAGATCTTTTAATTCCAAATGGCTCAAAGGTTCAAACGTTCAGATAGCGGAAGTGAATTAGAGTGCTGCAGGAATGAGTCCTTAAACCAGGAAATGAGTGAGCATTTTTGCAGTTCTGGTACCCTTTTCCCTTGTGGCATTGAAGTCATGTAACCATGGTGTAGTTTGTCTAAAACCTAGCGATTGCAATTGTGCTTTAAAAATCATAAAAGTGGTGTTCATTTCTGAAGATCGTCTTCTTGAAACATGTCAATAAAATAAATTCTTGTTTGATGCAGTTTATTTTCTGCAATAATCCAAAATCCAATAGAAAAATCACATTGGCTTTTTTATTGAGCATTGTTCCCTTCTAGGTTGGCCTACACAAAACAAAACATCATCCCTGCAGCACTCTATATATGAATTTAGCAGCCTCTACCTCCACTCGGCATGGGCTGCAGCGTGGCCCTCTGCCTGGCCGGGTACGGGTGGCCGTTTTGTGTGCGGCTCTGGAAGTGGTTGTTGTTCATATTGACAGCTTCAACCTTTATGACAAACAAAGAGAAGGATGAGATGATGGCAATATTCATGTCTTCATGACTAAGACAGCGAGCCTGGCTCAAACAGTACACAACTTCTAGATCCAACCAATGACAAATAAGTCACAAAACCAACATCTGCCTCCCTATTTCAAACATATAACCGGGGAGATCTCTCGCTCTACAGAATTAATTTAATCTCAGACAATCTTAATCCTTCCCTTAAAACTACTATATACTCTGTAGACATACCACTAATTCTCTTCAGGAATGATACACTTCTAACAGACACATCATTTGGAAAAAATAAAAGTGAGGGAATTAATACCCCCTTCCCCCCCAAAGGATTAGACTAAAAACCCCTTTCCCCTGCATATACTTCCACTCCAGCTGAGCCAAAATCCCCTGGTCTGCTGAGAGGCAAACATGCTGGAATGGGAATTGCGTGATGCAGGCGTCCCCCATCACCCCACAGTGGAATTAGAGTCTGCACATACTGTACGCTCTCCATACAAGGGCGACGCGTCACAGCGCTCTCCCATTGTGCTCAGTTTCCTATTTAAAGGACAACAACCTTCACATGAGGAAAACATGCAGACATGGCTGGTGGAACATTCCTGAACCTGAATACCAGCACACCCACACACACAACTTGGGATTTCCAAATACGCTGCCCCCCTGCTTCCTTAAATACTTCAAAGAAATGGTTGTTAACCATGGCTGGAGCGTGACAGGTGAGCGGCACAGTGCTGGCAGATCCCAGGTGGCAGTGGAGGTTCTGGTTCAGCAGGCTGTGGATGTCAGTGGGCAGGCTGGCCGTGGGGCCCACAGCGTGATTCCTCAGGACGTGGATCACATCATCCAGTCTGTCCAGTCGGTCCTCCACCTGAGACTGTAAACACCAAGAGACAAACGGGTTTGTTTTGTGGTGTTTGCCAATCAGGACACGGTTTATCTATCTTTTGAGTTAAAGATGGGACACATTTTATGAAACTGCAGTTCTAAAATTCATTCTTCCAAAAAAATAAGAAAACCAGTGTTTTGTGCTCAGTTGAGACAAAAACGGGCAGGTAAAATATGTCAGTTTTAATTTGGATGATAGAAACCTTCAAGAAATAGTTTAATATTTTGGAAACTGGCAGTCATATTCTTGCAGAAAGGCAGCTGACAAAATCAATACCAGTCTCATTTCTGTGCATTAAATATGAACCTAAAGCTGGCAGCCAGTTACTTTAACTTAACATTAATACTGGAGACGGAGGGAAGCAGCTCGCCTGGCTCTGTTTCTTGGCCTGGTGCAGCGACTTCCTGGTGGTTTGTCGTGACCTCGAGGCTGCCAGGCAACAGTCCGGTACATGAATACTGTAAAACCACAACTTGTCATTTTATACACACTTTATTACCTTCGGACAGAGCCAGGCTAGCTGGTTTGCCCCGTGTCCATGGCCAGATTATAACACAATGCAAAAGGCTCCACTTGCTCTCTTTACACTTGTGGTTATTTCATGTTTCTTTGAGGTAATTTTGTGTCTCTTTGTCTTTTTTGTCTCTTTGTGGTTGTTTTGCCCCCTTCATGGTCAGCTTGTATCTCTCAACAGTTCCTTTGTATCTCTTTTTGGTCATTTTGTGTATCTATGTGGTAATTTTTTTTTGGGGGGGGGGGGCTGAGCCTCTTTGCTTTTAGATATTTTTATATTGAATATATGCTATTTGTCTTTCCAACTTTATTGCAATTTCCTCTTCATTAAAGTTCCTGCAATTGTCTTAAGTTTAATTTAATTCATATATCCATCCATTTATTATCTCTATGTAATACAATAATTATTTACCAATGATATAAGCGAAGACTCATAATGTGGTGACACTGGTGCCTGAACTGAACTCCGGGGCCAAATGTTGGTACCTGAGAGGAAGAAAACAACCAAATTAGGCCATGAAGGGTTTGGAAGATACAAAATGTAAACAATATATATTCACTCTGGGATAGAGTGGCATGTGTTACTCCAGTTTACCTGCAGGTTCAGCTGCGCTCGACAGCGGGGATGGAGACCTCACCGGTGTGGACGAGCTGGAGGGAAAGCTGCTGCTGGTGTGATCTGGGGAATAAATCTGGCAGCAGGCAGGGACAGAGAGAAAGAGGGGGAGGAGAGGGAGTCAAGCATGGATCATTTTAAAAGCACAACTTGTCATTTCTGCGTTAGGTTTTACAGCTGCTGCCACAGCCTTCGGAGCGGGCTCGTAACCTGAACTAAACTCATCAATTCTGGTCATTTTACTAGTCGGCAGCCAATAAAAAGTCCAGCAGCACGAGAGTAGCCCTTCGTTAATATGCACCAGTCTGTTGCAGGCAGGGACAAACCACAATTTTTCACTTGCATTATACCACTGAGGCTCTCAGGGCTTGGTTTTATGCTCTGGTCTGACTGTTTGAACATAACACAGCTTAGATGAGTCTGTCTTATGGGATTGAAGTGGTGGATACTTACAGATGCCAGAGCTTTACCCAAGGTGTCGCCTGTCTGTGACCCTCCTGACACATGTCCTTTGCTCCCTGAGAGTGAAAAAAACATATTGTAAAACATAAGAATAAAGAGCAAAAACACCAAGGCTAAAAAAAGTTTCCCCCTTCCCTCACCTGTTGAATTCTCTGTGGTGTTAATCGATGTAGTGCGTGATGCTGTGTTGTTGCGGTGAAAAGTGGACATTGGTGGGAGACCCCTGTTCATGTCAGTAGCCATTACTGAATGTGGAGAGTAGTCCTGAAAAGTAAGCAAAAACACATTTATAGTTCAGCGGGGGTTTAAAAGTGCCATCCTGTCAACATCCAAGGTCCTGGAGGTAAATCTCACCAGGTGGGTGTGTGGTGGCGGCGGCAGGCTGCTGAAGCTCCCCGGCTGTGTTTGGTGGGTTGTGGCCGCTCCCAGTGCACCTTCATAGCCCTGCTGGTTCAGCCCGTTTACGGCGTTCCAGATGTCCGGCGAATTGCTCGTCCCCTCTAAAATTGACAACAATATGTTATAGCCTGCAGTGGAACAGCATCTCAAGCAGCCAGTCAGGTCATGAAACCTCTTTGGGAACAATGAAGTCCTACCAAGTAATCCAGCCCAAACAATGTTAATTTATATACAACTGTGACAGTCTTTGTCTGAGCTCTGAGAATCATAAGAAATAACCTGTTTTTAAAGGCTCTACAACTATAATACTAATTTTGATGTAAATTGATTCAACTTAATTTAAGCAATTGTTTCAATGGTTCTTGTATCCCAAAGACTGAAATGTATCAACACCTGACTGGCACGAAATGTTGACAGACATTCATGATTTCCAAAGGATTAATACAACTGAATTTTGCAATCCTCTGATGTGATATTCAGTTTGTGTCCACTTCCTGTTTTATCTTTGAAGGTGTTCTCATTGTGTTTAGTGCAACTTTTATGTCCTAAGTTTTCCCGCCTTTTTTAATTGCCCCATATGTTTCACCTGTGTCTTGTTTCACTCACCTGTGTGTATTTAGTAATCAGCCCTTGTTTTAAAGCCCAGTGTTTCCTCTATTCAGTTGCCAGATTGTCATTGTCACCCTAGCGTGTTCACACTCTCCAGCCTTTTTCTTGTGTTTGCTTCCCTGGTTTTTGACTCTGCTTGGTTTTATGGACTTTGTTTCTTGTGTGAGTTCTCTGAGTGTATTTTTCTGCCCTCGCTGACTGCCGACATGTATGATCCCTGATCACCTGAGTAAAGATTTGAATTTGTTAACTCTTCTTATTCTTTAGTGTTTTTCTGCTGACTTTCACTCTAGTGCCACCAGAAGGTTGATGTGTCATTTTCAGTGAAATATCTCAACAGCTATTGGCTGTATTGCAGTGCAATTCATTCATGCCCCCCTAAGGGTAAAAATTTCAAATTACTTTGGTTTATCAACAAAGCCCAGAGAAACACGGCCACATTTTTAAGCCAATATGACATAATGGCTAAACCAAGTAACCACAACATTTTTCCATTGATGACATGGGGCACTAAAAGAGTTTTTCCCACAGACTTACATCAAGAAAGACATGTCTGTATATTATTGTAAACATATTTTTGAGCTTCATAGTTCCCACAAAATGACTGGTTTCACAATCAGAATTTGATCCATGTGCTATGATACTATTTCCAAAATCTGTAGGAGCCTCAAGATCCTCCAGATCTTGTGGCTCCCAATTCAAGTTAGTGGAGCGCAAAATTCATGCAAAATACCTGCAAAACTAATAACATCCCAATCAGCCCGAGTATTTGGTGCTAATTAGCAAAGATAAGCATGTTAACTAAACTTAGATGGTTCACATGCTGATTTTTAAGTTTGTTTGATATATAGATCTGTACGTAGTAGTCAAATGTTTATGTTTACCTTGTACAGCCTTGCTCTGTTTTTTAGCAGTTATGTCAATTTTTGTGGAAGTTCACTGAGAGTAACAAAAAGCCGAGACTAATTCCTTGTGCCAACTGATTTGGATTAACCTTGAACTCGATGGTTGTTTTGGTATTCCTGAAAACCCATAGACTGAAGTATTTACATGTCCTTTTGTGCCAATATATTGAAGGGACGATGGGTTTGAATGAGTGCTGAACCAAAGCAGAATAATTTTTTTTACTCTACTAGAATAATCATGTTCATTTAGGATTGGTCGAGCTCACCAAAGAAGGTGCTTGCGAACACATTGCTGTGGGCCTTGGTGGACGGATGTGAAGAGGAGTTCTGGTTGATGTCGTCATTAGTGGGAGACTGCCCGTAAACCTAAAGAGAAGAGCTTGTTTAAGGCATTGTTTGAACCATGACATATTGTACACACACAATGTTCTTCTATGTGTCTGTAATACTCAAACCAATCTTACTGGCATGAATACTGTGAGTGCGGGCTGAAGCAGCAGTATTATGAAAACAAAGCAGAGAGCTGATGCACACTTAGAGCTATTGCGATAATCCATAAGCTGCAGATCCATGCACCTCCTCATCCGGATTTAGGAACCATTCACCATGAGAAATCCCTGCCCTAATCATGATCAGGTTCGACTGGCTTCAGAAGACTGGAATACAATTCCCTCCCGAATAAAATTGAATTACAGGCCTTCTCACACTTTGTCCTAACCAAAACAGAAAACTCACCATTATGACCCCGTTCTGCAGGAAAATATTGCAAAGAGTTAACAGACAAATTTTGCTAATGTTTTTTTTTCTTTCTTTTAATTGTAAAGCACACGGCAAGAAAGCGCACATATGCACACAAAACACACCAACACATGCTCACTCACTCAAACACACCAAGAGGTCTGGGCTGCACCTGCACCTCCCTCGATTGCTTTGATGTGCCCCAGGAAATGAAAATAAACCTCCCTGTGCAGCATCAATGGGGTGTCAGTTACCCGGACGACAAGTTCTGTAAAGCAGGCTATTAAAGACTCTCCTGAGTATGCTTGTGCAAGCACACTCATAGGCACACACACACACACACACACACAAAGACACACGCTCTTAAGCACACACACACACACACACACACACACACATGCAGCCGTGACCCTGGCTGGCATGAGTCCCATGGTGATTGTGGGCTAGGCCAAACAGAGGAGCCCCTGCCGACACTGGGCCCGTCTGAGCCGCCATAAGCAGCATATGGCGGAGGATAAAGCCAATTGTCCTCCTTACCATCAGCATAGCAGGCGACCCGTTAATAATGGTCACACCCCCGCCCCAGCACGCCCTCTCTGGCCCCCGCCGGAGAGGGGCCGTCACCATGGCATCCTCTTTTAGCATAGCATTGATTTAAGAACCATCAATCACGGCATCACAAATGATAAGGGACCTTTATTTTCTGCCAATAAAAAACACACAACTAGGAGAGAATAAAATACAGTAAAAGCTCTGTGCTTGTTTGAAATAATCATGTGTGAACATGTTTGGCAATCTATTAGCTGCATTTCCAGAGTTATTTTAATCCAAACATATGTTTTACAAAAAGAACAAACTGTTTTTCCCATTGTAAACACACACACACACAGCATTACCATGCTAGATGAGTGAAATATCAACTTGCTATTCAGGGCCTATGCTGTGCTTCACCATGGCCAACTCCAGCCACATGCAACCAATTTTCTGCCTCTGTGATCCACGATGTCTGGATATGGTTAGTCTCACAGAGATCAAAGCTGCCTTTGATAATGGCAGCAGTGGTGGAGGGACTGCTCCAACATAGCGGGGTTAAATCAAATAGAAATAGCAGCAATCTGCTTCATGTCAAGATGTTTTCTGCTGCTAGGCTTGACTACAGGGTGCTCGGCTAACAGGAAGCAAGAGTCTCACCGGTGCATTTTCAACATGAGTTTGTTAAAAACCACAAGTGAGGGAGGTGTTACTCAATGCTAACATTATTTTAAGTGATGGGGATGTTGAGGTGGTAATAACTGTGTGATTAGTGGGCAATCAGGATATTTACTGTGATAAAATTGTATTCTTGTGTGAAGTTTAAATTCAGGTTTAAATGCTGTTAATGTGGAAACAAACTGAAAAAGTGACCAATGGGAGTTTCGTTTTTAATATTATAATGTTACACAAACTCCTAGTTCTTGCACTCAAAACTGCTGAAATTTAAACAAGAATAAGCTTTACACGAAGAAAGTGACAACGACACATTCAGCACAAACTACAGACATGACCTCTGCAAAACACAAAATCCTCCTCTCACCCTCTGTTTCTCACTCACTCACACACAGAAAGACACACACATGCAAACCAGCCACATGAAATCCAACAAATGTTGTGTGCAGAGAAGAGAACGCCAGTTCTAACTATAAAGTACATCCAAATGAGAGCATGTTAAGTTCTAACACCTTTAACTTTTAAACAGGTTGCATATGTGAATTAATTTCTTATTGATGCATTTTTTGGATAATGTCAGTAAGAGTTTAACCAATGTTTACATATAAAAGCTGGAATTTTTTTCATTATGCAAGTCAACAAACAAGCTGAAGACAATCAAAGAGTGCAACAGCATCATCACCCCACACACATACACACATGCACACACACACACACAGTGTCATATATCCTCTGAAAAATAAAACATGAATGTGTATACTTACTGGTTTCATGTTGTAGCAATACATCAATGAGTTGTTGCCTGTTCCAGAGACAGGATGAGCACAGTACATAACTCCGTCTGGTTCAGTGCAAGACTCTCAGTACAGTCCACAAGCAGCTCGTCTGTCCGTGTCTTTACTCATATGTGTGTGTAGTCCACATGCACTCCTTCCCCTAACCTACCCCTGCTGGTCATGCAGCTACCCGCAGACAACTTATGCAAATAAGGGCTGGACCATTCCAGGCAGCAGAGAGGGGTGGCTAAGAGTTGATGCTATTACTGTACTGCAAGCCTGGCCCAGAATACTAGAAGGAGTTATTTTATATTTTATTGAAAGAAAAGTGCAAGAATAAACATAGTTTGGATGTAGTTTTTAGTGTGTGTTAACAATTAAATGCTTGTGCAAAATGCTATCATGATAAAAACATGTAATAATCAGGGAATTCCCCACCTACGCATGATTAAACACCTTGACCACACAACATACAAGAGAAAAAAAAAGCCATAAACAGTGTAAGTTATTCATTTTGTTGTTCAGCTACTACCCTTTTCCTGTGCTATAAAATCATATGCAAGCAAGCTCAGAAATCCCTGCAAGCAGTGATGACGCCATATAGATTAGCTCCTGTTGGGCAGGTAGAGGTTTCCAGTAAACAGAGGATACCACAGCTCTGTCTGACCTACATGTACAAATAGATCCAAATCTTTAAGTTGTAGGCACGTGTGGCATGGCGAGCTCCTCCAGCGGCTGGGTTAGAAGTTATTTATACAGTAGTCTGTCTGGGTGATCTGTATAACACTTTAGCAAACAGACATCCTGGTGTGAGGTGAAATCCACTGTCTGCTGCCCTGGTGTTGAATCGGACAATGACCTACAGTGCTCCATGTGCAACAAACCATTCAAACTTATGATGTATGGGTAATTCTTTAAAAAAAATCTCATTAGGAAGTCAACTGCCCAAACAACTCGTGTTAAATTGCTCCACAAGCTTTAGAATATAGTGTGTGTAACCTGAACAAGGAGCTGACTTGCTATATTTTGTACAGTATTCTCTGTGTGTTACAGAATTACGGTTTGCCAAAAAGAAAAAAAGAAAAAATACTGTGGTTGGCTTGATGCTCAGGCCTGCAGAGTGCCACATTGTCCTGGCAAGGCAATTTGTCCTATACAGACCTCACAACAATCCAATCAAATAATTCCCACTGAGACACGGCACTGGCTTTATCTTGGACTCATTGTCTTACTAACCCTCCAGTGTTTACACTGAAGGCACAGGGGACTGTGCTTAATGTGGCAAACAGCGCTTTGGAATCTCATAACATATTCTGTATAAGTCTTTAACAAAAATGTATGCTGTGGTGTCTTAATGTATAAAGTTTAATGAACAGTTAGCGTAGTTTAGATAGCTAGCTTTTATTGATAACCCTCCCGTTTTTGGTTTTTTTTTCACATTTAATGAATTGATAGTGTTAAGGAAGGTAAACCCAAATAATAAGAAAGCTGTCATTTAATTATTATGGCTGCAGCAGAACCATAATAAGGAAACTAGTTTTACTGTGGGAACAATGTACAAATCCAAATCCATACTGTGGTGCTGTGACAATTCATGTAAATTCAACCAATCCCTATGCATTTTGCACAACATTGTAATTTTGTACAGTTACTGCATTGGTTCATTTGGTCTCATTCAATGAGTGCAGCTGCTGTCTGAACTCAAGTCCAATTCATTTTCATCTCATTCACTCACTGTAACAGGCAACTTGAGTGGAAAAGTTGGGGAATCATGAACACTTGAACGTTCGACAGGCTGACCTGATACACACTGGACACTTAAAAGAGTCGTTCAAAAACATTTGTTCGTTCCATTTTGCCCGTCACTACTCACATTTACCACCAAAAATTACTGCCAAAGACCATGCAGGGCAATTCTATGATGTCCTACACAGAAGCTGGGGTAAACTGTCTTGCACCGTGTGTAACGTTGTCTAAAACACAAATGGCATTGATAGAAAAATGCTTTTCTGACATTGTGACAAAACACACTGGAAAATGGCTGAAATGTGTGGACAACAGACAAGACAAATCACCATTACAGAAGTTCTTACATCCATTGCAAAAGCTGACAGAATAAAGATGGGTTAGATTAAATCTGCTTGGTGAGTGGTAACAGTATAACTCACAACAGTGTGGTTTTATTCTCACTGAAACAAGTTGCCTTTAATTTTTAATAAATTCATTACAAAAAATGCCACAATTTTTGCTCATGTAATCCCACTTAAAAATATCACACCAAGATTTGCAATTATTGAGAAAAGCTGCTATGAAATCAGGCATTTTTGGCTGCAATAATCCCCCTCAAAAAGCCAGCGAAAGACTGGCAAACAAAGTCATCTGGGAACAGAAAAACAAACTATTGTCTGCTAGTTTCAATCTGTCTGAAGGTGAGCCGTGCGGGCCGCGCAGCTTCCTTAAAGTCAAAGTCTAATCCCGACTATCCACGCTAGTGTTAACTGGGTTAGCAGGTCAGTCTCTTCGTCTTTATGGGGAAAATCATTTGTGGACCTTTCCTTCTTTTGCCAGGAATAGCATCTATACTAAGATTTTTAATTTTTTTTTGTTACGATAAAGGTTATGAAGAGGAAGCATTTTTAAGACAAAAATGAATAACAAATTTCAGGAATTTTACAAATAATCCAGAAAGACCAGTGGCTACTGAATGACCTTTTCTTCTGACAGAGATCACTTCTCCTATCTGACACACTAAGCATGCATAACACACACAAACACACACACGCACACACACACACACACACACACATCTTGGGTAAATGATCCAAGAGCAAATATATACAGTCCCCTAACCCTGAACTTTGCATCAATCTTAGTTAATTGCAGTCTTGTCAGGAGTGCGATTATTCAAACAGGTAATGCAAATGTTAATGAGTTCAGATTTGCATATCTTTATTTTCCCATGGTTGAAATGTCATTGGTTATGACGCTCTACAATGAAGAATGTCACTCCTGATGGCCCCCTGATAGGTTGTTGGCCATTAACAGGCCAAAAAAGAGCAACTGAAGGGGATGGAGGAGAAATAAACAAGAAGCTTTGCTCAAAAAGAGAGAAAGGAAATGAAGACTTTGCATAGTATGCAAATAAATAGGAACACATGCACACAATCACGCCATCGCTGCAGCCCTCAGTTATTAAATTCAATTCTATTTGCAGAAGATTTTAGTGAGGGGCACAAAATCTTACATTCTGCAAAAAAAAAATTGTCATTGATGTGGCCGACCAATGGGAACAAAAGGAAAACATTCGCAGAGTGAAGTCATTGTCGTCCCGTTACTGTATGATGTGCTGTTGTGTATACAACGCCTGCAACACACATTTCAAGTGTTGCTGGCATATTGCTCATCGTCATGCGCCTGATTTGACATGGCTTAAATAACTATCTTCCTGCCAGTGATTGGCATTCACACAAGAAGGGGTGAGTGGGACTGGGGAGCAGATGGTGACATTCCACATGACCAAACTGATCAATCAGCATGCTGGGACGCAGGTGCAGCACAGGCGGGCAGCACCACACCATCTATTTCACCATCTACGGGGCACAAACACATGGGCACCAATCGTGGCACCCTGAGGGTCTGCATGCTCCTCTGTCCCGCTGTGCCAAGGTTGATGACATCAGAATTTCCCATCCGCTCTTCCACAGGACGCCAAGAAATGGAAGGAGGAGGGGGAAAATGGTGTATAAAATCTGCAGTAACAGCCGGCCTGGGATAGGTTGTGTAAGTGACGTCAAAGCCAGGGACTCCCATAATTCACACTGATATTGAACTGATAAACCAAAAGGAAATGTGGGGAAAAGAACCTACAACACTGTGGAATTAAAAGTGTCATGTTTGGGATCTAATCATAGTATTTGCGGGCTAAAGTCATAAAAATTTCTTCCTCACTGCAGGCATTCTGTGGATACTTTACAGGACCCTGTCCTGATATTTAGGCTTAGCTTTTAGATGACAGATGACAGATGACATCACCTTTGTTACATCTGGGGTAGGAATGTTAATTTTATTTAAGTAATTTGCATATTGCATTGTCTGTCTGTAATTATAAAATACAAAATGGCAAATAGGTGATTGTAACTTATCACAACCAAGGTGATATATCAGACATATCAGTAAAGCCATCTTAAAAATCAAAGAGGCCAACAACACGTATACAGAGGGCGGCGTGTTGGCTGTGGTGTTTGATACCTGCTGGCGTGACTCTGTGCTGAGGATCTACTGTATCTTCAGGATAAGACCTGAGTGCAGCAAGCTGATCTTGTAGTCTGGCCTGAGTGCTCGAAGAAGTGGGGGTTGTAAGAGGATTGGAAGGGCCATGGCTAAACGGTGCACGTGAGAGCCAGACTCGGCGACCTCTGCACCACAGTGACCTCGCTGTCCCACATTCACCATAACCTGCAAGGAGAAGACGGGTGGCTTTAGGTCACTGACAGTTTAATGCGTGACCTGCTAGATGTCCAGGGACTACGTCATGTAATCAAACAACTGCAACAAAGGAAATAAGTTGTGTTTAAGGGCAATATGGCAAACCATAATATAAAATAAATCCTGTGAAAATAGTATTTTGTGTATTATTTGAATAGTCAAGCACTCATAACTGACAAGGCTAAATTGAGGAGAGAGTGTCAACTGTTCACATGTCACCGTATGGTCACAAAAATGGCAGCAGCTTTGGGAGGAGTGTTGTTTAAATCTTAACATTCAGAGGAATGAGCAAGGGCAAGATGCTGAGATGAGACCTTCCAGTCCAAATCAGAAGTGACAGGAGATTGACAGTAAAATAAATCAGTCCAGAATAGCCAGCAACTGAAGGTCAAAAATAGAGTGAGAAAACAATGACTAACAAGGAAACATTTTCTTGAGATTTAAATGAAGTGTCACTGCTCCACACCTCCGGTGTTGTTAAGAAGTCAGCAAATGACAAGGTTTGATGGATATATATATATATATATATATATGCGCACACAGCATAACTACATTAACAATATAATCCTTCGACTTTATATCTCTGGTTATCTGTTTTACTCAAATATATAGTTCAGTACAAAAAAAAATAAAATAAGTACATTTCTACAAAATTCTATGTAATTTCAATTGGCTTTCAGAAATGAATGGATGATTTAAACACCAGAGGCTGCAATGTTTACCCATGACACCATATAATCTGCATAGAAGCAAGAAATTTGATTTCATTTCACACATATGTAATATTTATGGCCGCTGCATGCCAAACCCATGTCTCACCTCACATGGCTCCTTTCTCATATGTCAGCCCAGTGGCCTGAAGAAAATGTTGGCATTTTCCATTTTTGCAAAACCACGAATACATTGCATTTGCAAATATTTGTTTCATTCAGATCATATCAATGTCACCATAGTAAAGTAGTATATGAGGTGACTATGTTACAAGGGGTGGAGTGGATGGTGGATGGTGTGTCACCTTGGCAAGATGCCTGCCAAGCTGCAGACCATTGTTAGGGACTCAGCTGTTGCTGACTCAACACACTGTTTCTCTCTCTCTCTCTCTCTCTCTCTTTCTCTCTCTCTCTCTCTCTCTCTCTCACTTACTCTCTCTTGCTCTCTGCAGTCGCTGGCTGGCTTTTACTAGTCCTGTAACATTTTCCCCACCACTTGCAATCACCATCTTTCTCAGCTGAGCTGCCTGTTCCATGGGTGACCTCTGGTGGCACATGTTGTGCATTACAATATATCGCCCTGAGTGCAGCATCCCCCCATTAAATTTCGTAAAATGGGGAGCGTCTTTATTTTGTAGGGTACTGAAAATCTTGATACTGCCTAAGTCTACTGAGTGACATCACTATACCCATCAAAAACATAGCCTTCTTAAGGTAGCAAAAGTAAAAGTAGGCCTCCCCATGCAGAATGGCTCATTTCAGAATAATATACACCAATTAGCCAAAACATTAAACCACTGGCGGGTGAAGTGCATAACACTGATCATCTTGTTACAATGCAAGGTTTCACTGGGAAACCTTTGGTGGGGATTCATGGCATACAGTGTACCATAGAATACTTCACCATACAATGTACTACAATGGGATAGTTCACCATACAGTGTACTACAGTAGTATAGTACTTCTGAGTTTTACTTAGAGACTGAATGTAGTTGGTTGCATTCCACTGAGTATTTTGAGTTTGTTTAACTTGATGTCTGACCAGGGCCTGGGATCATGTCAAAGACACCATCATCAGCAACTGTGCAGAGAACAACAGCTTCAATGCAGAATCAAATAGAAAAGCAGGTCCATAATGTGCTGAGAGACCTTAAATTATTTTAGGTAAACAAGTAGGCTAATATTTGTTACTTGTTTCCTTGTTCCTGTTATTCTTATTTGAAGAGTCACTGTGTACATGTCCATACATGCCTCGCCAGTGTGTGTGTGTGTGTGTCTATTGCTGTCTTGCGCTTGCGATGTTTCATGACCATGGTGTCAGCGGAGTACATTACCGGTTTCCATCAACAGATGGCAGCATAAAATAAGCCATGATGAAAGAATTTATTTAGGTCTTGTTTTTCTTGACCTGGTGGCTTCATTCCACTGAATTTCCTCATTTATATATTAATGAATGAACAATAAAAACAAAAAAACATTATTGACTATTGCTAGAATAAAAACTGTTGTCATAATCAGATTATCTGGACATGTTTGTGATTCTCTGATTTCACAGCAGGTTTAGTGGTGTGACATAAGTGAACGTTATATTTATATCTGAAACAGACGGTCTGAATCTTACTCATCCTCTCAGGTTATTTTTTCCGCCAGCTGTGTCTCGGATTTCACCCGAAGGAAAAAATAGTAAGCTGTGTGATGAGCAAAGAGAAATCTGGCAACAGTCTGTTTGGTGTTTCAACATTTCATTGTGATCAGATCAGCAATCGATTGGTAGATTATTTGATCAATACACGCGCTGGTAGATGACCGGTTTACATGTTGAAGTGATATCATCCTGGCTGTTTACCCGTCATTGTGACTATTTGATCAACCAGCTTCCTGCAGCAGCGCCCCTGTCGGCTGACAGAGGAACTGCAGCGCTCATACCAGCGTCAAGTTACAGGAAAACACAATGAAAAAATAAAATCCCCGTTTTCATATTAAAACAAAACATTGTTAAAATGACAGGCACTTCAATTAATAGATTAATCATTTTCTCTCTAAAAGGTCACACAATTTGCACGACATTCCCAAGAATCCAAGATGGCATGACTGTTGCTTTGGCAAACCTACAGTCCAAAACCTTTAAGATATTCAGTTTAGATGAAGAGGCTGGACCCAGCTAATGTTTTTGTTTTTGTTGCTGTTTTGTTTGAAAGAGTAACTACATTGATTGAAAGATGTTAAAATAATTGCCAATCAATTTTTCATAATAAACATTTAGTTTCTGAAATCAGCTCCCCAGTTTCACTATGTTGCAATACGTTTGAGCTCATGTGATTATTGCAGACTAATAAGCCTAATAAAATGTAAATGTTGTACTTACCAGATAGGAAAAAGTGGCAGTGACAGCTTTTATCTATCTATCTATCTATCTATCTATCTATCTATCTATCTATCGCCCCAGAGCCCTGACAATGAAATTGTAAAGATTAGATTTAGATATTCAAGATATAAACTTTCATTAAAAAAACAACTCACAAGGTAAACAAACAAGCAACCAATAAACAAACATGAAGTCAACACAACATGTAAATACACTAATGTTGTGTTAGTATATATATATATATTGTTTTTGTTGTTTGTTTTTTTCCCAGACCAACATTAATTTGGTCACCCCCCTGCATGAACTCCGAGGACTCCCTGTTGAAGTCCCATGCTTTAGAAACGTCTAAATCTTGTGCTTTTATTTCGAAGGCTAAATCGCTGTGCACTTCCGGTCTCGTCTGTGCTACCTGCGCGTGACTTGACGCAGGCAGCTCGTCTGTAGCTGCTGCTGGCTGCTGCAGGCGTGCTATTTGCGGCAGCGGAGAGACCTCTGCGAAATGCCTTTTGTATTCCCGGGTGTTTTTTTTGGTTTAGTTTTGTGTTTTGCGAGGGTCAGCTCACAGTGTTTGTAGCCATGCTCTGTGGTGGATTCAGCGGGCTGTCCTAGCTGACTGAGCCGCTCCAGCAGCGGTGGGTCCGGTGCAGTGCACAGCCGGGGATGAGGCCTACTTGTTAAAGCTCCCCCACCACCCCTCCATCGCGATGGCTGATGATCAACAACAACCTGGTCAGAAGCCTGCCTCGGGATTAGGCTCTCTTCCAGCGCTGGTGCCAGGACTCCAGGGGCCCGAGGCGAACGCGTTACAGTTCAAAATAAAGAATTCAATTTGGTAAGGATGCAAATAATCCTCAAGCAGCCACACTGTCCTTTTCGCTAGCTGTAGCCTCATAATTAGCGTATCTAGCTGTGGAGTGGCAGGGAGGCTGTGTGCTGCACAAAGCGGCTGAAAATAACACGAGTGCCCCCGTGCTAACTGCACATATTTACCAGAAAAGCGACAACGGCGAGGAAAGCGTCGCTGCCTGCTACCTGTTTATGCATTAATAAAGCGTTACGTGTTGTTATTTACAGCAGTAGTAGCTATGATCATTAGCATCGAGCCCTAGGAGGCCATGTGATAGATGACACCACATCCACCGGTGGTGCTGATGCTCAGGATGACAGGTGTCAAACCGGAGAGCTTCACACAGAGACAGCCTCACACTGATTTAATGCTGCTCATAACAATACAACACAGTCTGCTGGTTTTGTTTTTATGCATGCTTAGTTTTAACAGTGGCTTTGGGAAAGCTCTATTATTTCTGCCTGACTTTCATAACCATGCACTACATTGTGACTGAAATAACTCGACATATTTTCGTCTTTATCCACTCAGATGTTATGACATACTCTTAGATGTTATGACATACTGTACTGTGGCTTTGGAAAGAAACTATTCACATTTTGCACACTTTTTAGATGTCATATAAAATGATCGTATACAGTAACTTACAGTGACTATGTGAAAATAAGCTATTGGGGGCTTTTTGTAAATGCAGTTAGAATTTCTAAAAATAAAATCGCACATTTTCATGAGTCTTTGCCAGGCATCATTTGGTGCCCCTGCTTTAATTATCCCTGAGATACCTCTAGGGATCTGTCTGAAATCTTTTATGAACTCCTATCAACTGAATGGTGCATTATAATTACTGTCCACCACATTATAGTGTCAAAGTTATTTAGTGGCTTTTTTTGCAGAAGACTAGCCTTGATTTTACGGTGGAAAAAGTACAGGTGTAAATAATAATAATAAAGAGATGGTTAGCTGATTCAGTTTCAGGGTCTTGACATTAAAGGTATTCATGTTAATAGGGAGGATCTATAACAAAAAAATGTCTGAAATCATAATATGATCTACTGCAAATATCAAATTGCAGGAGGTGCAATCTTTTAAAGATAACACGTGAGTTAAAATGTCATTTTACATTAGATATTGTTGTGCTGCAGAGATGTCCTGGCCTACACATTATGTTCTGTAGACTGAAGAAAACGTATTTAAGTACAGATCGGCATAAAAGTTACACCAAAGTCACTTAAATGTTTTTCTTTAATTGGAATAATAACAAAATACTCTGATATCTCAAATCATATTGCAAATGAAATGTCAGTTTAAAATAATCGCAATCAGATCTTTTTTTTTTTTTTTCAAAATTGTTTAGCCCTCATTGTTATTATTAACATCTGTGCTTTTGCTACCATGACATGTTAAAAAATGTGAAAACAGGTCCATGGAACCATGAAATGAATCCCCTAATGCTTTTCACCTGCAAAAAGCTCATGAAATGTCAAAAATCTCAATTTACGGCTCACTCCACAATAAACTATTGAGGATTGTAGTATTGCTTAGGGAGTGAATGAGGACACAGCCTTGATTGGAGTTCTTCTGGAGAAAACTAAGATGATTGGATGATTTGAAAAGGCACACACCTGTGTGTATAAGGTCTCAAAATTCACAGGAATTTCCAGACCAAGCTATTGATGTCTAAGGAACTCTCCGTGGTCCTCCGTGTTCCCAGCAGTACAGTGGGCTCCATCATAGTGAAACAGAGAAAGTGTGGAACCACCAGAGATCCTTCTAGAGCTTATTATCCATCTCAAGGCAACAAGGGTCGTAGTCCGAGAGGTGACAAAGAACCCAGAGGTCTCGCAGATCAAGAACTTTGTGCTGCTCCTCACCTGGCAAACACCATTTCTGCAACAAAGCAGAGTGGCGTGAGCATCCTGCTGTGGAGGTGCTTCTCTGCAGAAGATTGAATGCAGCCAAACACAACAAGGACTCTGAAGTAAACCTTCTCCAGACTGCACACAACCGCAGAGAGGGGACCACAGTGAAGGTTTGCCCTTCAGCAGGACGACGACTTTAAGCAGAAAGCCAAGACAGTGCTGGAGTAGTATTGGGATTTGTCTCTGAATGTCATTGAATGACCCATTTGAAGCTTGGACTTGAAGCCCCAAAACATCTGTGAGAGACCTGGAGGTGGCAGATCTTAGTACTCCTCATTCAGTCTGTCTGAAGGGTAGAGAACCTGCCAGGAAGAAGACTCATGCCAAAGCTGATTGTGAATTAATGGTCTAAATTCTTCTGAAAATAAGAGATTTAGATTGTAAATCAATGTGAAAGACGGGTTTAATGTTTTAATATTGTTTATTCTGGCAGTTAATGATTTTAAAGTACTTTAAATCCATTGTGAATTAAATAAAGTGTGCATAAAGTGAAGGAGTCTGAATAATTTCCAAAGCCACTGCATATCACAATATCTGAGTAGATATCGAGAACAACAATGGCGCATTATCATAATTTAAATCTCTTTGTGGCATAGCGTCATAATTTAGGCTATTTTTAAAATTACAACACTAAAGCTACGGTGGTAGATGAGGAATTATAAATATCAAAACAAAAACTGGTATCAAATTTCTTGTCATGCTTTACATCATACAGAGAAAAAAGGTCACCAGGGACAGGAAATAAAAGAAAACTTAGTTGAAATGATTAAAAAAAAATCCTGCATGCATCAATTTTATTGTCATCCAAGTCATATTTATTGACATTTTTGGCTTTTGTTCTTTCTTTTTTTTCCATTGTAGCAAATCTGTACAATCAAAGGTGGACAGCATATTGGTGAGTATCCACAACACACTGTTTCTACTTTTACAAGCTGAGTCTTTGTAATGTGTCACTGAACTCTCTACTTTACCCTTATTATCAGAAAGTCATGTGTAAATGCTTATTGGTTGATCGTAAGAGCAGGTTTGCAGCTCACATAAATAAATATATGTTTCATGCTTAGTTGTAGGGTTGGACTATATATTGATATTATATTGTCAGCATTTTATGAGGCTAGATATCATCATAGATTTTGGATATTGTAATATCGTAACTGTTTAAAGGCTGCATTACACTACAGTGATTTGTTGAATGTACCAGACTGTTCAAGCTGTTTAGACAAAGTCGACATTATATCCACATTACTGCTGATAATTTATAAAAAAAATCCTTTTGTGTCAATATTGTGTGAAAGCACCAATTGTCAGCCCTCCAAAATAATTGCAATATCAAGGTATTTCATAAAAAATATTGTGACATTATACTTTACTCCATATTGCCGAGTTCTACTTAGTTGTCCTTCTATTTATAAATTACTCAAATGAAACCACGATGCTTAAATTTGCCTACTTAGTTTACATTACAGCAATAGATACAAAATATTTTGTGATCATAACACTAAAATATATAATATTGAAGATGGAATAGTGAACATTATATTGGCCTGTAAATACACATAGATCCTTTTTTTGTAATATACAAATTACAACGCTTTTTGGCACAGAAAGAAAATATGTAATGAAAAATATTCTCTTTTTGCACATTTTGTTGTGTAGTAATCTGAGCTGAAGTGGCCCACACCTTGTATCCAGCAACAAAGCTGTAGTGACATCAAAGCTTCGTAATGAAGCTTTGTCGATTTTTTTGTTACTAGTAGAAAATACAGTTTCTATTTTAATTTCAAAAAGTCTATCTGGTGTTTGACAGATTCTGGCAGACAGTGTTTTTAGTCCCTTTCAGTACAAGTCCAGATAATGTAAATATATCCACCTTTTACCACGTCAGGTGCTTACACGCGGACACTGCTGCACACAGCATGTCAGACTGAGGCAAACAGAAGACGTCCTTTACACCTGGCAATCACATGTGTCTCACATGTGGATTGTGTTGAAATAGTGTGTAGAGTTGTAGGGTAAATATCAACAGTGTCATACTGTACAATAATATGTACATAGAATGTAAAGTTTTGGAGACAAAATAGGGCACTTAACAGTAATAATGTTCAGGTGAGGGTGTAATTTATTAAAGTCTGTCACCACATATTAAATCTTATATCGAGATGTCTGTGTACATAATGATAGAATATATTTTGGAATTATTCAAATAGTATATCTATATTTGGCTTATCTATTGAACTGAATAACTGACAAATCAAAGTACTTAATGGAAAAATCATGATAAGCCAATATTTTCATCAGCAATGGTAGACTTTTCAACCCAGAGAAAAAGAAAGCTAACATGCAAACGCTGCAACGGTTAGTCAATTAATCAGTTAATCAATTGAAAGAAAAGTAATTGCCAACTATTTTGATTATTGATTAATAGATCCGGCCATCTTTAAAGCAAAAATGTCAAACATTTACTGAGTCAAGCTTCTTACCTGAGAAATTTCCTGCTTCATTTGTGATGGTGTATGAAGATTTTTGGGGTTTGGGATAATTGGTTTGACAAAAGAAGCAATTAGAAGACAGCACTCTCTCTGACAAGCATTTTTCCCAATTCTATTATGACAACTTTTTGCATTCTAGTATTACCGTTTTTTAAAAACTTTTTGTAGGCTAAATTAGTAATCAATTAGTCTTGCAAATATTCAGCAGATTATTCAATAATGTAAGTAATTATTAGTTGTTGCTCTGTAACACAGTATAACTGCATGCAAAAATCTCAAATCTATACATATACTGTATATATATGTTTATATATGTGTATATTTACACATATATACGTACATATACAGAAATACATATATATACACATACATACACACACACACACATATGTATATTTATATTTATTTATTGCCTCAAATAAAGATTAAAAAGACTTTTACGGTTTGACTACACCCTTCTCAATAAAAAAACGTTTTTTTTCTTACATGGCTGCATGAATTAAAATAAAATAAAATAAATGTGCAGATAAAACACGTGCAGAAGCAATTCAAACCACATTAAGTGACAAATGATATTATGGCCTTGGGCAGTTGGGTCTGTTAGTGTTGCTGTTGTTTGAACCTGAAATGTATATTACAGTGGAACCTGCAATACGCAGGTGGCGCTTACATATTGTAGCTGATGGGTGAGTGTAAAGGTCATCTCAGAAAAACCAAGAAAACATTTAAGGGAACGGATGGTGCGAAAAGATTCAACCATCATTGTATAAGCAGAAAAGGACTAATTTACTCTAGTGTAGCTTGTAGCAACTGAGAGTAGTGAATAGCGTTTTCATTCATTGCTCATTGGCTGACAGCTCTCACCTCATTCATTCAAGTATTGGTTCCCCTAGCAACAAAGAGGCAAATAGAAAAGGAAAGAGGTAAGATGAGACCATTGTTAGAAACCAATTGAAAAGCAGTTGGGGGTGAATCAATAGTAAGGAGATTGTGAGCAACTGTCATACCTGTGTTGCATTTTACAATTGGCACTAAATGGAATCTAAATCACTAAATCTGGACCAGATAGCCTAAATTTTCTGCACACATAAATCTCTTTATCCAGTTATGAAGAGTCATTTGATCTATGTCACCTTCTTTCTCTATTCTCATGAGGGGTTTTGTTAGGATTTTATCATTTTTTTCAGTACAGTTTATTCTTTTATCAGTTACAACTTTAATCGGTTCAGTTCTTTATCCACACTCTTAGGTTCTTGTTTACTGCTAAATAATTGCTTTATATATATATATATATTCAGAACAAGATTAGGGAAGTAAGTTACTATATAAAAGGAAGAATATCTTTTAAAAGGTATTTTCTGGGGATTTTTCCATTTTTCCCTTTATTGATAGGACAGCTGTAGAATGACTGAATATAGATGTGAATGGGGGGGGGGGGGGTGACTACACAGCAAAGGGCCACAGGCTGGAATCAAACCAGGGCCGCTGTAAAGACCTCGGCATATGGGGCATACACTCTAGCAGGTGAGCTAGAGGCCGCCCAAAAGTTCAGGTGTGAGGGATGTATACTCTACCTGGGTTGCTAGAGGCTGTCCCTCTTAAGACAAATCTAAACAGAGGGAGGAGGGGCTGGTTTGTCTCAGCAAACAGCCACATTTACAAGAATTTTCCAAATTTTAAGATACAGTTGCAAACTAAGCAAAGCAGTGATGGTCAGGACACATGGCTGCATCTTGACCTGCCTGAAAAAACACAAGGTCGGGCGCTTGGCTCTGCTCTTGTGCCTGTTCTGTGCCAACTTTCAAGGGCAAGGAGGCAGGTTGCATCTGTGGTTGCTAAGCGACCATAACCAGCACCGTATCATAGCCTACTTACCAAAACTCGAGAGCACAGAGCTGATCTTTATACACTCATATTTTCCAAGTGTGTATTGGCCTAAAACCTGGGTCTTCATTCAGCGGCGGGTCTGCGATTCCTTTTGGGTCCCCAGAGTTACTAGTTAGTTTAAATTATTTTTCAGTCATTTAAGTTTGTTTATTTATTTATTTTTTAAGAAGTACAAAATGTTTGCAAAAAGACAATAACATGACTCCAACATATCAGCAAACATAAATTGACCTATTCAGAAAATCATTTAAAAAAAACAAACATTTTGTTACAGTACACAACATCAATGATAACTCTCCATGAGCAATCATTTGAGCTAGTTTACATTAAATCTCAGTGCCACACTCATCCATAACAGGGAGGTGAACTAGTTCGCTAACAGTGAGGCTGCTGACTTAGCAGTCACCAGCAAGCACAGGACCCAAAAATATTCCAAGAATTAAATCAAGTGTAACTCAATTTCAAACATTATGCAGGGGGTCTCCGCTTCATCTCTTGTTCAGCTGAAAACCCCTGGCTGTGGGACAGATGTGCATGTCGGGGTAACCTGCACTAAAAGGAACCAGTAACATTTGAGCTTATCAATCTGCTGTCTTTAATCATTTAGGCCCAGAGTCTGTTTTAATAGCAGGTTTTGGTACCCATCCCAAAGATTCTTACTTAAAGCACTTTACTGAGGGGCCAGTTTGCACAATTGTTAGCAAATATACATTACATAATTGTTATTACATTACTGGTACAGACACTGCTCTTCACTAGGATTTTTTTTTAATTCTGAAAAAATAAGATTAAAATAGAGAAAAAGAAGGGAAATAAACAAACAAAAAAAGAACAAAACAAAACAAAACCAAAATGCAAAACCCACCCAGCCTAACGCCCAGTAATAAATTAAAGGATATTATATTCAATCAATCAAAAATCATCAAATCAAAAGACATTACATTCTTGTTTTCTCCAATTATTGAATAAAAGGTTGCCAGAGTTGCCAAGTTCACCTATTCATTTATAATTCGTCTCATCCTCTCAAGATTAGATTTATAGATTCTGGTTGGGCTTTTTACGAATAATCGTTTGTCCCTCTTGTGATCATTTTATTTTTACAGCAAGATGTTGAGAAGTTTACAGACATCGAAAAACTCTACCTCTACCTGAAGTTGCCTTCTGGTCCCAGCAGTGGCAATGATAAAAGGTAAGCCACGGAAACACACACATGCACCTTACTCAAGTTTTCCACTTTGCTCTTTGACCTTTTTTTTTTTCGTCTCACGCACACACGGCTGCTTTGTTGTGGCTCTCATTACATTATTGGCACTGTTGTCTCATTGCTTGTCTAAAGTTCAAGTCACGATCCACTGGCTACTTCATAGACACAGTTTAGGCTGCTAGCTCCTAAAAATGAAGTTTCACGTTTTTGACATTTTTGGGGGGTTGTTCATCACTGGTGAGTTTTTTTGGTTTTTTTTAATGCAAAATCTTCATTCTTTTCTCAGCTGTATGATTGATTATCATTATGAAGCAAACCACTGATCTATGTAGATTTTTGCTATACCTAGCTGTCTGTGTTTCATTTGTTTCCCCATATCTATTCATCACCCCAACCCCCCAATTCTGCCCATTTGGACTGAGAATGAGAGGGGGTCCTCCACTCCTGGATTATGGTATTAAAGTTTCTGTATTAACAAGAAATGATGCATACAAATCGGGGACATTGCCTCACCAGATTTATTTCTCCTCTGTACCAATTTCAGTGATCAGAGTTCCATGTCGTCAAGCCGTACTCAACAGATGTATGCATTCAACTGGATACGGAATCACCTAGAAGAGCACCCAGAGACTTCCCTCCCAAAACAAGAGGTGTATGATGAATACAAGTGAGTGTGTGACCTCACTGTGGCGCTGGGGGAGGTGAAGGCGAACGGAAAATGGGACAGTATGTATTTTACTTTTAACCTCACGGAGGATTGTCTTCTCTTGCAGGAGCTATTGTGACAATCTTGGCTACAATCCACTGAGTGCAGCAGACTTTGGAAAGATCATGAAGAATGTGTTTCCTAACATGAAGGCACGTCGACTGGGCATGAGGGGCAAATCCAAATATCCTTTCATTCTGACGAAACTAACCTAGAGTCTTAAGATGCTTTTATTTGTCTTCGCTTAACTAAACTCTGCCTGCATAGTTTTAAAAATGTGAGCAAGTTTGTTGATTCTGTTTGTCGATTGCAGACAGGTATTGGTGCCGTTAAGTTGACAAGATTAACCTTTGAAACCTGAGCAAGTTATTTTGATTCCTTTAAAAAAAAAACATAGGAGGAATGTAATGAGCTACTTAACAAGACATGGCCCAAAAATTAGCAAAAAATAAATAAAAAAGTTGCAAGAAAATTACCTGAACATAAGCCAAAAAACAAATAAGAAAACTATGCAGAAACTTCTGCAAAAATATTTATTTTATATGTTTTCTTATAGTTTTTGTGTAACATAATTTTTAATAAAATATTATATTTTTTTTTATTATTGTTGTAGTTTTCTAGACATTTTTTCCTATTTCTTTTTATTATTTTCTACAGACCTCCTGGCTTTTTAAAAATATTTTCCGGTCAAATTTCTTGCAATTTGTGGACTTTTTTGCCAAGTTGGCCAAGTCAAACCAGTTCAGTTTTTAAATGGTCATACAGCTTGTGAAAGGCATCTGAACACAGCACAAGAAAACTTCAATCCAGGTTTCAAAGGGTTAAGCAGATCATAACATTTTCTGCTTGCAATGTGTAACTGTGTAAAAGGGATAGTTCAGATTTGTTTTAGGTGAGATTGTAGGAGGCACTTATCCATAGTCAATGCACTACTTACGGTAGATTTTCAGGAAATATTCTTGTAGATTTTACTAATTTCTTGCTAATTTTGTAAATTGAAGGAAATCAGGCCAATTTGCTCAGGTTTCAAAGGTTAGCAGTTGTTCCAGTCGAGCGCTGGAAAGCTGTTTTTTGGCTTTGATGTGTGTTTGGTTTGGGTTTTTTTCGTTAGTTATTTTTAAGTTTATGATTTCTTTCAGATTTTAAAAGATGGTAACTTCTTGCTTTGGCCTAAAGGAGGATAAAGGAAAAGACAAAAGACAAGAATTTGTCCAGACCCGACCTAAAGTCAGCACCTATGTCCACAATCAATACATGTCAGACACCTTAACTCCTTCTCACATACTGTTATAGCGGGTTAAGGAAGAAAGCTTTTGTTCACATGCCGTCCTTACCCAATCTGGATCTGCAGAAATCTGGTGATGGGGTAAGCTACACTGCAAAAAAACAACTTTGTAAAACATCCAATTAAATATCTGGTTACACTTTTAAAAAGGCCTGCTGCTCATCCACCTGCTGCTCTCCCCTGTAGTGTGAGCTGATGGAGGCGACGGGCCAGTCCCCGAGCGCTGAAGATGAAATGAGATCTGCAGCCTGCGGACTGGTGTGTGAGTGGGCCCAAAAGGTCCTGAGTCGTCAGTTTGACAACGTGGAGGACCTGGCCCGCTTCCTGCTCAACAGCCACTACATTGGTACTAAGTCCATGGCTGCACTCACTGTTATGACCGGAACACCCACGGGTAAACTTGTCCTCTGATCTGCTGGAGTTGTGATTTTTACTCTTGTCTGTGTGTTTGTGTTCTGCGCATCATAGTTGACAGCATCGTATTGAAGTGTTATTTGAGGAGTAAGATTTTAAGTTGGAAAGGCTCTTAAAAAGTATAATTTCATGTTTACATGTGTGATTATGTACCTTATCGAGTGTTTTCGTCATGAGTTTCCATATTTTTCTCCCAAAACGGTGCAAGCACACAGTTGTCAGCTGCCCATGGTGCTGAAAATGTAATGACGTTAACTCAGCTGTCTGTAAATCATGTCTCATGTTAACCAAACGTTTGCGATCATATACCTAGATCACGGTAGAGAAGCGCAACCTGATTTTCATTCATTTTAAGGGACTGACATTGCATCTGCCTTCGCAGGTCTGCACCTCACTGTCTGTGCACTCATTAGATGTGAAAGTACACTCAACAGTTGGGTCTCGCCTGACAGCGTTTTAGCACAAATAAAACCAACCTAAATTCAAAAGATTCAATTCGATTCAATTCAACAATTCTCTTTACCCTTTCTCAAAAAAAAGCAACAAATCATGTTGTCTTTTACTTTCTGTAGTCACTTACACATCCTTGAATAAGATCTCATTGAAAATTGGAAGTTCTCCATCAGTGGAGAATAATAATTAACTGGCTAAAATGGCCAACTCCTTGCCTGGGTACCAGACAAATCTGTAAGCTCATGTTTCATTTGCAAATACCTCAGGTCCGCCTTTCTTTCAGACGGATTTAAAGCCGATCTGGGGCAGGTTTGATATGGGGGTTGCCAATGGAGTGCCACCAGCTTGGGTGGTGAAAAAAATCTTTTAAGATTTTTTAAAGATTTTTTAAGGGTCCGTATTTTCTGTGAAGATGTCTGATGGGCCAGGTTTGGGCTTAAAGTTATGTGAATTTTTTTTTCTGCCCATTGACAACTACATCCACATGGTGTTAAGAAAATTTCTCCCATCCTTTACAGTTTTTGATTTAGGTTAAAACATTTTTTAGTTTTAAGCATTTGGTACTTTGCATAACACTTTCTTTGCTTATATGTGGCATTTAAAGTCCACATATAAGCTGTTGAACCCATCACTATAGGCTGCACCTGGTTTGAAGTGCTTTGCTCTTCCTGACACAGTATCCTTGCTGATCACCATTCCGGGTTTTTTTCCTCGACAGGAATGAAGACGCCAACTCCAGCCTCTGCGTTTGTGCCAACAGCTGAGACAAACTCTTTCCAGCCCCAGGTGAAGACCCTGCCCTCTCCCTCTGTTGACGCAAAGCAGCAACTGCAGCGCAAAATCCAGAAGAAGCAGCAGGAGCAGAAGCTCCACTCGCCCCTGCCTAGTGAGACCCAGGTCAAGAGAACAGAGGCCAGTACCCCTGGACCAACCATCCCTTGTGGCAGCCCTGCTCTGCTCTCCCCCCAGCCCACCATTGGCATCGTGGTAGCAGCTGTCCCCAGCCCAGTCACGGTATGTGGCTGAATTTCTCCCTCTAATTATTCTTAGAGATGTTTTTGACAAATGTGCCGAGGTCTAATTTTATTTCTCATTGTTCTCCTCCCAGGTACAAAGAGGCAGGCAGTTGATGACCTCACCCAGTCCTGTAGGGACGACAGAGGGAAAAGTGTTGCCTGTGAACTTCCAAGTGGTCACTCAGTCTCTTAAACAGTCCCCCAAAACTCCCCAGAACATCTCAGCTAGTCCTGTGGGTGACCGGCTGGCACGACACGGTACGCGGTATGCACAAATTCTGCCCAAGCCCTCTGCCACCAGTGCCATCACGCTGCGCTCACCCCCCACCCTGCTCATCACCAACAGCCCCATAAAAACTGTGATGCCAACTCCCCACGTCAGCTCAGTCAATGTGGTGAAGATGACGGCCATTGCTCTGGCTCCCAGCAGCAGCAGCACAACTGTGCGTCCTGCTTCGGCAGGTGTGAATACCACAGCTGCTTCGGAAGATTCCCAGCAGCCGCAAAGCGGGAGCTCGGCCACCCCGCAGTCTCCGGCAATCAGACCCAGTGCCCCAGTGTCCACCCCAGCTGTCTCCACTGACACCAAAGCGGTGTCTGAAGCTGGAAATGACAGTAACCCCACCCATGGCACAGAGAAAACTGCTGCTGGGGCCAAAGAGGAAAGAATGGCTAAGTTCAGGGCTGCTAGCGAGCCAAGCTTCCTGATTAAGTGTTCCCCCGGACCAGACAAAGGGTCAAGGATTAAAAGTGACCCCACATCCCCTCCCATTTCGGTAGCTGTAGCTGGGACTCAGGACAGCAATAACAGTAACTGCCATGACAGTACTTTGTACTTGACTGTTGATAATCAGAACTCCAATGGCAACACATCATCCAATGGCTCCTCCGCTGTTACCCCAACATCGAAGGATCCCTGCCTAGATGCCAAGAGCCCCAGGAAGCGCACAGGCCCGGGCGGGGAGTCCCATGTGATTCCTGTGAAGAGAGTGTTTATCTCCCAGCAGCCACTGGCTGTAGTTGACAATCCCAAACCTGGAGTCAGTGCTGCATTGAAGAGGATCCCCAGACCGGGAACCCCTGCCAGACCAGAGAGTGCCCCCTGCAAAGTGACTGTGAAACACACCTCCATAGGGCCCACACAGATCCTCGCACTCTCTGACTCACCCATTACACACACTGAGGGCTCCCAGACTGTTGTCAAACCCCAAGCCTTGGTGGTGAAACGCGAAGATCATTCTCTCAGCACTGACACCAGCACTGGAGCAGCTGGAAACAACACGTCGGATCAGGCGTTGCTCCGGCAGATCACCGGGGACCCTCATGCCATACCAGCCAACTCAGGAGCACACGAAGCCTCTGTGATGAGTGACTTAAAGAGCACAATATGGGAGGAGGGACAGCTCGATGAGCTTCGGAAGCAGGCGTTTGCGCAGCAGATACCAGCAGAACACAAACAAGCCCCTACTGACCAACTTTCCATCATAGCTCAACCCACCGAGGCCTCAAGCCAGCTCACCCTCACACAGGAGATGGTTGACTTTGCAGGTTCTCAGCCTAACATGGACTACTTCCCGTTCAATGACGACGACATGACCCAGGACAGCATCGTGGAGGAGCTGGTCCAAATGGAGGAGCAGATGAAGCTGAAGGGTCTGTTTGGTGGCTGTGTCGATGTGTCTTTACAAGGCCAGTCAACCAGCAGTCAAGGCTCCATCCTGAACGCTCACCAGGCTGGTACTACCTTCTTCCACTCTGCCCACAGCAGCACCACTCCTGTCCAGACTCCCACTCCAACACCCACCCCAACTCCGACACCCACCCCCACCTCTGAGATGACGCTTGGGCACAGCTTGACGAGAGAGAGCCCCTGCTCCCGTTTGGCTCCCATCACCCCTGTGGATGGAGCCATGGGTCGCCACACCCCCATCAGCACGCCACTGTCCAACTGCAGCAGCAGCGTCCCTCCGAGTCCGGTGGAGTGCAGGAACCCTTTCGCGTTCACTCCTATTAACTCAAGCATCACAGGTTATCATGATGCCAGTATTGTCTCAAGCAGCCCTGTAAAGCCCATGCAGAGGCCAATGGCGACACACCCTGACAAGGCCAAACTGGAGTGGATCAACAACCGCTACAACAGCAACTCTGCAGGTCCGTTGCCCAACCACAGCATAGGCATTCTGCCCAGCTACCAAGACCTGGTAGATGACCAGTTTCGTAAGCCACATGCCTTTGCAATTCCTGGCCAGTCATTTCAGGCTCAGTCAAGACAGGATGCTGCTCACTTTGGCCGTTTGACCCCCATTTCCCCGGTTCAGCAACAACAACAACAGCAGCAACAACAGCAACAACAGCAAGTGGTAACTACTCCTACCAAACAGGAGAGTTTTGCTGTGCCTGCACCCTTAGACAACAAAGCATCAACCTCATCTGCGTCCAGTACTTTCCGTTGCCGCAGTGTCAGCCCTGCAGTTCGCCAGAGAAACTTCAGTGGCAACACCGGCCCTCCAACCACAACAACCACCAATTCCACCACCACAACCACCTCCACTCGAACCGTGGTTTCACCCTTTAACTCCCCCATCACCTCCGAGGTGCTCAGCATCCTGTCCAACAGCCAGACGGTCAGCTCTGTCCACAGCATGGTCCAGCGTAGCCAATCTGTGCCCCTGAACATCATGATGCAGAGCGAGATGCTGCCTGTGCAGGGTCAGAGTAACACCGCCAAAATCACCAACGTTCTTCTCAGCAAGATGGAGGCGGATGGGGATGATTCTGTCCGTGGCCTGGGTATAAACAACCTCCCCTCTAACTACACGGCCCGCATGAACCTCACACAGATCCTGGAGACTACTCCTGGCTTCGCTGGAGGAAGCACTCACCAGACTCAGCTGCCTGTTAGCTCCAGCCCTGCTGCCTTTGAGCTCCAGCAGCACGGCTACCTCACCACTGGCAGTGGAGAACAGGTGAATTTCTCCACTGGGGACAGCCAAGCACAAGCAGGTCCTGGTGAGCAAGACCAGCAGCAGCAGCAGCAGCTCCAGGAGAATCCTGTGCAGACACAACCACAGCTCCTCCTCCAGAGCACACAGCAGCAGGAGGTGGAGGACGAGCAACAGCAGCTGGATTTCAACAACACTGTCAAGGACTTGCTGGGGGACGATGGCCTCAACCCCAGTTCCCAGTTGGTAGGTCAGGTAGCTTCGGAGCTCAATGCTGTGGCGTCTGACTTCTCAAACGACATCAGACTGACCTCAGATCTGTCCAGTAGCATCACTGACCTTAACACGTTGGACACCAACCTGCTGTTTGATCCGAACCAGCAGCAGGAACAATATGAAGACTCAACACTGGAAGAGCTGAAGAACGACCCGATTTTTCAGCAGATATGCAGTGATACTGTGAACTCTGGCTTTGACTGGCTAGAAAGCAAAGACCAGCCTACTACAGTAGAGATGCTGGGCTAATGTTATCTTTTACTCCGTATGATTTCTGTTCTCTGTTGTTTGTTTGGTGCGTATATAGTTGATCCGTTTTTAAACCATAGTTTGTTGGGATTTGTCTGGACTTTGCCATTCGTTCTGTTAAAAGTGCCAGGCTTACCAGAAAATCTCTCCTACTGACATTTAGTTACTTCCCTCCTTTTTTTTATTTTTCACACTCGTCAGTTTTACGCACTTCTGTCCCTCATCGGAAATTAGAAATGTAAGCATTTCAAGTAAAAAGTGTGAGTACTTGGTGGCAGCATGCACTTACAAAGAGAAGGTTTGTATGGTATGAATATTAAGATAAACATAATCTTCCATGTTATAACCAATCAATAATGCAATATTTGTATTTAACAAACACGTAATGAAAGAAAGAGATGGGTAGAAAATTTGGCACAAAATACCAAAAAAAAAATGCTGTTGTATACTATTTTCAGTGTGCAGTTGAAGTACAACCAAATGGAGACAATATTGGGATTGTAGTATATGCACATAATAGTTGTAGTACATTTGCCTGCCATATCTGAATATTAAAAAGGGTAGCATCTTGTGCTGCCAGGTGCTGAATTTATGACATAATCTTTATACTTTATCATATACCAAAATCAGTGGAAAAACTGATTCACATCTGAGCATTGTCCAAGAGTGAAATTTTTCTTAAAGCCTATACTTCTTGTACTGTTTAATATCTTATAAAGGGAGTAGATGAATCAGTAGGGAGAAGATGGGAATTCAGGCCACTTTGTGGACTACACATGGAAAGGAATCAACAACTGGCTGCCTTATTCCCAAAGTCCAAGGCCTTATGCCATCTGTAGAGAGACTGTATATAGTATAATGTTAAGAATCTTCTGAACCATCCAGAGCTTCATCATATCAAGGCAGCTGTTACTCTGACATTTTCAGTACTCTTTCTTATTGTTTTGCAGTGTTACAATATAGATGCATATTGTATAGGCTAACGACTACACTGTGTGTGCCCTTATCAGTAAAGGATTTAGAGGAATTTGATATGCTGTCCATAAACCATGGCAGGCACACTTTCAGTCATGAGATTTTTTGTTTTTTGGCATGCTATATTCCCAGCTTGGTTTAAGAATATCGATGGTATGGAGAAGGCTTAGTTACACAGAAAGCTAGAGGCTGACATTTCTGTTTTGACGTCATCTTGAGATCAAGAGGAAACAAAATTATGTTTGTGGAGAACCCAGCCTTATTTCCATACCAAAGATGATCTGTTTGAATAACATAAGAGATTATTACACATAGAGACACTCCTAGTAGACATTAACAACGCGAGAAACGGGCAGCCTCTGAGATATAAAAGAGTTTTATTGCATTTGGGTAAAAATGGTTGAGTTGCGTAAATCTTATGTACAGTATGTAAATTTGTGAAATGGTCACTGTCCTATGTTTTATAGGTAACCATGGACCTGAAAGCATGTTGAAACCATCACTGCTAGCCAGGTAGGCTATGTGATACAGTAGGATGCTTGCTTGAGTTTTTGGCTATTGTCAATGTTGTATAAGTCATGTTTAAGCTCCATCTGTAAATAGGATAGATACATAGAGATTTGATGTATCAAGACACTATATTATGGCCATTATTCTAGCTAAGTATGTGCCATTTAAAAGAAAAAAAAAGCTTAACAGATCTATAGTCGGCAAGATACTGTATGTTGTGTGTTACATTTCTGGCTCAATGTGTCGTAAAAGTAATGCTGTCTGGTCTCGCTTGCTGATTTTATTTTTACTTTTTTTCTATTCAAAGATAATAGGTCTCTGCGGTTGCAGAAGTGATGTGTGCTTTGAGCAGGATCAATAGCATGGTATATTGAGAAAAAAAAAGTTGTGATACTGTTAGCTGGTTGCAAACATCTCTGTGACAGACATTGTGCTCAAAGCCTTTCAGCAGACACTGGAAAAAAAAAACAATTAACATATTTCAACAAACTTTGGAGGTTCACATTATTGCACTAAATTTTTATGACACATGGCTTTGCCACATCTTTATGGACAAATGTAATGATGGATGCCCACAAATAAAAAAAAGACAAAAAATATTTTTTATGACAAGATGAGTAGGGAAATGTCACTCAGTCAGAAAGTCAGAAAATGACTAATTGTCTTGTAGCAAAATGTGCATTAATCTCAGTGAGATACACATTTCTTACTCATTCTCATACATGAGAATATAAAGCATTGAGGGGAAAAAAAAGTTCAACAACCTTTTAAAACCTACATGCTCATTATGTTGATAAATGATTGTACGCACGCATGTGTGATGACTTCTGTTGTACTTTGTATTCTTGGTAACCACTGTCTTCTGTGATTTGGGCAGGTTCTGTTAACCAGACTGGCAGTGCTAGTTTCATGAGTTACGTTACTTTTGTTGTGTGCTGTTTACTAAGTTAATGTTGTTCTATATGTTATGTTGATGACTGTTTTCTGTTGATTTTACATCTTCTTATTTTGCAAAAAAAAAAAAAGATTTGTGAAGAAATTTAACATTTTCTTGTAACCTTTTCTTTAACAATAAGGCACTGATATTAGAATTTGAATGAAGGAAATGCACCTCTTTATGAGTATAGGAGCTCCATCAAGCAGTGACTCTGATTCTTTACCTTTGACTGACCCAGAACCAACTCTGTTTGACTATCTTGTCCATTTCTACCAGTAGAAAAAAAACCCTCCTCTGTGGTGTTGTCTAGTGTACTGCTTAATGTACAGTAGCTTGTTAATATTGCAAACGCGTTGTTTCTTTTTTCAATGGAAAGTACTCACTGGTGAGATTTTTAAAGTGGTTTTAAAAGCCAATAAACCTTTTTTAAAGAATGTTCTTGTGTTTTTACGTGCTGATGATTTTGTATTTTATTGCAGTAAATAAAAAGATGCTTCAGAGCATGGAAGAAAATAACTTTACAGGACTTAGGAGTCATTGACTACATTGACATGCACAACATATTCCGGTTTTTGTCCTTATTCCAAAAAAGGCAGCAGTCTTCTTCTATGAGCTGTTTACATGGCTCATGAAAATTAATATTCCACAAATATTCTAGTTTGCATATTCCAAATTGCATTCCCTAACATGTTCAAAATATAGAAAAGTGGAATTAGGTGAAGCTTTTTCTCCCATTTTGCTTGCAATGCATCACAAAAGTGTATTTTCAAAGATTTCCAACAGACACACATTGTTATAGACGCACATTCCTAAGGCACTGTATACATGTTCAAAGAACACTATTAAAATGTGAATAATATTGACATATCCCACATCTTAATCAGAAAATTTTAAGTATGAAAAAAGGCCTAATTTGAAATCTCAAATAAGCTGTTCACATCACACGTATCAAATTCAGAATACTGTCATATTTGGAGTAATAGTGTGATATTTGTGTGCATGTAGCCGCCGCTCCCACTGCAGTTCATAGTTGTCATAATTAATATTTGAAGTGGTTGATTTGTTAGTTAAACAATTTGGGTTCTAAGTGTCATATTGAGTACTTTTTAGATTGTCATCAGATAGTTAAAGATTTTAGAAAATAAGAATATAACATGTCTCTAATACAAACATTGCAAGATAAAAACAAGAAGTAAGTAAAGGATTAGGCAAGAGGGAAATCCAGGCACTCCAAAAGTATACTAACCTGTAAAACGAGGAGGATTTACATTAAAAAGCCTTTATTATAGTGGCTAAATCATTAAAAAAGCCAACACGTGTCGACCAAACACCGGCCTTCGTCAGGACTTCAAAATCATGGGTAAAGGATTAAGTAAAGGATTATTTAGTATAACATCTTTCAGAGAGAGGGCACAAAGTGCTTCACAGGACTAAAAATGTTATAATAAAAAAAAAGACCACAAAAACAGTGAAAAGGAAAGAAATAAACATAAACACCAGCAGATTTTAAAAACAATAGACAAGTTTTGAAACACAAAGTTTTGATTGGACTGGATCCAGCTTATGTTGTGATGATACTGATTTTTCCAAATATGCTAATAATGCTGTTTATTTGCCCACTATTTTAATATTTAAACAGTCAGGTCTATGCAAACCTTTCTATCACCCCTTTTGGCATAAGATCAGAGGTCATCTGCTCTTCAAATGACCTCTCGGGTCAGTGGGGGGGTGGCCTCTGCTAGAGCCACTCTCCAGCCAATCAGAGCCCAGTTCGTTGGTCCTCTGCTCTACTTTCCCAGGGCCTCATGATATTCATAACATGTTAATGACCTTAACCCTATTGATCACGGCCAAACAGACTGACCTTTAGCCATGTGGAGCCCAGGGGTAACCTCCACCTACGCACCACAGCATTTGGCAACGTGAGTCGACAGATTTTATAAACAGCGCAGCATCATGTTTGTATACATATTGTCAATAACCAGCAAGTGTAAAGCTATAGATAAAGTGATGCAGCAATACAGATAACTCCTGTTTTTCCTTGTTTTCAGAATAGACATCTTGCCATCATTTCTCAACAGAATTGATTGGTTTTATAAAGAAGATTTTTTTTGGTGATCACAGAAACAAAATTGCTTTTTTTTTTCATCTATGCCAACTGATAGGTGTCTATAGCCTAAGTGTTCTCTGAAACTATAATACTTTTAATGTCAGTGAACTAGATAATAATCCATAACTAAAAAACTACAACATAAGAAAAGGCCACTTAAATGTGTAATAAAAGATGTTTGTCTTTAATATAGAACCATTGATAAGACAATTTGAAAATCTAAAGCAAACACATTACAGGATGCTATTAACCTGACTACTGGTTTAAAGCCTTGAATTGTAATTATAAGGCTTCGGATAATTAAATCAATAGTTAGTTGTAATCAATACATAATTACACTCCACTGTCCTCATTTGATTGAATATTGAAGTGTGGAGGTGCATGTTTATGGCACTAATCCCTTAAAATCATTACACAACAGTTCATTGATATGGTTGAGAATACAAGTTATTTAATATCTTTAAAAGGCACAACGCATTTCCCTGTCTGAACGTGACAACTGCGTTTACCTGTACCAGTGAATGGGTGTTTTGCTGATACAGCATGGCCGATCTCACAGCTGGAGCCCATTGTATTGCTATTGAATGAGGGCTGGTAGCCGGGAGGGTCATTGTCAAAAGGCACGGTCGCTGGATCAATATCTGAATTCATTAGGCAGCTGACTTGAAGCCATCAATATCTCCTCATAATTACCAGGTTTTGTGGTAGAAGCAGATGCTGTTCAGGGTGACCTTCTTACCAGTGGGCCCTTGGTAACTGATAATTCAATATGTTCATCTTATTTTGTTTTCTAAAATATCTGATACACAGAAAAGAAGCTCACACAAGGTTAAGTTGCTACATATCAGTGTTACTGATCAGTTTGCAATTTGGAATTCATCGTATGTACGGATGTAATCTATGGACCTGATGGGGTTTTCACATAAATGTGCATTTCAACAACATTAGTCAGTTTATCTGTAACACCCAAAATCACATTTTTTTGTGATTTACAAACTTCAACATACGTCCCCCTTCAGCCTTGGACCATTCATTTAGAGGACAAACTCCATGAAAAACGTGTGTAAGACAAAAAAACAGGAGAAATCTCAGGAACAGAAGAGCAACAGACAAATATGCAATAAATGTTTTACATACAAAGTAGACAGTAAAAGAATTAGTGAAACCACAACATTAAGAAAAAAATTATATAGTGTACGGAAATAATGCAAACAAATGAAAAATATAGATTAGAGAAGACATCAAGCAACTTTTAGGTGCAGTAGAAGTAGAAAAACAATGCCAAGAGAGCCTGAAAAGTTGGTTTCATATAGATCAAGATATGTTGTATGAGAAAGACCTCAACATCATAAAAAAACAAATCAGTCACACAAAACACTTACACAAGTAGGCTTTTATCAAAGTAATAGAGAGAGGTTGAATCACACACAAGTAGCTACGGCATTTGGACTGGTAGCCAGACAGGTACCAGCTGCATTTCTGAGCACTGCCAAGGTGCTCTTGAGCAAGACACCCCTATAATCCCCTGATTGCTTGGAGCATCAATTAAGCAGTAGTCCCATCATTCTGACATTTCTCCACTAATGGATTTAGGTCCTATTTGTGCATGTGTGTCTTACTTTGGGCCTGTGTGTGAGATAATGAACACAACAACAGAGTGTTAATATTGAATTTCCCCAATGAGGGATTAATAAGACGGCTCTTCTAAAATTTCAAGGATGCCAAAGGGGAAAACTATAAATTACATAAAGGTGCAATTTTGAGTTTTCATGTCTGCACTTGCCAACGTCCCTAGTCATTTATTTCATTTTATTATTATTATTATTAGTAGCAGTAGATTTTAAATATTTTGTATATTTCAGTTGTTTTCCAAAATATACAACCCAAATACATACAAGAAAGAAAATTATTGGTCCTTACTTTTAAAGCAGTGACAAACCAAAGCAAGATTTTCTGACCGCAAAGGTAAGGGCTGAAGCCATAGCTCATTGCCCCTAATTGCCCTTTTTACAGTAATTGTTTTGTCCAGTTCACTTAAGAGTTATACCATTAAAATGAAATAAACAAGAAAAACAAATTATATGTATATTCTATGTATCCCAAAGTCCCAAACCAATATACACACACTGGCATTCATAAGGTAGTTTTATATTTGTCAATAAACTTATTTTTAAATATACTTTTTTTAAAATCTAGAACATGTTTTGCATCTATTCAATGCCTTTTCAAAGCTATTCCTCAGATGAACTCTTTTGACTATTATACATCTTTGTTTTGCATTTGTTCTAAATATTTGTTTTCGTAAACATACAAACTCCTCAAAGTTCATATACTCTCTCAAAGTTCAACCAACTTCTGGATACTGTTTGGAAGCATTTTATTTATTTATTTATTTACTTTATGGCTACATCAGTTGTGCAGTTTCAAAGTCCACTAAATCTCTAAATATGACAGCATGTGAGTTTAAAGGTAATATTTCGGTTGAATATGAAGATAGTTAGCACAGTCCCTGTTATAGGCTGCATATGAGCCTTTAGGAGATCCTTGCAGCCAGCTCCAGGTCCACGTGTGAGCATCTAGAAAGGAAAAATCACCATCTCTGATCATTACATCATCCTGTAGGTGCATTAAATTAAATCTCCTGCTCCTGTTTGGTGACAGTTCCTCCTGGAGGCCCCTGGGGTCCCCAGACCTCACTTTGAGACACTCGCTTCTGACCGGTGCGGTCTGCGCATGCGTGAGAGGGCGGGGGATGGGGGGCCCCCGGCACCCCTGTAGCGCCGTTGGTCCTCCGCCGCCGGCAGTCGTGATTTTTGGGATACACGGACAGCACGCAAGAGCGCGGCGGTTCGAGTTTCGGGGGAAAATGACAGAAAAATCCGGATAAATGGCGAAGTTTAAGATGAAAGTCAACCGGCACTGGCTGTTTTATGTTTTGTTTCTTCCTTTATCAAGTAAGTGGCTCATTTTTGCGTTTGTTGTTAATGCTGTTGTTGCACGGACTTTGATGGTACATACTTACGGTAACTGTCTCTAGTACAATGTTAGCTAACACTGTGTTTCCCCTCTGAAACAGACATATTTAACTATTTCGTTAAAGACAACGTTGTTTTATGAACCACGTTGACTAAGAGGAAAAAAACTAGACAAGTTTTTAGCTATGATGTATAACATTACTTTGTATTAGTCCTGTGTTTCTGTTTTATTATTGTCAGTTAACTGTTAATTTCAGTGACGTCTGTGAGGATGCTAACAAACGTCATGTCTAATGTTTATGACAGCAAATATTAAAATCCTATATCATACATCATTGTTCCTGAAAGATACTAGATAGGTGTGTGTGTGTGTGTGTGTGTGTGTGTGTGTGTGTTTTATCAGGATAGCGCATTACACATGAACTTATGATAACCATCCTAATACATTTTACATATAGCCAGGTGTATCTGTCAAACAAAAAAGTTAATGTCAATACTATTCAGTATGCTCCTTTTTGAAGCTGTTGTTTGTTAAATCAATGCAGATTTTTTTGTAATCTTGAATGATATGTATGGTCTATCATGGACTGGTGTTATTGTTATGAAGCTGCTCATAAATGACAACTAATGTTCTCATTCTTTTCCTCTAGGTGTTTTATGTTTCAGCGAGTTGTCTTTCATCACAGAGCCCAGTGATGTTACCTTACTACCAAAGGACCCTGCTGTCTTGGACTGTCAGGCTCATGGGCTGCCTCCAGTCACCATCAAGTGGCTGAAAAATGGAGTTCGACTGGCAGAAAGTGAGCACATACAGTTTCTGCCCAATGGCTCCTTGTACATACCAAAGATAAAGCATACCAAGGAGGATTCAGATGAAGGATTCTACCAGTGCCTCTCCCAAAACAAATACGGAGCTATCCTAAGCCAAAGATCACGTCTGACTATCGCAAGTAAGTATGGAGCTCAGATTGAAAAGGTGTTCTTTGGGGCTCACATGGACTTTATTTCTGTTTTCCACTGTTGGGACCAAGATGAAGATGGGTTAAACTAGTTGTTGGTATCCACTTTGTGGTGTCAATATGCAGGCATCAGAATGGCAAGTTCATGGGTTATTAACCTGGAGATGGGAAGCAGATGTACCCCACCCCACTCTTTTTTTCTTTACTGAGGAAAAACCTCTTAAGTCTGGGTTTCCATGTTATTGCAAGTTGTTCAGACTTGGTCATGCTTGAGTTTAAAGCTGTCAGTCCAGTTATAGGAACATTTTAAGAGACAGTTAAAGCTTGATGGAGAGTCAATCTAAAAGCTCGTAAATACTCCATAAACAGGAGTCTGAGTTCACTATCGTTTCCCAGTTTTAAGGAAAAGTAACAGTTGCACACTTAAGAAAGTACCCAGGAAACATTAGCAAAAAGTTAGAAATTAGCCTATTCTGTTTTCTTGTGTTAGTGGGATTGCATTGTCACTGCAGACCCTGGCTCTGTGTAATTGCTGAATGGTCTGCTACACAGAGGAATCTCTGAAAGGCCATTTGCCTTTTAGGCTTTGTTTGTAGTAACCCTGACCGCCCCTGAAGAAAAGGCTAGGTTTTCAGGGCATTTGTTTGTCCACATATCAGTGGACAGGACAGCTGTGTCTATTCAATGGGCTTGGTCTACCATGGACACTTTTCACAGATCTTAGAAGGGATATCCAATGACTGGTGTCATGGAAACTAGCGTGGCCTTCTGAAATATACTGATTTTGACAATGACCCAGACTCTGAGGATAGAAAGTTTTGAGCAGTATGTCCCAATACTAAACACAACCAAACAATTGAGATCTAGATATAGTATGTCACACAGGGACTAAATTTAAAAAATATAAACACGAAGACAAATCTTACAGGCTGATAATCACACCAACTGCACTCTGACAAATATGTTGCGATTTTTATCAATCTATTAAAGGGCAACAAAAATATCTGTCTTTATAAGATGGCAACATAAACCCCCCCAAAAGTCAAGTTTGGCCTTGTGTCCAGCTTTTGTCTGTGAAAGGGTTAAAGGTTTTTGGTCAGCTGTAGGCGGGGAGTGGAGGATGGGCCTCCTCTGTGCTCCCCTTCTGTCCAGAGGTCCTGAGGGTCAGGGGTCAGCAGCGAAAGGCTTTGTGATGTCACAGGCCTGCTCTGGCTGGGCTGCCCTGCTGTTCTTTCTCCCAGCCCCACAATCCCTTTCACTGGTTCAGTCCCTCTGTTGCCCTGTCAAGCAGAGCTCTTTTGTTAAGGAAAGGCCAGTTGGTCATGTGACTGAACAGGCCTGATATTGCAGTAAATAGTGATGATCCTCTCAAAACTGGATGCGTATTCCCGGTTGTTCTAGGACTACATCAGTGGATTTAGCACCTCTTGAATTCTCAGTAGGTTTCACATAGCTGTCATAAATTTCTTACAGTGTCTACAAAATAAGTACACACCTGATTTCTTAGCTTTTATAATTCAATACTACTGTAGCATTTGATATAGGAAAGAAAAAACACACCAATCACAAGGTTCTGTTTTGTAGACTAATGGTAACTGACTTCGATCTGGCTCCCAGTTTGGGCTAAAATTGAATGGACAGGGGGTTGAGGCAAACTTTGACCTCTTTAGAGAAACCTTTGTGCTGGTTGACCTAGACATTGATTTGTGCTTTACAACAGAGGTGACCATATTAGCGGATCAGTCTGTGCAGGCCACACCCACTATCTGTATCCCTGATCCCAATACAAGTGAAGACGGCCTGTTATCTCCCAGTGGAGAGTAAACAACATATTGTTTTTAACTTCATATCAGGTGCTGATGGCTTCTCATGATGCTCACCAGTCAGCCATGTTGCCTGGAGCCCAAATAGTTGGATGATTTCAGACTTCATGATAAAACTGACTATTAAAAGATAATTGCCTGTATTTTTGGCATGGATTTTGGTTGTCATGTACTAACCCTAAACCAAAACCTAATGCCTTTCCAAGGAATAAATCACAAACAAACCCAAAAGGATATTTTTTTTGTGGCCCTAGTTTAAGCTGACCCCATAATGCACTTCACTTAAGTAGGGTTACCAGTTTATTTGTGTAATGTTAAGAAGTGTCTGTCTTAAATTAAAGGATTGCTCTTTAATTTGGATGTCCCAGAGCTCAGGATTTAAATGTGGAGCTTCAGTGGGAGAACAGGGTATTGATTTTCTTTAACATGATATTGACTTCCTTCCTGTGAGTGAGGGGGGAGGGAGAGAGTTATCACCTTAATGAATGAAGGTCATTGGTCATATCTTACAGAGTATTCTGGAGACAAATACAGTTTGGGGGCTGTTTATTTGTGGTAATTATTGAAAGACCTTTTGAATACATATAAACAGAATGTGACTCAGCAACTTGACCACAGCTGTTTTGGTCATATACTATGCAGGAACTGACAGCTACTGTTTGTAACCAGTATTACCAGAGGAAATGAAAGTTAAAGGAAACCACCTGACATTTTGCTTCAGTATATTTGCTCTTTTCTGGCACTGCATCAGCAATTTTTGTAGCTTCCTCTTGGATTTGTGCTGCTTACTGTCTGGCACCTGGTAGCTACCCCTTTATAAAGTCCCAAACTCATCGCACACTGTGCCCAGAAAGGTCCAGACCATAGCAAATTAAGAAGAAATTATGAAAATACCAGCTGAGGGCAGAGCTTCTGCAGATAAATATACCACCACACACCTCTAGTGGGCTATAAGTGGTTGTTAAGATTTATAACTTTTGTATGTGTCTATACATGTCTTTGTAGGAAAGTCCTGCATAGTGTACCTTTCATCAGAGTCTACATTTCAGTTTCTAATCAGAACAACTATGTATAGCTGTTAAATACGTGCATCATGAAACTGACAAAGTGGCAAGATGTATTGTGTCATTCCTGACTTCTGCAAGAAATAGTTTTTGTTTTACATTTCAACATTGTTTTTGATATTCTATATTCCTAGTGGCTGCTGGCAGTCATTCTTATGCAAAGTACATTGATTAGTTTTTATCTATAACAATGCATCATTCAGTGTCATTCTTCAATTGATCCATTGATTGGACCAGCTGGTCAGTATGGGACCTGAGAGCTCATCTGCACACAAGCAAGATCATGGTGTACTAAAAAGATCAATTCCTTTCATAGAATCAGTTAACATCCATCAAAGTCAGGGCTTTGCATGCATAATGCATTTTTTTTTTTACCAAATATTGAAAGAAAGTGCAATATTTAGTAAGTGATAAACATAAATAACCACAAAATAAGACGGTGTGAATAATCATGTAAAATATCTAGTTCAATAACCCACGACTAAAACAAATACTCATGAATTTCATAATAAGCTAAAAACAACAGGATTTTGTTCAAATATACTGCTGTTGATACTTCAGCCTTGATTGATATTTTTTTTCCACAGGTATCTCAGAGTTTGTGTTGCACCCTGTGCCTATGGTGGTGACTGAGGGCTCAGTGGCACGATTTTCCTGTGCTGTCACCTCCAGCCCTCCAGCTACCATCACCTGGGAGCTCAACCAAAGCACATTACCACTACAAACAGACAGGTACCTGCAGACACGCCTAGCAGCTCCCAAATTCTGTTGTTCTTCATATATATCCTCTAGTTTGACCAAAGTGTTGCCTTTATATGTTCCCAGAATAACGGTTTTGCCCAACGGAGTCCTTCAGATCCACAGTGTACAGTTGGAAGACGCCGGACAGTATCGATGTGTGGCAACTAACATCGGTAGCCGTTTGAAGAGTAGAGAGGCTACACTGACAGTCAACAGAGGTACAGACACTGCATTAACTGGATTTTGGAAATGAGCATTAAAACATAATGTTAAATTGAAAATTGATTTTTAACATTTATCTTTTCTTGTGAAGGTGTAAGCCCTAAACCACGTCAGAGGCCCCGAATCATTGCTGGACCTCAGAATGTCACAGTTTCTCTTCACCAAACTGTGGTGCTGGAGTGTGTGGCAACAGGCAATCCCTGGCCCATCATCTCCTGGAGCCGCGCTGACAGTAAACCCATTGATGTGTACAACGCCAAAGTGCTGGGCAATGGGAACTTGGTTATTACTGATGTCAATTCCAAGCACAGTGGAGTCTACCTCTGCAGGGCCACCACCCCTGGAACCCGCAACTACACTATTGCTGCAGCCAACCTCACAGTTCGAGGTACTCTTAAGCCACATTCCATCTGCACAAAAAAAAATCTGCAAACATCTGGGTTTTTAATTCAGTGGGAATGGGTACGATCAACATTCACACCCAGATTAAATGACTGCAGTAGATACATGGTTTTTATTGTCTCCAGCTCCAATTGGCATGTATGAAAACACAACACCCGGGTGAATGGAATGTTGTAAATTCACCTCCGTAATTGGCAAGATGCAATAATGTACCATCACAAGTTATTATTCCAAGTTATACTGTACCAACTTTGAAAGAGAGACTGAATATGTAATATATATATATGTATATATGCATATTCTCTCCGAGAGATCGGAGAGAATAAAAGGGGACTCAATAAGTAAGAGACAGATAAAGAGAACAAACTGTTGAAAAGTTTTCAAAGACCTCTCATCCTACTGCTGTCTACTGTTTACCTGTTCTCCTGCCTGTCTGTGATGTTGCACAGATACACTAACAAAACAACCCAAACTCACACACACTAGCTGACAGAAAAGCAGACTCATGTGCTACAGTTGTGTGTTCGCTGGCAATAGGAATATAGCCAATCACCTATATTAAGCAGGTTTACTCATGTTTGAAAAGCCACCGTGCATGCGCAAATTTTGGTGGCAAAGGGGTATTTAGTATTTTTACTGCATTCGTTCTTAGACTACATCTCTTGCTTGTTTCTTACATTTCATATGTCATAACAAATCAAAAGCTTTTGCAGATGTAAATGTTGCGAATGTTTTGTGGGTTCATAAAGGGTAGGCAATAGACTGTCCATCCATCCATCCATTTTCTTCCGCTTATCCGGGGTCGGGTCGCGGGATAGACTGTATTTTCACCATTTTTCTCTTACAACTATGTTTCAGTGCCACCATCCATTGTTGAGAGGCCAGAGAGCCAGACCCGTCCAAGAGCAGGCACTGCCCGGTTTATGTGCCAAGCAGAGGGAGTGCCACCCCCACGCATTAGCTGGCTAAAGAATGGAGAGGAGGTTCACTTAAATGGGAGGATTAAGATGTACAACAGGTATTGCACAACATAAGCAGTTGTCATAATCAAACATAGCTAAGTATCATGAAGAAATATGCCTTACTTACCTAAAATTAAAATTTAAGATTAATTTTTGATGGTTATTACTGATTGTTAATATTTTGTTTCTTGTTCCACAGTAAATTGGTGATTACACAGATCATCCCTGAGGATGATGCCATCTATCAGTGCATGGCAGAAAGTGAACAAGGCTCTGTGCTGTCCTTGGCTCGCCTTATCGTTGTCATGTCCGAGGACAGGCCCAGTGCACCAAGAAACATCCATGCTGAGACCATCTCAAGCTCTGCTATTTTACTGGCCTGGGAGAGGCCTCTCTACAATGCAGACAAAGTTATTGCGTACTCCATCCATTATATGAAGGCTGAAGGTGAGACCAAGAACCAGTTACTTCTGTTTCAGGTTTTTCCATTTGAGCTGTTGTAGACTGGAAGGGATGAAGGTTTGAAAAGATGCATGATGACAGTCAACCACAATGAGCCATTTCACTCTATCACATGTGATCAACTTTCCTTGGTGAAGGCCATCTGTTGTTGCTGCAGAGAGCAGAGGTCAAGGAGAACTGAGAATGGCAACTTCACTGAAATAACAACAGGCTCAACCAGCCTATTGTCCACTCCCCAGATTGTTCTGTTTGCAGTTAAAGGGACAGGGTCTCTCAATATAAGCCTCACAGTCTTACAAACTGGTAGCGTGAGGTGATATTTAACTTTAGCCATAAGGTTGATGGTAACTCCAGTAACTCCAGTCTGCTTTTGTAGTAAACACATTTTTGGATGTTTAAGTGGGTTTTCCTTAAGAGGCCTGGAGGCAGTTATGTCCCTGTGCTTTGCATTAAACATGTTTATAGAAAAGATGAGTGACATTCAGAAACTGCCAGCATAAAGCCTTTCAAAACACTCACTGTTTACACGGTACATGCCTGACAACCTTTCATAGAAGTCACTTCTTCTTTGGACTATCTTAACCTATTTCCTATCCATCTTTATGATCTGCTCTATCTCAGGTCTAAACAACGAAGAATACCAAGTTGTTATTGGCAACGACACAACCAGTTACATCATCGATGACCTTGAGCCAGCTCGAAACTACAGCTTTTACATTGTGGCTTATATGCCAATGGGAGCCAGTCGTATGTCGGACCAAGTCAGTCAACACACCCTGGAGGATGGTAAGCACAGAGCATTGAGACTCCCAGCATTCCTTGCAATAAATCACTCTGGTAGTTAAGCTAGCATGCATGCAAGTGATGTGTGTACAGAGCACATTGTGAGTGGAAATAAGGGGGATGGGTACTCTGTTCTTTGCACAATTTTCTTCTTGCTAACAGCAAGTTTATGTGTGTAACGAATAGAATTATAAAAGTTTAGCTTTTTGCCATCAGGTTTTTATTGTGAAATAGGGGTCAACAGATTATCAGCCTGGCCGATTATGGGGGCCGAAATTTGGCAGTTTGCTGATTATTTGTATCTGCATTTTATTTTAATAATCACCGATAAAATTAATGAATCAAAAAGTGCAAAGAAAGTGTCATGGAAGTGGCATGGAAGGAATTTGTACTTTGTAAAATCTCAGGAGCTATTTTTAAGTTAATTTTTTATTTAAATTTTCACTTGACTGGATTTCACTTGGGAATCCGCTTTATCTGATTTTTTCTTGATTAAAAATTTGCTAAAGGCATTTGAGCAAAGTTTTGTGTTAGAATTTGTTATATTCCAGATTCTAAATATTGACAGAAAGTTGTTATTGTAAATGCGTGTCACTTCCAAATATCAGTTATTAGTCTCATTAACTAAACGATAATTGGTACCAATATCTGCTCTGAAAAACCAATATTGGTCGGCCCCTATCCTGAAGATATCCATGACCACATCAGTAATAAATATATATATGTCATATTTATGTCTTTCCACAGTGCCTTTACGTACCCCAGAGCTAAGTCTGACCAGCCAGAGCTCCACAGATATTCAGGTGACCTGGCAGCCGTTGCCTGCCAAGGTGAGCCGTGGCCGGTTGTCTGCATACAGGCTATCCTATCGCACAGCTGCAGACAGCTCTGTCACCTCTCTGGAGCTACCTCAGAACAGCACTGAATACCTGCTGGAGGGCCTGCAGCCTGACACCATCTACCTGCTCCGCATGGCTGCAGCCACCCGCGTGGGCTGGTGTGAGCCTTCTGCATGGACCTCGCACCGTACACCTAAGACCTCCAGCAGCAAAGGTAAACCTGTGGAAGACTGAAAAGGAAATTTTTCAACATTTTGAGAGCTGGTGATGCAAAGCTGTATATTATTCTTGCCTTTACAATCCCATCACATGGTTTGGGTTTTGTTCACTTGTTTATTTATTTATTCATTTATTTTTGACAAAGTTTTCATGTATAAATTGAATTTATTCTAAGGGTCAAAGTCAGCATCTTCAGTAGGGTAAGAGGCAAACAAGTTCATGCTATAAAGAGAATCACATTCATCATTTTGCTGCTCTTAAAATACCAAGAGGATCACTAGAGCTCACGCAGAGTGGCCCGCTGATGACTAGAGTTTGCTCTTGTAGCATTGTCCCACAGTCTTTGTGTTGGTTACCCAGGAACCTTTGCCCTTGGCTGTCAGTGATGTTAGAGTGGCCTCAGTCACGGGTCATAAAGAGAGGGCCTCAGGCGTCTATGTGGGGGAAAGAATAGCCTCTTTTCATGGCCCGGTGTGTTGGGGGAGGCTGTTTGTCCACCAAAGCAGAATTTATTGTTTTTAAAAGTTTGCTAATATTTTCAGGTGATGTAGAGCATTTGTACTTATGTATTTGAGAGCATGGTCCAGAACACGAATACCAGCAAATGAGCAGTCTTAATGTTATGTGTATATGTGCATTTTCTTCCAACATGCATCTTATAACTCTGTGACACCCAAACCATTGTGTTGATGTGATCTTCCATCCATCCATTCATCCATCCATCCATCCATTCTTTTTCTATATCCAGTGTCCTGTTGTCTTTTTGTTCAGTCTTCTTTGTACAAAGCAGTATTTTAAATATGAGTGTGTATTGATCCCATGTCTGTTGTCTCTGCCCCATAGTGCCTTCAGCCCCTACTCTTCAACTTGAGCCGCTTAACTGCACCTCCATTGTGGCTCGCTGGCAAACGTCCCCACAATCTGTGGCTGTCCAGGGTTACCGGCTGTGGTACCATGAAGAAGGCCAACCAGAGCAGCCCATCATCCAACTGCAGGCTCAAACCTGTACCTACACCATCAGTGGCCTTGGTGAGTGATGCACTCTTTTTGGCATAGCTGTTTAGCTGTGAGATGATAAGATACTGGAGTGGATGGAATACATGTAACATGAATATTTGACTATGTAAGTGTGTTTCTACCATTTAGACCTGTAAAACTGATGTGGAGACAACAGAGAGTGACCGATGGCTCACACAAATGGGTCCCAATTTAATTCGGTGGGCAGTTGGAAACTAGATTTGCATTTTCACCCTCTGTCCTGATCAATATGGGCTGACCCCTCTTGCCTAACCAGTAGCCCTCCCCAGTCTGGCTGCAGTATTGTGTGAGAGCAGGCTCCCAGGGTTAGAGGTTAGGATCCAGATGTCCCTCCCACCACCGTTTCCCATCCCAGGGCTTGCATAATTATGCCTGGCCATTGTGTTCCATCCAGGGCGAGACCTGCCCTGTAAGACCCTGGCCACTACCCCCTTTAGCTGGACACTGAAACACACAAACAGAGACCCCTGGGATTGGCCAAAGCCACTGACCTCTAGCTGTGAGACAGCGGTCTTGGATTAGGACCCTGCCCCCACTGGTCATCTGGGCTGTCCATGTAAATGACCCACAGCAGTCTATATGCAGTATGAACCAGAGCCACAATGATCAAAACTGTCAACAGTATTATTTTGTGTTGTGTAACTCTTAAAGCACAATGTGGTTCCTACGCAGTTCACACACAAAAAGTTGAAATAGCAACGAGCTAGATTGTTAGTAACTGTTTTTAACTGAAATGTTTCTGTTGTAATAATGTGGTAGATATGAAAAAAAACTTTAGTATGATCATATATGGATGATCACACAAGCAGCTGTCATTTGTTCCATAATAGCACTATCCCTGATCTCAGTACAAGTTCTGTTTTGAAGCCATGTTTGTGTCTGACTCGCTCCAAGTTTAAGGCTAAAACACAAGGCCAGTAGGAAGAACGTGAAAGGGGAAACAAAAGGGGCCCAGCCTCTCTCTCAAAGCCCTGAGCCCAGATTCCTTCTGTTCTATCTTGGCCTGACCTGGTGACCCCAGTCAACTCCCCCCAGTCCCATGGGCCTAGGATCCCAGCAGCTGAACGCTGCCCCTGGCCCAGCCCCCACAGCAGGCCTGGACACACCGCCTTCACTGGTCAATACCCATAGGCTGACCTTTCACACTGAAAGCATAAAACAAATCTTAACACTCCCTAAAAACGTCCTGATTTAGGAGCTAATGCAATGTTAGCTTCTTTTTTTAATGATAATATTCTGTGTCTTAACTCAAGGTAAAAACAAAATATGATTAGATATTTCCAAACTTCCCATCCCTAGACCTCCATCATTTCTCTGATGTTGTTTAGACAGCACTTGATACAGCCTTGTATGTCTCATAATTACTTTATTTTCAAGTTTGATCTCACCTCTTTTTTTCCCCTCAAATTTTGTGATTTGTTTTTAATGTTTTTGAAAACACAATGTAGTGCTGATAGAGTTTCATAGTTGTAAAATCTTTATAGGCTTTCAAAAGGAAAAGACGGTATCATCTGTGTTAATTTTCATAGAGCTTATTGATCATGTCGCCATGTTTACTGGGCCTTTGGGCTGGTTAGTCTTTTTCATGCTCCCTACACATAACAACACATGATAAATGAGAGGCCGGGTGACTCAGGAGACCATGCATTGTCCGTGCATGGGGAATGCCCAGTTATGACCTAGAAACGTCGCCTCCTGCAGCTAATTGTCAAAGTGTCTGCCTTTTTTAAAACAGATGATGCTGCTCTATTTGTTAATCATCACTTATTTTAATGGTGATCTTCCAGTGTTTGACATTATTAAACAAATGTTTGGCCCCTGCTGGGGTATTCATTAGAAAAAAGCTGCTCTGTGCAGTTATTGTCATGTGAGATTGACCAGCCTTCAGTTTTGGTGTAGCAGCATGGGTGCAAATGACTGAAAATGGATTATTTGTCTTCAAGATCCAAGGAGGAAGTATCATGTCAAGATTCTGGCTCTAAGTCAAGCTGGAGAGGGCTACCAGACGGACCAAACTATTAGTACTCCGGGATGTGTGTGTAAGTACATTTCTCTATTTTTTACTTCAAAAATCTCACTATTTAAAATGGTATAAAAACCTTTTTTTTAAATACGAGAAATGTAACAAAAATCTGCATTTTGTTTACATTATTCAGCGGCTAGAGACCAACTGGCAGCAGCCCCTCCGCCTCCAGATCACGTGACAGTGTTGGCCAACAATTCCTCTGCAGTGTCTCTGCGCTGGGGCCGACCTGCTTTCCCCTCTGGAAAGGCTGTCAGCTATACAGTCCGCTGTACACCTGTGGGCACCCACAACGCCTCTGCTATACGCTACCTACAAACGTAAGAAGAATCCCCCAAAACATTCAATAATTTACCTCTGGCATGATGAATAAAGGGTCCAAAAGATCTTTTGGTTTGGTTGCACACATATTTACATATGTATATTACATTATATGTTTGTGAATGATGTGGCCCTTGACATTTTTATCATTGGCTGCTTGAATTTAAGATTACTCTGCAGCTGCACATTTTATACAGCAAGTAGATGATTTTATACCAAAAGACCATAATTTATGAATATTGTCTGTCCACAGCACCAAACAGAGTGTGATGATTCAGAATTTGGTTCCAAACACTCGCTACGAGTTTGTTGTGCGTCTCCATGTAGACCAGATGTCGAGTCCCTGGAGTTCTGTTGTTTACCATACGACTCTGCCGGCAGGTAATAAATTGAACATTACTGTAACATCATTTTGTCATGGCTTTGTTGCTGTTTGCGTAACTCACCATTTCCTCTATCATGCAAACTCAAATCAGAAAATTGCATATCTCAGCTCGGGAAATTTCTCAGAAAATGTTTATCAATGTGATCAATGTGAATGTGACTTTTGTTTGTGCAGCACCTAGCCAGCCACCTGCAGGAGTGCGAGTGACTCTGATTGAGGAAGACACTGCTCTGGTTTCCTGGAGGGAGCCCACAGAGCCCAATGTGGTGGTTACACGCTACACTATCATGTACGCGTCCCAGAAAGCCTGGATGGCTGGACGCTGGCAGATACTGCAGAGGGAGGGTGAGTAGTGCACTGAATTATGTTATCTGTGAAGTCAGTGCTGCAGACAGTACTTTATGCTATGTAGTTATCATATTACAATTTCAGAGGGATGTGAAATAGTAGAACATTATATAGTGAATTTATGAAGTGATGCCAAACATTTCAGTGTACCTTACCCCGTCGAAAGTGTATTTCTATTCACGGAAGAACCTTCTCTCACCACTAAGAATAGTGGGTTGTTTTCACCTGAACTGTCCAGCTTCAGATGTACCTGTCACAGGGAGCTGTAACAACTATACATACTGTAAACAGTTATTCATGCTGCATTAAGTGCATCTGCATCAGTTTACTGTGTCTAATCCTTGCTTTGTGTTTTTGCTTTTATTCACAGGAAGCCACACAATGGCCCTGCTGGAGAAGCTGGAGGCGGGAAATGTCTACCTGGTGAAAATCTCTGCCTCCAACCAGGTCGGCGACGGGCCTTTTTCTGACATCGTGGAGCTGGCACTGAAGCGTGGAAACACCCAACGCAGCAAGAACCCCAGACACTCTGACAGCTTCCTGGATACAACAGGTAAAAATCAAGAAGCAGATTGCAGATTGATTAGTTTAATATATCAGGGTGGAGGTTCTGTGGCATTCAATCTGTGATTATATGGAAGTAAAGCTATACTTAACTGTTTCTGGTGTTCTTAGCTTGAAATGAAATGCTCTGAGGCTATACTGTAATATAAATGTTGTGATGCCTCTTAAGCCTTAATGTGAGTCCAGCCTTATTAGATCTATGCATCTTGTGCTTCCATGTGCATATTTAAACTGAGAATACACTTTGACATGAGTATCGATTTATAATCGTTAGTAAAAATTGTCTTTTTAGAGTGAGTCAAAGTTTGTCTCTAGTAGGAGACAAATCACCTTAGGTCAGGAACACTTGGTAGCCCTAATAATGAATAACCAAAACAGATGTTCAGAATAGACACCCGCAAAGATGACATTTTTTTGTAGGCCAACCTGGAAGTTAACATCACTGTGGTTCACTTGACAAAAGACCAATGGGATTTTTCCACTGGATTTTGGGTTATTGCAGAAAATAAGCTCTGTGGAGAACAAAACTTTATGATACTTACATGTTATGTTCAGCAAGATACAAATCACAAGTGAATGCCACTTTTATCATTTTGAAGTGTAAATGCAATTGCAATACATAAAAGTAACATTACGCGGTATGACTTCAGCATTGCCATCACAGCGAGGCTGTAAAGCCTCATTCAAACGAACTCTTAAACAAACCTGCTGACTTTGAGACGAGGGAACCAGAAGTGCAAAAATGACAACTCAGTGTCCAGTTTTAGGACTAAATCCTGCAGCACTCTACAGGCAATATAAAACATGAAGTTTAATGTTTTTAATGTCTGTATTCTTTTCTTTTTTTTCTGGGAATTATTCGTTTTATATATTTTATTCACATTTTCTTCAATTAGTATTAGGGTTTTCATATTTAAGGTAGGAATATGAAGAAGATAAAGTGTTGGTGTATTTTTTAATATAAGTAAAGTCCCACACACAGTGTTGATCATAAACTGCAAACAATAGATGTTAACAGCAGTCTCTGTGCTGAGAGTATTATCTGCTGTTTTCCTTCAGCGTTATCGCTCTTCTTTATATCAGTGTTCTCTAGCTGATTGCGACTAATGTGTAATTATTTCCATTCATAAACACTGATGTTTGTCTTCCAGTGCTCTCTGATGGTCTCTACCACATAGACCAGAGGTCCATGACAGGGATCATCGTTGGTGTGAGCATCGCCTTGGCCTGTATTGTTATGTGTGCCTTAATCCTCATCAGTAAAGGCAGACCAAGGTACAGATTACAATCATATGCAATCATTTTTGAAAAATTGTTGACAGTTGTGTTGCAAAACATTAAAATGATTTTTTTCTGACATTTGTTTACATTATTATCTTTGTATGACTAATAGAAAATCCTCCAGTCACAAAGTCATTGCTGTGGGAGCTGCTGAAGGTCCACATGGCGGTTTGTCCCTGCCCATTGAACACCATAGAGAAAATGCAGAGGCCCTTATACCCATGATAAGTCACCACTTTATAGATACCAAGGTAAGACAAACAAACAGTGAGAATGGCGTAATGATGATGGTTCTTTTGGTTTCAAAAATAAAAAAAAGAAGTTTAACTGTTACATGTTTGATGTTCATTTCTAATATTTTTTTACATCATATATTTTCTTGGGGTTTTTTTCCAGGGGGGATCGAATATGATCATAAATGGTGCTGGACAAGTCGGCAGCAGGCAAAACAAGAGATGGCTGCTCTTCAATAAGGACGTCAGGAATCGAGCTGAAACTGATGTAAGTGATACAGCATTGTAAAAGCAATTATAGATTTTTGTCTTTTCCTTGTTGCAGAATGTCTTCTATCAGTAATACCAAATATGGCTGCTGCTGCATTAGGTTGGAAGTCAATATTGAGTGCTTTGATAGTGTTTTGAAGATCACAGACCAGTAGGTAGTCAGAGCAGGGCATGACCAAAACATATGGGTTTAGTTGGCAGGGGTATTATGATGCCTATCACAACCTGCATCTGTATTAGGATTTATTTTAGCCTTGGAAAAATGAGTGCGATGTAATACTTTGAACTGTCAAGTCAAGTCAATTTTATTTATAAAGCCCATTACCACAAAACACAGTTTGCCTCAGAGGTCTTTACAGCATACGACATCTCTCTGCCCTTCGACCCTCAGATCGTCTGAGGAAAAACGCCCCCAAAAAAAACCCTGTAATGGAGGAAAACCATTGTATTATGCTTAGTTTTGCACAGGAGGAGCTTTTATTTACTCTTCATAGAACGCTGCTCCAAACGTCCTCTTCTAAGTCCTTCCCTAGCCCATCCAACTAGCTTGCCCTGATCTTCACAAGGGTTGTGTTTCTAAGATAAGCTTTACAGTCATTTATTCTTGAAATTAGTCTTTTTGAGTTTGGTATTTCTAGCATATCATCTATGCATGGAACTGAAGATATGTATGTAGAGTTAGGGCTGTGGTGCTAAGGAAGTGGAAATATTTAAATAAAATGGACCGTGGAAGGCCGAATTTGTGTAACAAGTCATCAAGGCTCGCAAATATACACTTTATGTGTATAACTTTAGAATTAAAAATGCTCTGTCTTTGCCAAAGAGAAAATTCAGAGAGCCAAATTTCTTTTTAATCTTTATTTTAATTTTGTCTTCTGTGTCTCATCAGGCTGAACAGAGAGCCAGCTTGTACGAGGCTGGTAAAACAGTTTTGAGGTATGACGAGCATTTAGGCTCAGCGCCCCTGCCACCTTCGTCTCGGGAGATCATCTACGGACCGTATCACTCAGAGAGCTCTCACACCAGTGAGGGCAGCCAAGAGACGGGAGACTCAGGACACTACTCCAACGAAGACAGCAACGAAGAGATGAGCAACCCGTCGACCAGCCAAAGCTCCCGACCTGGATCTTTTGGGCAGGACGACGGCGCTGCTGTCGCTGAGCTGGAGCAGTCTTTCAAAGTGGAAAATGAGAAGATGCCGAACCAGCCCCTCCATCACTCTGCCCCTGATGCTACCCGGCTCTGCTGTGCCTCAGAGGGCTCTCGCCCCGCCCTGTACACGTCCCAAGCAGTCGGCTCCTCCTGACACCACCCGGCCTAGATCTGCTCTCCAGCAGCCGAAGCTACGCCACTTCTTCCTCGTTTGCTTCCTGAGTTGAGTCCCTCGGTTATTTCCTGAGGCACAAGGGATCAGGAAGCCAGCTGCTGCGACGGACGAAATGTGCTTTTGCTTCAGATCTACCTCAGGATTTTTGTATGAATGTTTGTATAACATCTTATTTCCATTTTTTTCTACCTGTCTGTGTTTGTGGCATTGTCTGTCCTAAACCAAAGCTCACCCATGATGAATGTTAAAAAAGAATGTCAAAAAATGTACTTTGATACATTTCCATTATATTTAATTACTTTCCACTGGAGCAGAGGCCGCAGTTGGGCCCTTTTGACTTATTATCTACCTCCATGTTCTGTTCTTGTGTATACATTACTACCTCCTTTTTTTGCCACATATTGTGCAGTATTATCTCAGACTCAGGGGCGGAAACATTTCATCGCCATGTCTTGTTACCTCTTTTAGGGGCTTTGTTATTTAGAGCTCCTCATTTTTTCAATTCTCTCAACTTTTTATTTCACGGTTGAAAGAGCTTTTGTTACACATTGTTTGTCTCTGAATGATGTATGTTGTGAAAATAACAAGTGCATTAGATATTGTCGAACTACTCGAGCTTTATCATATAGTATTGTTTGGCATTTCCAGTGCACTGACCTCAAAGCTTTAACATGGCCTTAATATCAAAAGGGCTTTGCAAACTAAAGAAGAAGAGATCCAAAGATGGGAAAAATTGTACCCAAAGAGTTTTTGATAATACAAAAGATATTCTATGGCAACCAAATATATATACTAAGGGTGCGTTTGCCAAAATATTGTCCTTACCAATGATGTAAATTTCCTTTAGAATGGTGGTTTGAATGCTTTTCTCAGTGTAAATTTTTTGATGCTTTATTCTGGTGAAAGCTTTAGCACAAGTCTCTCCCCGACTTGTGTTCCGTTTGCCTTCTAGACCATTGCTAAAACGCAGCGGTGACGCCGATGCTATTATCCAAAGAGTTGTCTCCTTCCTCAGATGGGTATGGCTTTTCATTCAGTTGATCTTTGGTACTATGAGGTGGAAATAGTTGAGACACAGCCAAAGATCCAGTTTTTATGCTGCCAGTGATAGATGATGATATTTATACTTTAGAGCATCGTCTTATCACCGTTCACCACTATTGCTGTACGGTGGGAGAATTCTCTTTCTCTCACCGTAATATTTCCTGTCCAGGTGTGACAATGAAGGATTCTGACTATCAAGATGGAAACCCTATGTGTGAAGAGCAACATAATCAATTTTTATATCTTTGTAATACAAATAATCCTAACCAAAGAAATTTGAAGTCTCTGTTATTTAGTGATTTTCTTTGGTTTTCATTTTACATTATTTGGATTTAAATGTGATATAATTTCCAATGGTTTTGATTGCTAGAAAGGCATTTTTACTTTTTTTTTTTTTTTAAAGCTTGAGATGTCAAACTGTTCTGTCTTTATCTCCATGGAATTTTACCTCAATGATACTTAGGTAGATAACATTGGAAATTTTGATTTAGATTGTCTTTTTAGCATGATGTAAACAAAAACATGTCCCCAATTTGAATGTGACATTTTACTAAATTAATAAGACTGGTTTCAGGTTCAATGTCTGTCTGTGTAATGCGTTTATATAAAAGGTTAATTTGAAAGCCACATAATTTTGCTGAATTAACTCAGGTGCCAAATGTAGATTTAGAATGTAGGCTTAAATGTTAATATTTAAGTTATGTTTTTTTTATTTTATATTTCAGCTTTTGAATACCAAAATACATCTTTTAATCCAAAGTGAGCAACAGATCAAATTATTTTCAGTGCTGAAATGTTGCAACAGACTTTTTTGATACTCTCAAGATGATCACGAATACTAGATAATAAAATTTTCCTTGGAAAAATGCGTTTGTGTTGGTCTTTGGTTGTGTGTTTGTGAGCCTTTTAAATTTTGATTATATAATATTTGATGATATTTTGAATAACAGTGTAAACTGTATACAGTTCAGTACTACATCAACAGCCTGCTAGAAACAGTAGTGCAGTCTTAGTGAATAGGTGAGAAACAATGAAACTGTTTTCTACATGGTTAACACTAAGTGTTATATTTTACCTGAGGGTCTCCACCATAGACTGTATGTAAAGATTTATATCTATATATACAGTCTGTGGTCTCCACACATTTTTGAGCCTTTTCACAGTGAGGAGAATTTCTCTGTACATAAGTCTGTGGAGCTACATTTCACTCCATAATCAGTATAAAGTCATGTGAAAGGAAAATCAGCATGGTCCCAAAGTGTATGAAAAACAAACAAACTAATAAGCGAATGTTAAAATATTGTGTTCTTATGTATTCATTATTAAATGAAAAAAAGACACTATTATGTAAATAGAAAATGAGTTAAATTGCAAAAGAACCCCAAAATGATTTTTAAATTGTATAAAATTAAAATGATCAAAAATTATAAAATTATTAAAATTCTTTTTTTTTTTTTTTTAAATAATCAGCCTTGATGTAAATTGGCTTAAAGGTGAAGGATTTGTGAAAAAATTTCATCTGAAATAAATTGCAATGTTCTGAGATAAATATCACTTAACTGAGATAAATAAAACTGTAAATCAAAATGTAAAAACCCAAATAAAATGTAATAGTAATTGGTTAAGCGAGTTATTTATTTTGCAATTTGCTGATTCCTTTTTATATATTATTCTATTTATTTGGACGCGTCATTTTGGACAATCTGAAGTTATAATGCTCTGTCTTTTTTTACTGACCGACCTCAAAACAAGTGCAATTTTTCCAGGAAGAGAAATGTTTACAAACGCCCAAGTTTAATTCAGTGCAAATTTAATTTGAAAGTAGAAACATGGTGCGGCAGGAGGGCCAGCAGGGGGCAGTAAATCTCCTCCAGGCGCTTTAGTTCACAGTCAAAGAAGAAGAAGAAGAAACGGGGCGGTCTTGTTTTTGTCGACTGTCGCACGCAGCACTTCTGCTGTGAAAATGCGCGTCGAAAAGTGTTATTTCTGTTCGGGACCGGTGTACCCCGGGCATGGGATGATGTTTGTACGAAACGACTGCAAGGTATGGTGCTGTCTTTTTACCTGAAGAACCTTCTAACTTAAACAGAAGCTCATGTTTGACTGTCAGCGTTGGCCCTTTAGCTATGTGGCTAATGCTAGCTTGCTAACATAACGTGCTGGACTCACTCACGTGGGATCGAGACAGATTTTACTATCTGACAGACTGTAAATAACTCAACGTGTCGATTATATACTTTGACTTACAATGTGGAGTTGGAGCATACAACGTAAACATATTAATTTACGAAATATTAGATCCATCCTGCCTTTGATAAAAGTCAAGCTGATAAAGAGTGTGGACATTTAATTAGCAGGGCCTCGGGTTTCGCTTGTGGAGTAATTGCGCCCTCTGAAGATCTCCTGTGAAAACAGCTTCAGATAGTAACGTTACACTGTAGACAAATCTTAATCACTCCCACAGTCATAGATCTGCAAATTATACCATTTCTGGGGAGTTACAGCGTTTGTTGAAATTGTGTCAGGGATAGTTTAAAACTCGAACACGATACAATAACAGTAATTCAAAGATAATTGCTATTGTATCGTGTTCATACGATAACCTTTAAACAAGGATAGTTATACAATTTGTCATGAAAACAAAAAAACTATATGCATATCATTACAGCCATTACAGGTGCAGCCCCATTAGTTGTGTTTTAACTCATCTGACACAGTCACAACAAAGATAAAATACAAACTTTGCAAGGGTGATATTCAGGGGTTAATTTTTCTGTCATTCTCTTGTAACTTTATGTTATATTTATAGTGTACAGTACTTTAGAATTTAATTAAGTTTATAAACCACTTATTTTTAAATAAAAAAAATGTTTATAATAATGGCTTTTTGTGATTGTAAATATGGTTTTACATTCATGATTATGTCATTTAAAAATGTTTATATTATTGAAAATGGACAAATAGCTTTTCTAATCCCTTTTATGATATAGATTAATAGACTAAAAGTGATTTATTTTGAAAAAAAATCTGAAGCAACAAATATACTTTTACATGAGGTCATAACATTAAAAAAAAGTGTGACTGAGATATGTGCTGGTTAATACATTTTACAACTGAAAAATAAATTGATTGCATTTTTTTAAATTGCATATTGAATAACATGAATACTAATACCAGTGTACCAGTAATAGGCCAACATCAGATGATACACCTACACATGTTAATGTATGTATATAAATATAGAGAGTTTGAAAGTTTAAACAAATTTGCATCTCAGCTCAGTAGAACTTTGTGATTCCACAAACACATTTTATCCTCCTTGAACGAAAAACACTTACAGGGTCTTTCTGCCCCCTTTTTAAATAAACAGACATTCAGATTCTGCAAATCAAAATGCCACAGAAATTTCAAGAAGAAGCGTAACCCAAGAAAGACAAGATGGACCAAAGCATTCAGAAAGGCATCAGGAAAGGAGTTGACAGTGGTGAGTTTGTTATCTATGAAGTGTTACCTCAGTGTCATAAACTCATTTTACTGTTACTGAACCAGCAAACATCCTCTCTTTCAGGATAACTCCCTGGAGTTCGAGAAACGTAGAAATATACCTGTTAAATATAACAGGGATCTGTGGGACAAGACAGGTAATGTAGATGTTTATTTCTCACATGTACTTGATGTGAAGATGTTTTGTCATTCGATTTTTGAAACTGTGGAGTCATGTGTCACTTTTAATTTCTACAGTGGAGGCAATGAAGAGGGTGGAAGAAATAAAACAGAAACGACAGGCGAGATTTATTATGAACAGGTGAGCAATTAATTTCGAGTTAAATCTTGAGTGCATCTTTTGAGTTACAAATATGGTTCAAACATGATTTGTAAGCAGTGTTTGCCTCACCTTTGCTGTTTTTGTCTCCACTTTATAGATTAAAGAAGGGCAAACAGCTGGAGAAGGAAGAGGCCATCAGCGAAGTGAAGAAAAATATTCACCTTATCAAAGCACCACATGCAGGTAAGAAATTTAATTCAAAAACGTAGCCATGTATTTCACAAGGATCTTTAAAATAATGACATTTCCAAACCACACAGCAAATTAAATTTTTAGTGTAGAAGTGCAAGTTTACACCGGCTTCACACTGCACATGGAAGTGCCACAAAGTACACAATTTTCAGAGGGAGCGCTACCCGTGTCCTTTCAGCGACCATGTTCAGCAATAGGGCTGTTCACACTGGACACGCCAAGGCCCAGAGCTCAGCGGCCAGCTCGTGGTCTGCAGCAATAGTTTTGGCGCCTGGTCTACATTTTTCTGTGAACCCTGAGCGAATCTTTCGGAGAACCACTTAACAAATGTGTTCTGAACAATAAAAGACTATATTAGATATAAATGATAAGATATGCACCCCATGCTGCCACATATTTGTCAGATGTGTCTAAACAGAGTGAGAGACACAAGCAGAAACAGACACACAGGCAGAAAGAGACAGAACTATACATGTTGTTAACACAGAGCAGAAGTGTCGCTGACTGGTGCAGAGAAATGCACTTTGAGTGTGAACAGCAGTGGATGACGGGTGGCTGCATATTAGAAGACATATAATGGGGCTTCCACATCCAGTGCAGACATGGAGTTATACACTGAACAAACTACCCAATGTCCAGACATAATAATGAAAATAGGATAACTCTTTTTCACTCTCAGTAGAAGTGTACAGGGATTTGACTGAAACTAATCTTTTTCACAATGATTGATATATTTCAGTTATGAATTTAAAAAAAGACAATTCATTTGGGGAATAAAATACTGCACAAGATTAGCCTGTGATTTCAGCATTGTTAAACATTTGTCTTTTTTCTTTACAGGAAAGGCCAAACAAATGGAAGCCAAAATGGTGCAGAAGTTACAAGAGGATGTGGAGATGGGGGGTGAAGATAACTGATCTTTTACCCAAGGAGTTTTGTTTTTGTGGTGACTCTTGTGAGCGGGCTGACCGTGTATTATATTGTACTTCTGTTTTGGAATAAAACTTTCCAAATGGTTAATGATGGACGTGGAAATGCTTTTAGTGCTAAATAGCCATACAAGGCTCAAAGCACTGATCTAACAAAGATATGCCTCCAAAGCAGCAGCAATTAACCACATACCTCCCATTTATTTTATTCCATGTGTGGTAGTTGGGGCTGTAAAGAATTTACTATACCTGGTTGCATAGTTAAATGTAAAACAGTGATTAAAAAAAAAGTTATAAGGTTACTAACAAAAATGTAATAAAAATCTTTTTGGTAATGGTTTTCTTTTGGTTCTTATTTTCTGTGACACAACCCCCTTATAATCATAGCCAAATTAAAACCTAAGTTGGTGCCAAAACAAATATATTTGTTAGAAGTATAAGAAATCATAAGACATTTTACCTTTCTGTGACATGGATTTTTGTTAATGTAGATTTCTAGATTAAGATTTAGATAAATCTAGATTTCATATGGAAGTAGACATGGTTGGCTGCACTTTACCACACTTGACACAAAAAATGTTAAATGTAAGCACTTCATTCAATGGGAATGACTTCTGACTGATAAGTAGTGATTCTATGCCATCAGCAAAAAACAATGGATAATGATACATTTTAAACAGTATTTATCAAACCTTTTCCTTCCATTGTATGCTAGTGTGGCATAAGACATTGAAATTGCAAGTGTGTATATAAGTACAGGCAAACTTTTTTTTTTTTTTTACTTACTTTGTATGGATACTTTGTAGTTTGATTGGTCTCTTATGACAGCAGGTGGATGAATTTAATATCATTAAATATAAGATGTAATAAAACTCAACACTTACAGAACCATTAGAAATATACTAAGGCACACCTGTGCAGTAATCATGCTGTCTAATCAGCATCTTGATTTGCCACACCTGTGAGGTGTGTCTGTGTATATAGAAAATGTTTTAGATCTTTGAGTTCAGCTCATGAAAAATGGGAGCAAAAACAAAAGTGGTGCATTTATATTTTTGTTCAGTATATATATATAAACCATTTCTGGGTTTTGGGGTTCTCAGGGTATTTTTTTTTTTTTGATTTGGTGTTCATAAACCCTTTTATATGTTTTCTACTGTACATATTCTAAAATGTCATTTTGTGTAGCACAGGACATATATACATTTCAACCATTTGAAGTTGGATGTCCCTCCATGAAGCCAAATAAAAAAACCTAACTTCCTCCCCATGGCATAAAAGATATTTAAAGTGCCTCCCCTGTTTTGCACCACCTCCTTCCCTCCCATGAATAACGAACAGTCCCTAAATGAAAGAAGTAATCTTAAAAAAAAAAGACGCAAAATAAAATGAAGATTTGGTGTTCATAAACCCTTTTATATGTTTTCTACTGTACATATTCTAAAATGTCATTTTGTGTAGCACAGGACTTTAGTTAGGTAACATTTCAAACATTTATCGGGCGCTTGACACAGATTAATATGATGATGTGATGGTGCCAGTCTGTCTCCCATCTGCTTCTCTGGCATCGACTCACCGGCCTGTTGCTGGACAGGCTGCCTGACAGGCTGCTGCACTCGCCCGCCGAGCAGAGCAGCACCACCTTTCATCCTCCAGAGGAGCTGCCTGAACGGCCAACGTTACATCCGCAGTTAAGCGAACAAAGCAGGGACTCAATACAGCTATGTCCGAGGAAGGTGAAGGAACGAGGCCTGCAGACGAACAGCAGGTGAATTATGAAGACTAACCGCAAATTTATCCAGTTAACCAGCGCAGCTAACACGTCGAAATTGATACATTAGCAAGCGGATAGCATCAAGCTAGTTAGCCATTAGCTACTCTTGGCTAATGTCATTAACGATGCTACCGCCAAGTAATTAGCTAACTAGCTCCTAACGTTTATTGGTAAAGCAAAAATAAACACCAGCTGTTTTGAGGCCAACGAGTAGCTTAGGTTGCCACAATCATTTGTCAATACATTGAAAGCTTAGCTGAAATTGGCTAATGCTGCAAGCATGCTAAATGATATGGCAAGATTAATGCTAAGCTTAGTGCAAACACCAGATGGAGGTTGGTTAATGCTGGAGCTAAACATGCTAAATTAAATGGCAAGAGTGATGCCAAGTCAGTACAAACACCAGGTGGAGGTTGGTTAATGCGGGAGCTGCACATGATAACATTAAATGCCAACATGAATGCTAAATTAGTGTAAACACCATTTGGTTATAGCTGGAGCTAAACGTGCTAAATTAAATGGCAAGATTAATGCTAAGTCAGTGCAGCAGCTGGAGATTTCCCATCATGGCGGCCCCTGCATGTTGTGGAATATAAATAGAAGCCATACCAGATGTAATTTATGATGCTGTCAGAATGTATTTTGTAGTTTCATTGATCACTAATTACATATGCGTTTTTAATGAAATTCCACACGTTTTCTCCCATCTACTTAGCTGAGTGCACTATTTGCCACCCTTACACTGTGCAATGTGCTCTTTCTGTAGGAAATGGAGGAGAAAGTCATCAGTCCAGAAAAAGCAGAGGAGGCCAAACTGAAGGCCAGGTATCCTAACCTGGCAACCAAGCCTGGAGGCTCAGACTTTCTGAGAAAAAGACTACAGAAGGGGGTGCGTGTGATACCTAAACATGACTATTTAATTAATTAATACCAGTCTTCCAATATTCATACTTTATATTTTCTTGTCTGTCCAGCCAAAGTATTTTGACTCTGGTGACTACAACATGGCCAAGGCGAAAATGAAGAATAAACAGTTGCCATTGGCCCCAACAGAGAAGTCCGAGATCACAGGGGGGCACATCCCAACACCTCAGGACCTGCCTCAAAGAAAGACATCAATTGTGACCAGCAAACTGGCTGGTTAATACTTTTATGTTTACTGTTTTGTTACCATTCCAACCCCCTCTTCACATCTACCTGCTGTTTACGTTTATTTCTCACTTTTATATGTATTATCTAAGAACACGTTATGTAACAAGTCTAATTCATGAGAAAAATTGGCCGCTGTCAATTGTCAGTGAGTTATATCCAACTAGAAGTTGTAGGTGAAAATATTTCTCAAGATCTTAAAAAGACCGAATAGTGAGCGAGTATAAAAATTATTATGAATATGAATGGAAGTCAATGCTATCTTATTCTCACATACCGTTTTTTCAATTTTAAAGATACATGCTTCCATATGATTTGCCTGTTTAACAGCAGCTGAAGAGCCTGTGCAGAGGAATCTTGTTCTGCCATGTTACTAATAATTACAGAGGCACCAATACTTATGAGTTATGACCACAGACAGTTTGCATTGGTGCATGTGTGAAATAGAATTGTGATTTACATATATGCCTTTCAGTTTGAAACGGTTTTTAGTATGCAATTGCTCACATGGAGGCATGTCTGTTTAAATAGTAAAAAGTGACGTAATCCTGCTTTTTTGTTTTCTAATCCTCGATTGATTGTGTCCCTTCCTCTTTCTATAAAGCTGTTTGATTTTGTGCTTTCAAAGAATTGAAAATTTGATCACACACGCTTTGTAGCCAGTTGTATTTTAATTCATTTAGAGACATTGGTTTGCAAGGACTTGCTGCTGGTTTCCATTTCATCCTGACCTCTAAAATGGCCTTAAAAGTAATGAACCGTTGTTCCTCTTGAGCAATATTTGCTCCCTCAGTGAGAATCTTCGTTATGAATTTTGCCTGAAATGTCTGTTACTGTCTGACTGGAATCACTTACGATTTTATGGAAAGAAACTCCCATGACATGTCTGGAGTGTGCATGTGCATTTACTGTGCAGTCACACTGTGCCATTTGTTTTGTAAATAAAATAGTTTTGCATAATATCTTAGAAGTGCTCTCGTTCAATTAAATTTGTTCTTGCACTTATTTTTACACAAGTGTTTCTAAAACTGCTGGCGCCAAAAAGAGGTCAGTTTACATTGTACTCAAGTAGAAGCCTAAAAGGACTGGTGTGTATTTATAAAAAGTATTTAAAAAATAAATAAAAAAAATCAAAATCCAGCATATTTTAAGAATCCTATCACTGTTTATTTGATATTGGCAAAGTAACTGAATTAAATCACGAAAATATAGAGGCAAGCACAGTAAAGTATACATACGTAGCATGTATCTATTTTACAATGTTATGTTAACTGCTTTGACCAATAACTTCTGTTGTACTGTGGAAGTAAACTGCAACATTCTCAAGGGCCAGACATACAGTCATCAGTGCTTGAGCAGGGATAGTATATAAAATTAAAAAGATGGATCAAAAAGACAATGGCAAACATTTTTGTATTTAGTATAGTCAGACCATGATTATCTTTTAAAGATAAAAGAAATTAGACATTGAAATGACAAACTGAGACTGAAAAAGTGAAGTTTTAAAAAGAGAAATCTAAACCCCCTCATTTGAAATTAATTCAAAATCTATTAAAAATTCATTTAAGTTCGTGGACTAAGGTTTTTTGCCTTTATCCTCATTGTTCAAAACTTCATGATGAAACTATAGACAATGATTCCCCAGATACAAGCCTGGTTATCTAGAAGTTTCAAATCGCAGTATATTTAAGATAGCAATACTGACGTGGAGTCGTAGTCATATTTTTTTTTCTTAAGTGATCTACAATAAGGATGAGCAAAAATATTTTAGTTACAGTACTTAAATATTCCATTTCACACAGTAAATATTGTACATTTTGGGGGAAACACATTCCCTTAAAGTGCCCCCCACCAAATTTATTGATGAAAAATATACATAAATGAAAAATGTTATGCTAGGACAGGCAACCATGCATCACTGTTCAAAACAATTATTGGCAAATGTAATCAGAATCATAAATAAGGTTCAAGTGTTCTGGTGTACTGCAGTTCTGCTGATTCATTTTTTGTATTTTCATATAGTATATTGTATAGCTGTACTTGTTGGTGAGAAATAATATATTAGGAATTAGTTTTAAAATTTGTATTTATTATTTTTTTCTGATCCCCTGGCCCCATCAGCAGAGTTTACCTCCCCTAAATTTGACTCCATGGCTCGGGCACTGTTGCATTTTAATATTAATTTGGGGTAAAATGATCCTCCATACATTATGAGGAAGAGTGAAGTTAGACCTGATTGGCAATGTGGTGTGATTTTCCATCCGTTTGTATCAATAATGCAGATGTTGTATGGCAGTAATGATGGCACCACCTCAGCCTTCTCCTTAGGTGTGTTTAGTTGTCGCGAGCGTGTTTGGCCGCTGGGAGGCACGCAAGATGCACGAGAGCAAAACGTGTCAGGGCACGCGCAGCTGACTGACAACTGTTGAGGCAGTAGCTCAACTCTCCTCCCAGCTGAGAACACCGACCCGGGAGAGGAGCTCGGAAAAGTTGGCGGTTCCTACGCGTAGAGTAAATAAAATGCTTTATCCTCTCTGAGAAAGTTTCTGAGGGCTCACCGAGCGACTTTTGAGACATGGCAGCCTCTGAACTTTACACCAAGGTACGTATACCGGGTTCAGGTAAACTGTGACGGTTCTATAGCTCATTCAACCTAATTCTTAAGCTCAAGTTATGCTAGTTAATGTATCGTCAAATAAAACTGTTAATAATGGTACTCTGCGTGTGCCAGTCACTCGGAGGTTGTTACAGACAAGTTTGGGGGTTTATTAAATCATATCACATTGCTTTTTTAATCTAAATGCCACGTAAAACGCCCCGTATCCATCCACATTTTACGCATGACTGCTATCTGCTGACTTCATGTTAGCTATCCTGCCATTTTCCCAAGGTACATGTCACTGCTGTAAAGACTGTGTTACTGTGAGTGCAGTGGTTGAACGGCTCTGACCCGGTGTCCCCTTTTGTCCATCAGTATGCCCGTGTATGGCTGCCAGATGCAGAAGAAGTGTGGAAGTCAGCAGAGCTTATCAAAGACTACACTCCTGGCGACCTGAAGCTGACTCTGCAGCTGGATGATGGCACGGTGAGACAGGCAAATGCCACACAGACACACAGGTAGTCACACACACAGGGAGATAGATTCACTGAGGTGGAAATGGGTGTGTGATGTTTTGTCAGAGAGCCATGCACATATTTCTCTGCAAGAACACTGGCAATGGAGCCTCATAAATCCCTGTGTACTGTGGGATTATTCGAGGCAGCTGTATGCACATAGATTCTCAGACAAGACAAACACCTTGTGCCTCTGTAAGCAACTCTGCAAAAAGGTTAAAAACAAGAAGCCAGTGTAATGTACTGGATGTCAAATAGGTGGACTGATGGTTGAAAATGAATAAATGATACATTTTCACTCAGTGCTGTTGGTACCTGCAGCTGTTATGTCGAGTTTGGGCATGCACTTCAGGTATGGAAATAAGGCCAAAGTATTATCATGAGTGAACATGAACAAGCCAAGCACAGTGGTTGCTAGTTAGCTTTAACATGAATACTAAGATTTTATTGCTTAACCATCAGTTTTTATTTGTTTGTTGTATTTCCTCCACTGGTTGTTTTAAGAGTTTTTGCGTGTTTTCTAAGATGAAAGCAACTTACTATCTTGGATCTCATGCTGTGGATACCTAGTGCTAACTTCCTGTGTCTTTCTAGGAAGTGGAACATAAAATAAACCCCCGAACCAAAGAACTGCCACCGCTAAGGAACCCCAACATCCTGGTGGGGGAAAATGACCTCACATCTCTCAGCTATCTTCACGAGCCTGCAGTGCTACACAACCTTAAAGTGCGCTTTATCGACTCCAAGTTGATTTACACGTACTGTGGTAATGAGCTTCACCTCCTTTGACTTGCACTATCTCTCTCACTGTAGACTTTGGAGTCCTGCTCACTGTATGTTCTGATACCATCTACAGTACATCATGCTGATTATTGTGGTGCAGGCTTCTCTTAAAGGAATACACACTTAAATGTTTTACATAAGTTTGAGATAAATAACGCATATTAAACAGCTACATTCAGGGCTAAATGTTAATTGATTTGTATCCATGTCAGATAACATAAGTTTATGCTGTTTAAATAGAGGTGAACTGAGATGTTTGTCCTTATGGAATTTAGGAATCGTCCTGGTTGCCATCAACCCTTATGAGAGTCTACCCATCTATGAACCTGACATCATCAATGCCTACAGTGGACAGAACATGGGGGACATGGACCCCCATATATTTGCAGTGGCAGAGGAAGCATACAAACAGATGGCCAGGTGTTGTAACCTCCAGATACATTTTATCTTACATTTCAAAGCAAATCAAATGTTTCTTTTTATGCTGATACTCAAAATTTGTTCCAGGTGATATTTGATCTGCATGTCATCTAGGGCTGGGTATAGGTATGCAATGCCTTTAAAAAAATCAATGCCATAAAAAATTATTTGGATGAGCATTTTACTGATTGCTTCCATTGACATGATGGGTTTCGACTTAAATTGAAATTAAGGTATAAAATGAGGTACTAAATTGGTATTGGTACAGGTATCAACATTTTTTAAAGATACCCAGCCTTAATGTCACCACATCTTTTCACAGAGATGAAAGAAACCAGTCCATCATCGTGAGTGGTGAGTCAGGAGCTGGCAAAACTGTCTCTGCCAAGTACGCTATGCGTTACTTTGCCACAGTCAGCTGCTCCTCTGGTGGGGCCAATGTCGAGGAGAGAGTCCTTGCCTCAAACCCCATCATGGAGGTGACATTTAACATTTAACACTACAGGAGACCAACGAAAAATTCTAACATAAATAATACTGAGAGACTTGTCTGTGTTTCTTCTAGGCTCTTGGGAATGCCAAGACAACAAGGAATGACAACAGCAGTCGCTTTGGGAAGTACATTGAGATTGAGTTTGACAAGAAGCATTGTATTATTGGGGCTAACATGAGAACATACTTACTGGAAAAGTCTAGAGTTGTGTTTCAGGTAAATTTCATTGCTACGGTTTGAACTCGCATGTCAGTATGTGACCACTATTAGTGACTGAATGTAGCCCGCCATATCTTTCCATCTTGCTTCTCCTCGCAGTTAATTGATTGAAAACACTTTCATGTGCATCTAACATGTAACAAGTATATCTAGGCAACATAAGAACAAACGACCCTCACTTCAGCCTGGCCTTTGACACAGAAAGATGGCAACTGTGAACTATTTTCAAGGGACATTTTTTATACTAGTTAAAGCCTACATTTAGCAATGTGCTCACAGTTCATGCATACATCTAAAGAGTGAGCAGTTTCACTGAATGTGTTTGTAGTGCTTGTGTAATTTACTTAGTTCAGACTTTACATCTCTTTGCACTTCTTTTAGGCCCCTGAAGAAAGGAACTATCATATATTCTACCAGCTGTGTGCCTCTTCACATTTACCAGAGTTCAAAGCCTTCAAGTTAGGTATGAAAGTCACGAAAATATTGTCATTTTAGCAGGATAGCAGAAACAAATGCATCCATGTTATTTAGTTCACTATTTTATATGACTGATCAATGTTTGAAGGTTGCGCAGATGACTTCCACTGTACTAACCAGGGTCAGAGCCCAGTGATAGATGGAGTGGATGATGCCAAAGAGATGTGCAACACCAGGAGGGCTTTCTCGCTGTTAGGTGAGTGTTGATTTTATTTCAGTAAGGTTTGCATTAACATCATGTTTAGTGTCCTTTGTTTGTTTCTAGATTACACGATTGACCATTATTTATGGGTTTATTGTTCTGTTTTCATTCTAGGCATCAGTGAAAGTGATCAAATGGCAATTTACCAAACTCTGGCAGCTATTCTCCATCTTAGCAATGTGGAGGTGAAAGAGCAGTCAGCAGACAAAAGCAGCATCTCGGTAAACACTGATTTCCCTTGAACACAGCGACAGAAATTTTTGTCTAGAATATTTGGTTCATTTTATATCCAGATTTTGTCACAGCTACTGTGATCAACAGCTTGCATATTAAAAAGTGTGGCTCAGAATCAGTCCTATACAAATGCTGTTTAAATAAGTAGTCCATTCACAGTGTTCATTTGGGGTATTTTTATACATGGCAGCATATGGAAAAACATTTAAAACTTCAATTATTCTATTTTTTTTTTCTACTCAACTCCAATGATACTTTACCCTGTGGAAACCCGTCTGCTTCCTGCTGGCTATTTAAAGCGGGCGCTGCACATTGAAATCATGATGGGAAAAAGAAAGTAATCTTCCCAGTGCAAAACATTGTCTCTTTAGAGCATTTGACAAACTGCAAAAAATGAGGCAACAACATGTATTCTATTCAAACAACCAAAAACAGTCATGGCTGCTGTAATTGTGATGCTGTTTGAATATGCCTGGTTTTGCGGTGTCCCATTTATACCCAACATCACTTTATTGGCTATTATAAGTAATTAAATATAAAGCAAAAATGTCAGTGAGATGGTAATATGCATGAGGAGTACAGAAAAAGGAAAAACAATTTGATTAAAATAAATATCCTCTCATAGTGATTACTTTGACCTGGACAGATGTGATCGCTATAAGAGGGTTCCACTGTATTGATATCTATATGTAGGTCTGTACCCGTCTAACATAATTATTGTTAATATATTTCCAGCCTGACAATGCCCACCTGATGGTGTTCTGTGAGTTGATTGGGGTGTCCTGTGAAGAAATGGCCCACTGGTTATGTCACAGGAAACTCCAGACGACCACAGAAACCTTTGTCAAGCCTGTCTCCAAAGTGAATGCGATCAATGGCCGAGATGCTCTCGCCAAACACGTCTATGCCAGACTCTTCACATGGATTGTGGGCAGTATTAACAGGGCCTTAAAGTCTGCAGCAAAACAACACTCCTTCATCGGTGTGCTCGACATTTATGGGTATGTCTTCATCTGTGGGTTTTTTTTGTTCTTTAATTTTATAGATGTTTCTTTGTTTCATGTTTTAATTCAAGCATGTGTTTGTTCTCAGGTTTGAAACATTTGATATCAACAGCTTTGAACAGTTTTGCATCAATTATGCCAACGAGAAGCTTCAGCAACAGTTCAACCTGGTATGTGTCTTTTATTGCACCACACGGTCATTTTGTAGTCAAAACATAAATAATTTTCGGCTATCGTTTCCTTCAGCATGTCTTCAAACTGGAGCAAGAAGAGTACATGAAAGAGGAGATCCCTTGGACTTTGATTGACTTCGACGACAACCAGCCGTGTATTGATCTCATTGAGGCCAAGCTGGGTGTTCTGGACCTTCTGGATGAGGAGTGCAAGGTAAAATGCCTTTTTTATTTTTTTTCTGTTCCAGCTTCTTTCCACTGGAGGATCGCCAGCATTCTGCGTTTGGAGGTTATGAGTAAGGCCATGACTAAGTGATGTGTCAGCACTTCCTGTTTCCATAGATGCCCAAAGGCTCCGACGACACATGGGCCCAGAAACTGTACAACACCCTCCTGAAGCAGAATGCTCACTTTGATAAACCCAGGTTATCAAACAGAGCTTTCATCATCCTCCACTTTGCTGACAAGGTAAAACACAGCCGTATGTGTCATGCTTCGTCTCAGTGGTCAGCAGATGGATGACACATGTTTTCTAAGGAAAAGCACCACAAGAGTCGAGTGTGAAATTGCATGTGCGTGGTCCGCAAAGTGAGAGTTATACGGCTTCACCACAAATATTTAACAATTCTCTTTACTGCTCTCAGTAGAGAGCAGTAAAGAGCAGTACTAATTCAGTCTACCACAGACTCTGAATGATGAACGTGACCTTAATTTTTTTAGTGAAAGAACACGATGTGACCTGGTCCTTTGTGCGTAGGTGGAGTACCAGTGTGAAGGTTTCCTGGAGAAAAACAAGGACACAGTCAACGAGGAGCAGATAAACGTGCTTAAAAAGAGCCAGGTGAAATGCTGTATAGTTTGTTATATTTTTAGTCTTTCTCAGTTAGTGACATTGTGGAAATGTCAACACCTCTAAAGCTAGAAGCAAATCATTTAAAGTATACTTTGTGTTGCAAGTCCCCGGGCACACACCCTGGAATTGTTCAACCACAACTATTGGAGGAAGTACATCCACTTTTGAATTTCAGATTGAAAACACTGCCATCTGCTGTTCAGTGGTAATGTTGCATTTTGTTGCTTCTGTCACTGAAAAATGATCTGTTCAGGTCGACTGGCTGGTGAAGCTGTTTGAAGATGATGAGAAGGCGACAAGTTCTACGAACAAGCGCACTAGTGTCACTGGAAGATCAAGTCAGACTAAGAGGGATACCAAGAAGACTGTCGGACTGCAGGTAAGAGCATGAAAAGAAGATTACATTATATTTCAGGGTGTGAGGGAATGCAAAATTAAAAATTATTTTGTGGAGAAGTTGTGTGAAATTACATTTAATTCTATGGTTTCCTCAGCTTGATAGATTTAGTTGCTTGAAAAGTAGGACTTGTCAATAAAATTTTGCCACCCTTCATAGTCTACACCAGAAATACAAGTTGGTCAAAATTATCATAATTTTTATGCAATTGCAATATATTTTTAACAAATCTTGTTTTTAATATATGTATTTTTATTTAGTGAGTTGTTTTCATGTTTTGTAATGCATGGTGCCACACATTCAACTGCATGTAAAAGATGATTTGGTCATTGAATATGATAATATCTTATACACAATATTTTTTGGTTATCGTTTGACCATACAGATTAAATTTTGCTCAGTTTTGGCTGTTTTCTTACTTTTAAATGAGTCGATTAGTCTAGGTTTAAACTTATTTGTAAATGTAAGGGAAATTAGTAGGAACATTCTTTCTTTAAGAAAACAAATACCAAAAATGTATGATTGGATAATTTCTAATTGATTGTCATTCAAAATCTAATATTGGACATTTAGACTGAAGGTCGAGCACATTTTTGAAATTCATGTATTTCCATATTTACTTATCAAGGATTTATGGTCTTTTTGCTTAGTTTCGACAGTCTCTACATTTACTGATGGACACGCTGAATGCTACAACTCCTCACTACGTCCGCTGCATCAAGCCAAATGACCATAAAGCTCCATTCACGTGAGGATGATTTCACTCTTGTTTGATGCGATTACCTGCAACAAGCAAAGATGAAAGAGTAGTACACTGATTTTTGTAACAGGTGTTTTTATGTTCTTCATCTTTTACGTTCTTCAGCATGGATCCTGTGAGGGCAGTGCAACAGCTTCGAGCATGTGGCATCCTCGAAACAATCCGAATCTCAGCAGCAGGCTTCCCATCTAGGTAGCATATCAGCAGCAGCATCTGGTAGAAATCACAGGGCCACTGGAGTTTATGTGTTTATAATACATAGAGCTGTAAAAATAATCTATCCAACTTGTCCTGTGTACATGAATATTTCAGATGGACCTATCAGGAATTCTTCAGTCGTTATCGGGTCCTCATGAAGCAAAAGGATGTGCTCTCTGACAGAAAACAAACCTGCAAAAATCTCCTGGAAAAACTGATAAAGGTATGTCTGAATTGTATAAAAGCATTGCCAATATATCAGTAACATAATGAATGCAATTTTTACACACTCACTTACATATTTATGTATTACATTTGCCACTGTATATTCTGTTTGGTTCCCAGGATCAGAATCAGTTTCAATTTGGCAAAAACAAGATCTTCTTCAGGGCCGGTCAGGTGGCTTACTTGGAGAAGCTGCGTTCAGACATGCTACGCAAGGCTTGTGTCCGCATCCAGAAGACTATCCGCTGCTGGCTAGCCCGCAAAAAGTACCTGAGGATGAAGGAATCTGCTATTACCATACAGAGATATGTACGAGGTCACCAGGCACGCTGGTGAGTGGAGACATTTAACAACAGCCAAATTAGAGGTGTATAGGTATTACAACTGGTAGCTGATATAGCACATTTCGAACATGCTTTTTGTTTTCCTCTGTCAGTTATGTTAAGTTCCTGCGAAGAACCAGAGCAGCTGTTGTCATTCAGAAGAATGTGCGCATGTGGGAGATGAGGAGACGCTACCAGCAGCAGCGCTCTGCAGCCATCATTATTCAGTGCTGCTTCAGGGCCCGCATGGCTAGAAATCAGTACTATCAGGTAATGCAATTTGATCATTTATAATTCGACATTTGTGAAGTCTCCTTTACTTGAAAGTTTTTGCAGTCAAAATTACATTTTACGAACGTAATTCCAGGAGGCGGTTCAACAGCAGACTTGACTTTTAGCTTGCTCATGGAATTCTGTTTGGTTTATTTGGATCTTGAAAGGGTTTTAAAGGAATTTTCTCAACCCATAGAACTTGATGGTTCAATATTACCATAACCAAACTGGATCTAATAGGTGCTACCAAGAAACAGGAATTAGTGCCTCTCGAGTATAACATGGAAATCTCTCAGCACAAAGGAAGCCCAGATGTAGCAGGTTCCGTTAGTAACATTGTTGAGGAAGTGAGCCTGATAGTAGCAGTGCACAGAGAACACCTGATTATTTTGCACTTCCTAAACTTTGATCGAAGGATTCTTAATCATTGAGTCACATGAATAGAGGTAGACAGTATTCATACTGAACTGTGTGACTTTGTTTGCACTTTTAAATTGAATGGCATTTTGTATGTATGAAAACAGTTTGATTAGGCTTGCATCAGCTTCCTGTAATATTATTCACATATACTGCAACAAAAAACTAACGTGGAGTCACATTTTAAATGTTTTTATGAAATACTGTTAAATGGCTTGGCAACAAGTATGCTGCAAAGTGCACCAGTGGTCCTTGAAGCACTGCCTGCCTCCTTTTGACCCCCATGTTAACCAGTTGGGCTGTTCACACGATGCGAATACATGAGCACTTTTTATGTATAAATAATGGTATCATCAAGTTTAAGAGATGATATAAAATGTTGCCCACATGGCCTTGGGATTTTTCTTACCTCACTTCTTGCCCTCACTTTTTGCAAGTCTTGTCACTATCACTCCACTTAAAACTTGATTTTAACAAAATTATTTGTCTTTTTTTCACAGTTGATGTTTGCGCAAAAAGCTGTCGTCATCCAAAAATGGGCAAGAGGCTGGCTGGCTAGACAACATTACAGACACACCATGGCAGCCGTTGTCTTACTGCAGAGCTGTGTACGTCGTATGAGAGCCAAGAAGGAATTAAAGAAGTTGAAAGTGGAGGCGCGCTCTGTGGAGCACTTCAAGAAGCTCAACGTTGGCATGGAGAACAAGATTATGCAGTTGCAGCACAAGATAAATGAGCAGGTGAGTATTGTGTGAGTGTGACTATTTAGTTTTGTCTCTGTTAGGTAGTTGTTTATCCCGGAATACGAACAAACAACTGTTCCTGGAGAAATATTAGGTCATTGGGAGTTGTCACATCACATGCACGGCATGTGTGTTTCCCCCCCTGCAGCATAAAGAAAACAGAGAGCTCAGTGAGAGGCTGAATGCTGTGGAAAAGACCAAGATTACCGAGAAAGAGAAACAGAACAGAGAGATCGAAAACCTACGTAAATCAGAGCACGAGGCCAGAGCCAAGGTTGCAACGCTTCCCTCGCTGCTGGAGCAGCTCTCCTTCCTTCAGCATGAACTGGAAAACACCCGAAGAGAGAAAGAAGACCTGGAAGAGCAAACGAGAGTCTACAAGGAGCAGACACAACAGGTAGACCTACTTCATCTAGATTTATCCAACTTAATTGTTAGGCAACTTCATGAGAGTTTTCTACATAGCACTCTTTCTTAAATTATCTGGAATGGTAATAGGTGTGGTTAATGACATAGTATTGGTGGAGATACTTAAGTACCTGTAATAATATTTAGTTGAAATCACGGTCACTGTGTCCTTGCATTGGTCTCATGAACACCTTGATGCGATTTCTTCAAATTTGGCACTAAGATTTACCTGGACTCAAGGATGAATTGATTACATTCTGGTGGTCATTGGTCAAAGGTCAAGGTCACTGTGACCTTGCATCTGTCCTAATCTTGTAAATGTGTTATGAACACCTTGAAGAAAATTCTTCAGATTTGGCAAAAAAACATCTCAATAGGCTCAAGAATGAACTGACTAGATGTTGGAGATCAAAGGTCAAGGTCATGCTGACCTTGTATTTGTTTGTTCGTTGTGAACGCGAAATCTCATGAACACATGTTAAAATGTTTAATAGGATATAATGATTAAGTTCTGACATATTATATCCAAGAGGTTAAAGGTCAACTTTGATATTATAATGTCCTGCTGAAACACTTTTCTGGCCATTACTTAGTGTCATAACTTAGAAACAGAAGGAGAGATATTTGGACAGATACTGAATTGGTGACACAAATCTTGGATGTCCACCTTATTACTGTGTTGATTGTATAGATCCTCTGTGCTTTAGAGGGAACAGTGTGTTAAGCATCCATGTTTTCACAGACATAGATGGAAACTGTAAGAGGTGCGCAGAGGCATACAACCATGTAGTGGTATTTCTAGTTCTATATTTGGGGCAGGCATTGGCTTCTAAGGCTCAAGTATGATCTCATCATTTCTTTTGCTTTAAACTACCAGCCCCTTTTAAGTTTGTTTGTCCAAAATGTTCTGGAAGGAAAGGAAAAGGGAAAGAATGAAATGCAAATTATGGACTTTCTGCCCTTTGGGCAAATTATTTATTTATTTAGTTTCTTTTTTGTCAGTTTCTAGAATCCCAGAAACCATGATGAATAGGAAAAAACTACAACTACATTTTTTTGCCTCCTTTCCTAATCAGGTTGTAGATGACCTGAATATGAAGAACAACTTGTTGAACAGTGAGAAAGAAGAACTCAACAAAATAATCCTGGAACAAGCTGATCATTTAACAGGTACTGAACAATTTAGCTTTAAACCTCCACAGTCTTTAAACATCGGCTGCATTTAGAATGAATAAATAAAAGAGAACTCTTCTGTTTTCAGATATTAAAAGCAATGATGAGCATACAAAACAGCTGGAGAAGGACTTAACTGTGGAGCGATCTCGCTACCAAAGTCTGCTGAGTGAACACCTGCATCTGGAGGAGCAGCACAAAGACCTAAAGGAAGAGATGAACGTCAGCATGGTGAGTAACACTTCAATTTTCACATTTGGCGTCACAGCGTTGACATTGTAACAGTAGTTGTCATGTGATACATGTTGATCTCTGGCTTTTAACATCATGGGAATTTCAAGATTGAGTCACAAATTTCAAACAACTACATTAGATAATATAGAAAGGCCATCTGTATTGGCAGATATTGGCTGTAAAATGAAATATCAGAATATGCCAACATGCTGATTTCTGCCAAAATCATAATCAAGTATTTTTTTTTAATTGTCAATGTGAACAAAATGTACAAAACATCAACCCTAAGTTGAGGTATTTTTCTTATTTTGAATGAATATTACATACATTGAAAAGCATTGTCTTTCATGTCCCTGTCTGCTGGTGGACCATCACTGATAAGAGTATGCACAATATGATTCCACTACAGAAGACACTTGATGATTACTGAAATTAGATGGGGAAAAAAGTAGAGATATTGATATTGGTTATTGGCCAAATAAGTAATTATTTATTGGCATATTGGGTAATTGCAAAAAAAACCCAAAATCCTTAATAAGTTCAGTAGTTCATATAAACCTTTTCACATGGTGACAATAGCTTACAGAGATATAGAGGCCAGTTACCTGAACCAACATGTAACAACAGGGTACAAATTAGATGTGACATTAGAAAAATGTTTATCATAATGGAGCACGTTTAGGTCTGGGTTCCTTATTCCCTTTGTAATGTGTGGTTTTCTAACATAACCAGAGTTCAAGCAAATCTGGTCACAAGAGGACCGACTCCAACTACAGCAGCATCTCATCTGAGTTTAGTCAGAGCTTAGGCTCCACTGAGGGAGAAGACGGCTCCATACAAACAGAGGTAATGTCAAAAACTGCACTACATTTAAATGTTAGGGTTGGGTACCATTCACATTTCAAATAGTAATGTACCTGTAATTTGTTTACCAGTACCAAACCATAACTTATGTTAGGTCTTTACTCTCTCTTTAATAAAAAAAATGTAATTTCAGCTTTTAAAAATAAGTCAGAACTTCTCAGTTTCATGTTTGTCATTTATTTAGAACATTTTATACACCACAGAAAATAAAATTCCTCCCTACCTTCCTGTTCCTTCTCCAACTCATCTCTCTAACCTCCTGCCTGTCACCTGTCTGTTACCCAGGTATAGCATGAGAACACTGTTGTGTTTCAACACAAAATTAAAATACTTTAATTAAACAGTTATGCTTAATTAACATACTTTAACAAAAGGAAGTTTGTATTAACTGAGTATGTTGATTTTGTAGCAGAAATAAAATTGATGTTGGGCCCATAATAAATATAGTGTTGAGTGTTGTCTGTGTTGAGTTTTGAAAAATGTAACCAAACTTTCAGCTTGCTATCGACTTGAGTTGAACAAGCTGCAGGGGTGACCTTTTCTCCCTCTATCTTTCTCTTACTGTACTTACTGAGATTGGCTATCAGGCACCAAAATTTGAAAGTAATGAATTTAACATGAACCGGTGCTCTGTAGTACCAACATAATTTGGTAATTTAAAAGTACAAAGTTTGGTACGCAATCCCACTCATGGTGCACTATCAGACGTGCCTGAAATTGGAACATATATTAGCCCAAAATGTGTCTTTTGTGTTGAAAATGCTGACCACCATTATGCTTGAAGATGACTGTAAAACATTTGCGTTTTCTATAATAAAAAAGGATAGCAGCTGTGTGGTGTGAACACAGTCAGTTACAAGGAATTCTAGTTTTCACGGTGGAAATATTTATGTCATATACAAATGGTAGCTTTGCTGACCATGCTGGTGATAAATAATCACTCTGAACAGTTGGATTAAAAGGTTTATGGTAACAAAACATTGGACACTCATTCCTTGGAACAGCCGTGGGGAAGATATTTCTTCTGCTCTTGTCTGTGTTGTAATCCTATTAGTGCAGCATTCTAGTTAGTTTGTAAAGAAATTCATCAAAAGATGCCTGCTGTGTTTTGTTAGGATGAAACCCAGGCGACGGTGGACCTGCCGGTCCTTCTGAAGCTCCAGAGACGAGTGAAGGACCTAGAGCAGGACAAACAGGCACTGTGGCTGCAGCTGGAAAAGAAAGAAGAAGCCCAACAAGAAAAGGCAAAAGTATGAACTGAAACACCAATCTTGTTTCTTTATGAAGAAATTAAACATTACAGAGGAGTTTTGTATCAATAAGCTGTTAGTTATGTTTTGGTTGATATTTGTGGTTGAATGGTTGGTACTTATATCATGTGTATATTTTTCTATAAAGGAGGTGCAAGAGCAGAGAACAGTTGGCAGAGCAGAACTGGACTTGGAAACGCTGAAGGTATGAGTTTGTCCAGTACATGCATTAAAAAAAAAAGAAAAAATACCAGGTGCTCACAGTTTTAAAGTGGTAAACTACAGAGTCCAGTTCAACAGAACCAGGGTATCTTTTAGTTATCTGGCTTAACTAACCTTAACATTGACCGTCTGGATAACCAGTACTACGAAGACGGTTTGGGCTTTTTCTCTCCATCTACAAGCATGTTCACATGAGAGAGAAATTATTATTAACAAGTGACACAATCAGAACCATGAATGAAGAATGTCTCACAATATTACATGAAACGGTAATACTGTCCACCCTCTTGGCTGTCCTGTGTCACAGTTAAAAAAGGCATTTTCATTGAAATGTGAATGACAGCATGTAATCTCGCTGCAGAATAAGAACATTTAGAAACACTAAAAATAATTTACAAATACTGATTGTAGGTCAAGACTTAAAATATATGAAAATGAGTATTTTTTGCTATAGCCTAGTCAGATGATGAAGAAACTACTCTTAATATCTCACAAACAATAAGTAAGTGATGCCAGACTGTTTGGGCTATAGAAGTGAAGAGTAGAAATGTAGTGTAGTTACCGACTGATGAGGTCTATATGACTACAATGTTGCATTTATCATAACAGGAGCCAATTAACAGTGTTGATTATTTCTCCAGCAAAAATAATCTTTTTTTTAAATTTACAGTTCAGATCACACAGGTGTGACATGTTATTCTGAGTTGCAGTGATGATTTAGACTGTAAAATCAGCCACACTGTCGGATATCGCTGCAGGGATAAAATAAACTTTGCACAATTAAAATGCAGCTAATATCATCATCATGTTTCTCGTGTTATAAACGATCTCTCTGCAAATAGAAAGCCTGGAACAATAAAATGATTACTCTAACCCCCATAAAAATAGGATAAACACTTTTTACCTGTGACTTTGGATTTTTTTTCCCATGTCGGCACTAGATACAGATTCAGAAAACTTTGTTGTCTGTTTTGAAAGAAAATCCTCTTAACATACAGTGAAAAACAAAGTCAGACACTAAACATACAGCATGTGTTCTTAATAAAAATGAGACAGAATAATAGAATACAATCATTTAGACAGAATAAAAATCACAATGCACTACTGTGTGCAAAGTGGCATAGTGTTAATGTCGATGTATGGATCATTACTTTTTATTTGAAATGTTTGTGGCAGTTGGAATGAAGGAGTTTTTTGAAGTATTTTTCTTGGCCAAGTAGACTTTATAGTGGCGAGCTGATGGTAGTAGCTGGAAAGACTTATGCAGAGGGTGAGCCTGATCTTTTATGGTGTGATTAGCTTTCCTTTGAGCTGCTTGGGTATGAAGTACTGACAATGGTAGTAAGGGGTTGGAGACCAGAAAATCATTTGTAAATGTTTGATTTGTTCATTTTTCTCTAAATGTCTTAACACAGCGCCAAGAACTGGAGGCTGAGAACAAGAAGTTGAAACAGGATCTAAACGAGCTGCGGAAGTCTCTGACCAATGAGAGTAGTGAATTAGCGCCTCCTGCCCCTGGCTCTATGCCCTACAACATACTGCTGGAACAGCTCGACTCTTCCAATGAGGAGCTGGAGATGCGAAAAGAGGAAGTGCTGCTTCTCCGGTCGCATATGGTCCGCCAAGAGGCTCTTAAACATAAGGTGAGAAAGTAAATTACACTGTTATGTTTATTACATTCTGTGTTTTTCATTAAGTGTTTTGCACGAAATGCAATGTACATCTGACAATAATTTATCCCGCATGAACTAACCTCTAGGACTCTGCGCTTGGGGAAGGTGTGAAATTAGAGCTAAGTGAAATTCCCCAGTATCAAGATGTTGACAGGTGAGACCATGCGGCTTTCACACCAGTTTAAATCCATCAGGTGGTGCAGTTAAGTGATATTTTATCTCTGATGCTGTTCTTCAGGTCCACTGACATCCACACACTGAATGAAGATGGAGAGCTGTGGCTGGCTTATGAAGGCTTAAAAGAGACCAACAGGTAATGAAATGATATTCTGTAGTTGGTTCGTAAGAGCTTTCATATGTATTTGAGTGCCATCCCTCTATCTTCCAGACTTCTGGAGTGCCAGATGAAGGAGCAGGAGCATGTTCACAGTGAGGAGTACAGGAAGATTGCTGAGGAGGTGAAAAAGTTGAAGGCTGAAAAGGAGCAGCAGCAGAAGCTGTTGGCCCAGAGCCTCCTCCTGCCTGAAGACGCCCGCATTGATGCAAGCCTGAAGCATGAGATCACACGGCTCACCAATGAGAACCTGGTTAGTCTGCTCACTGGTCTGGATCTGTCACTCGGATCAATATTACGACTGTGTAATTATTAATTTCACAATGCAGAGCTCCTTCATGATACACCATTAGGGCTCATTTATGCTCAACGCTTGTTTGACACACACACGGATGGAGCCTTCTGTCTGTGCTCTGTATTCATGTTTTCTATATTTGTGCATGTTTTCTGAAGCTTATTGATGCGGACAAAACAGCACTGTCTCTGTGAATTGTGGGAGCAGAGTACCATGACACGACAAAGATAAAACATGACAAAGACACTTTAAAATGGCAGAACGGAGGGAATCGGTAATATAGTGAAAATAATTTTCTCTCCACATGTATTTAATGGCCTAACAGACCAATCCTTGTCTACAGTTCTGCCTCTGTTTAAAGTTACATTATTACCTCCTTCACTAGCTCCATGTCTGTTATTGTCAGAAAATTTTGACTCTTTCCTCTTGTGCCATTTATTGGATTTGTCCATGCCAACATAAAGGGCACATGGAAGAATGAGGGCACTGATGTGTTCAATGTTTTAAATGAGGGCATCTGTTTTTATGCGTAAAGGGAGTATAAATGAGTTCTTAGATGTTTCTTTCTGATACTGGATCTGTGTCGTTGAAAGGGTCCTTTCATAGTTTACATTTGCAAATGAGGTTAACTGTTTCGTTATCTGAGGAGGCATAGTGATATTGAATTAGCAACCAATAGCATGTAAACAAATGTGTAGTAAAACAGAAAACAGAATAGAAGAGTAAGATAAGTGTTTTTATAATTTTAGACTTTTTGAGAGTTTCTACAGGACAAAAAGAATCCTCACCATGTTACTGTTTACAAATGTTTTGATTTCACAGTTTTAAAAATTAAAACTCTAACTGTATGAGAGTTTGGCTTGCTCCCACTCTAATCTATTGTGTTTTTATCATTTTAGGAACTCATGGAACAGCAAGAGCAACAAGACAAAGCCATGCGCAAGTTGAAAAAACAGCTTAAAATCTACATTAAAAAAGTTGAAGATTTTGAAGGTAAGCACATGGCAGTACATTCTAGATAATTTTAGCACAGCATCAAACCTGTGATGTCTTAATTTGTTGTATTGTGTTGTGTTTGTTTAGCGAGCACTCAGCAAAAGCATAAAGCGCCTTTGATGAGCACTCCAGGCCGAGCGGTGCATATTAGCCGCAAGGAGAAAGAGTACAGAGGCATGCTGGAGTACAGGGTGGGTGACGAGACCCGCCTGCTTAAGAACCTGGTCATAGGTATGTTAAACCTGCTTTTCTCAAGTAAATCCTTTTCTGAACTTTCAAATTGAGTTCAAATGTTTTTCATAGATCCATGACAAATTATTTGGTAAATGGTAAATTAACTGCATTTATAAATGCTCTTGTAGTCTTAGCAAACTCAAAGCATTTTACAGCACAAGCACCATTCACACACATTGTTGGCTGAGGCTACCGTGCAAAGTGTCACCTGCTTATCAGATAATCATTCACACCCAGCAATTTAGGGTTCAGTATCTTGCTCAAGGACACTTTGAAATGTAGCCTGCAAAGATCAGGGATAGAAACACTGCTCTAGATGACCGCTTTGAAATTTTGTGATCTTCTCAGATCTGAAGTCTCGTGGTGTCGCAGTCAGCTTCACTCCCGGGCTCCCGGCTTACATCATCTTCATGTGTGTACGGTATGCGGACAATGTGAATGATGACCAGAGACTCAGCACTCTGCTCAATTCCACCATCACCAGCATCAAGGGAGTCATTAAGGTGTAGTATGTTACTTTGATTTCTGTGAAGGAAGTGAATTATGTTTTTATTTTGAATTAATTTTTACACCTTTTCTATAGAGGAGAGGTAGTGATTTTGAAGTGGTGTCTTTCTGGCTGGCCAACACATGCCGATTGATGCACTGTCTGAAGCAGTACAGCGGAGATGAGGTAAGCTTCAGAAGGCTTTGATATCAGTTATGTTTAAAGCTGCACATGCCCCTTGATTAACCCTGAATTTCTGTGCAACCTCTTTTTACTGCAGGATTTCATAAAATACAACACTGCTAAGCAGAATGAGCACTGCCTGGCCAACTTTGAACTGTCAGAGTACCAGCAGGTTTTTGGTGATCTAGCAATCCAAATTTACCGTCAGCTGATCAAATGCATGGAGGACAACCTGCAGCCCCTGATTGGTGAGGACACATAGTCTCACCATACATAATAACTTAATAACTTTCATAATAACACACACAAAATTTTTCCTGTATTTTTCTAGTGGCAAGCATGCTGGAGCACGAGACAATCCAGGGTATTTTGGGGTCCAAACCGACAGGCCTGAGGAAGAGAAGCAGCAGTTTCCAGGAGGCGGTTACAGTGGAAGTCCTGCTGCTGCGTCTCAGCCTCCTCCACACCACCATGTGTCAGCACGGGATGGACTTAGAGCTCATTAAACAGGTGGTCAAGCAGCAGTTTTACATCATTTGTGCAGTCACACTCAACCACCTGCTGCTGCGGAAGGACATGTGCTCCTGGAGTAAAGGCCTGCAGATCAGGTAATGCACAGAGTACTCACTGGCTATTTGTGGTACTTAATTCACGGAAATTAGAGGGGCAGAAGATGGGGATTGAGGTGTGTAGGGCTTTGCCTGCACAAAGTAAGTTTTCTCAGGTAATATCTCAGGGGTATGATTGTTATACAACCTGTAGACATTCATTCATTTTCATTTCCTCAGGTACAATGTATGGCAGTTGGAGGAGTGGCTGATGGAGAGGGGGCTGGCAGACTGCGGTGCAAAGGAGACTCTGGAGCCTCTCGTACAGGCTGCACAGCTTCTGCAGATCAAGAAGAAGACTGAGGCAGACGCCCAGGCTATTTGCAACATGTGCTCTGCCCTCACCACAGCACAGGTCCATCATCAGTAATGTTCGGTGCTCTTTATCTAAACATTTAAGCTGCAAGTGATTTGATAGTTGTTGTGTTTCCCTTTGCAGATTGTAAAAGTGTTGACCTTGTATACTCCAGTGATTGAATTTGAAGAGCGCGTGTCAACCACTTTCATCACGACTATCAAAGTGAGTAGAGGTTTTGTAAGTGTTGGCAAGATCGCCTGCTCTTTTACATTCATGGGTGAATTGAAGCATGGCTTTTTGCGGCCATTAAACCTGCATGTACAAGATTGATTCTCTGATTCTCAGAGCCCCTGCAGAGGGTGCAATGATTCCCTAACTGCACTACTAAGCAAATAGTGTCACAGTACTCATGTGCTAGCAGCTGTGGGTTTGATTCTGACCCACAGCCCTTTAGTGCATTTCATCCTCTCTCTCCTCATTTCACTCTACACGCTTGCCTGAAATACAGGGGGAAAAAATTGGTAATATGCATACATTTGGTTTAAATTTGGCTTCTTTTTATCCTTTTTACAACTACATGCAGTTACAGTGAATTATTAGCATCTTCAGAGATGCAAAAATTGGCAATTTGAATTCAGCTGCAAAACTTTATGGGCATGATTGTGCTGTACTATCATTTCTTTTGAATGGGACCTTGAGACTGGGCAGATAGTGGAAGTGATATGCAATTCATGGTCCTGTCAGCAGCCGCAATTCATTCTTTGTGAATTTGTCCCTCATTCTTCTGTTTAGAAAGACTCTTTTAGAATTGCAACGGCATGAGATTTTCACAATACGGTAACCGTCTCAAAAAATATCACGCTTTCACAGTATGATTGTATGGTAATACAAAATGATAATAATAATTATTATTATTATTTGTAGTAGTGGTATTTATTATCAGTTGCAATGACCCTTTAAAGGAAGGAAAATAGATGAGTTTTCTTTTGGTTGAAAAAAAATGCTTTAGCACTACAATTGAAATTTCAAATTATTTCTTAAATATGTGTAAAAAGTCTCCCTATGTAAAATAACTTAAAGACCGCTGTCCAGTTGCAGTTTTTTCCCCCGAAAACCGTAGAAAAGCAAATGCACACGGCATGATAACCATCAGTTTTCACATCACGGAATACTGCTGCAAACCCTAGACTATTAGCATGTTTTTGCTAAATCATCTTTTTTTTCACTTTTCAGGACCTTTTGAAAGACAGAGTCGAGTCATCCACTCTGATGATGGACGCCAAGAAGATCTTTTCTGTCACCATCCCCTTCACACCCTCCTCTGTGGCTCTGGAGACCATCCAGATCCCCGCCAGCCTCAATCTGGGCTTCCTCTCCCGCATCTAGACCAGAGACCTCAGACACTAAATTTGGTTTACTAGAGTAAAAACACCCAAGACTGATTTTCACCAAAGTGTCCACCATTTATAGTGTTTTCACTACCACTTATTGTGGGACCGCAGCAGAATAAGGATACATTGTTTACATACATTTTTGTATTGTATTTTCAGCACTGCACAGCCAAAGAGTTATAACTGTATGAATGGTGCATCTAAAAAAATATTTTTAAAGGTCATCTCATGCCGCACCTAATGTGTTGTTGATACAGGTGTTGGCAGAATTGTGTGAAATCATGTTTTCATTCATGCATTCATGAGTACATTTTCTTTTAATATAATGTCTAAGCTCTTAACAAAGAGAAGAACTCTGCACACCGTCTTATTCTGCTGAAATATTTATTCGATTACAGTCACAACATTTCGGTCTGTACGACTTGCACCTCCTCTGATGCACCTGTCACACATTCAGGTGTGCAGGGATTTTCCTCAAAAGACTTTAAACATCATAACATCTGAAAGTGACAAGTGTCAGATTATTTTGAGACATAATTGTATCCTGCTAACAATGAGTTGGATTGTCTCCATGGTCAAATCTTTACAAATAACTGCTAATCATGAGCTAAGTTAATGTAATAATGTGCATCTGTTGAAAATGTCTTGAGATGAAATTCAGTTTTATTTCTGTAACTTTATATTCCTGTAACTACTAATATCATGTAGTGGTATTTATGTCAGTGCAAGGACAAGGAACATAAAATGATTCAACTGTATGTTTAATCAGTCTTGTCGTCGGTCAGATTAAAGGCTGGCATTTCAGTAAGATGGTTTAAAGTACTTTAAAATACTACACAAAGAGTTTCACCATCTCAAAAGGTGTTATTGATCTGGTATCTCAAACTCAGTTTATTTTTTTCTTCAACGAGGAGCCACTTGGTAGTTCCAAAGAAACTGTTGGAAATGCTAATGTTGTGAAACTGACATATTCAATGTTATAATGATTAATAGTTAAGTAATGAGGTATATAATTGTATTGAGCAATAGAAATAACTTATGGAAAAATATCTTTTAACAAGGATGTTTACTCTAATCCTCATCAGCTTTGGAGAATAGCTGTGAGACTTGACTTAAAGACTTTTGTCTTTTGACAGGACTTGACATGGAAACATTTGGGATCTATAATTTATAAATATAGGCTTCATGTACTGGACTGATGTAACTAACTATTGGCCTTCAATTTAAGTGATACTTGGACATGACATGCTCACCAAGCTAAACTGCAAGAGCCTTTAATCTTTTATCCTTTCATTAACACCATTGCTCTTATTTGCATGTGCTTCATATGAACATGGCTAAAAGTTAATGGCTGATTAATGTCGTCTCAGCAGTGCACACCAGGAATGTGTTAATGTGTTTCCTTGTAGAAGTCTCTCTGTAAAAAACAAAAAGTGCAGTGATATTGTGGAACAAGTTATTAGGGTATTATTGGTAAACATTTTCTTAAAAAATATAGCTTTAACCTGTAAACTTGTGGTCAAGCAGTTACTGTGATGCGTCTTCACATGAGCTGACTGAGGTCTGAATCCGGTTCCTTTTGTTGGCAGGATCCTTGATCAAACTAGCACACCCACTGACTGACGAGCCGCTGTCACAAGACGGGAGGGCGGAGTCACCGAGTCAGAGTCCGCGTCCGCAGCAGGTGAGCGACAAGTCAACCAGGAAGGCACGAGACACACCTGCGGTATGAGTGACGAGGCTTTCAGAATAAAAGCATCAGGTTTGTCACTCTTTAGATGGGACGATTCTAACAGTGTTGGTTTCTAACAATTTTTGGGACCCTTAATAATCATGCAACGATATCTTGTAATCCGACGTTACAGGTTATGATTTTATTGCGCATGTGAGTCAGGGAGGGTTTAACCAAATAATTATTTACTTTGAATGATCTTTATATGATGATATGGGTGTATCCAGTATTACACTGGAAAAAAAGTAGTTACAATTAAAATGTTTTTTTTAGGCTATAGATTTTTTTTTCTTGAACATCCCACTTTATCTAGCTGAAACCCATCAGACCCCCTCAAATTAATCTTGGGACCTCATGCCCTTCAGATCTAAATAAATAATAGTGAAACTAGAATTAGAATTAGAATATTATAGAAAGCATTTATTGTCACTGTGCTGTGCAGAAAACATTGAAATTAAAAGTGCCACTCCTAGTTGGTACACAAGAGTTCAAAAACAGACATAGTATACTACACACACACACACACACACACACACACACACACACACATATTTATATAAAATTATAAGATAGTATATTAGAAACATTTAGCACACTGCAAAACCATGTTGCATTCAATACAAAAGAGATAGCTGAAAAAAGCTCAACAGTCAGGTCAGGAATCAGTCTGTCGGTTTTTCACACCATAATTTAAGTATAAATTAAATGTAACACTTACACAGTATAATAATAGAAATGCATATTCATGAAACTGTCGCTAAGAATAAATATCAGACAGACAACTGTGCAAACATTTACACACATAAAGTATAATGTGTGTAGTGAAGTATTTTGTGGTGAAGTATGTGTTCAGTGTGTTTCAAATGAGTTTGAATTCATTTAGCGAATATTATTTTGAAAATTGCTACCGGAAAAAGTGGTGTAATTTCGTTTTCCTTGACTCCAGTGTTTCTGGTTTAGTTGTGAGGGGTAGGGAGAAAACTCGCTGGTAACCTGGAAAGTACACTGAAACAACAGCTGATAAATAAACGGACGGAGAAGTTAAAATAAATAATGCTTAAACATGGCCTTATTGGAGCTGTACACCGAGGTAAGAGAAAAGCGCCATGTTTTTATTAAAATAAGATCTAATGTGAATTTCCAGAAACATATGGAAACTTTGTCAGGGCTCAGGCAGGTTTGCAGGATGTCGAGACTGGACTTGAATTAAGTCTAAATACCCAACTATTTATTTATTTTCAACTTTTAAATGTAAATCTTCATGAATTGTTAATACACAGGTATATATAAATGATAACTTGCTGTGAAATGAGAAATAAACTAAGGTCCTCAGTTTATTAAGTACATGCTCACACAGGGAAATATCCTAACATTTGCAGTGTTATATGTTTTGATAACTTTATAGTAAGCATTGATGATTTATCAACATGTCTCTCTCAGTACAACAGGGTGTGGATACCAGATGCAGATCATGTTTGGAAATCAGCCGAGATTATGAGAGACTTTCATATTGGGGATAATGTTCTTGAATTGCTTCTTGAAGATGGCACTGTAAGTATAAAAAAGTGACTAATAACACCTTCACATGTAATTGCACTGGATTTATGATGGTGAGAAGCAACAGCTGGCATGCCTCTTTTACATAACTGTACAGGAGCACTACTACCCAGTCGACCCATCAAAACCACAACTGCCTCCACTCCGCAACCCAGACATCTTGGTGGGAGAGAATGACCTCACTGCTCTCAGCTACCTGCATGAACCTGCAGTACTACACAACCTTAAAGTGCGATTTGTGGAGTCCAGAATCATCTACACTTACTGTGGTACTGTTTAAACATATTTTAACTGTCAAAATCGATATAAGCATTAAAGTGTAGGTTGTTGGGAATTTGTGCTCTTGTCTCAGCCTGTGTGGTTTCCTCATTTTCAGGTATTATACTGGTGGCCGTAAATCCATACAAACAGCTTCATATCTATGGAGATGCAGTCATTCATGCCTACTCAGGCCAGAACATGGGAGACATGGACCCGCATATATTTGCAGTGGCAGAGGAGGCTTACAAACAGATGGCCAGGTAAATAAAAGCTAAAACTATCACATCAAGTACAGTTAAAACCAATGATTTTAATGTAGCTTAGGGACTGTTCTTAATTTATGAGAGCAGAGGGGGTAATGCAAAATGAAGGAGGCACTTCAGATATTTTTTTTAAGTACTGGGGAGGGAATTCTAGTTTTTGATTTGGCCTACGGGGAGGGGCTCTCAACTGTGAATGGCCTTATTTTTATATATATATATATATATATATATATATATATAGATAGATAGATAGATAGATAGATATACCTCAGCCACCCCCCTACTCTAATAACTGTCTTTAAGTGCGACAACTGCATCTTATTTTATAGAGATTCTAACTCATTGTTGAGCTTTGTTCTGCTGCTTTTTGTATGTTTTATTGCTAATTTTATTGATGTTTTATTACTGCTGTTTGTTGCTGAATGTATGCTTCATTATACGTTGCATAGATGTTCTATCACTGGTTGCTGTTGCTTGTATCTTCCATTTCTGATTGATGTAATGTAAGGTGACCTTAAGTGAAATAAAATGTGCCATTCAATGAAATGTATTATTATTATTATTTTTACTATTATTATTATTATTATTAGTCATACCTGTAGTCTTTTTTTTTCCCTCAGAAACCATAAGAACCAGTCTATCATCGTCAGCGGTGAATCTGGAGCTGGTAAAACAGTTTCTGCTCGATACGCAATGAGGTACTTCGCTGTTGTGAGCAAATCAGGAAGTAAAACTCGAGTTGAAGACAAAGTCCTGGCATCCAATCCTATAACAGAGGTAGGATTTCACTGGAGCATGAGCCCTACTCACTCAATGTTTCAAAGCACTATGACAGCGTTCAACTGATATGAAGCACCCAATTCATTAATAAAGACGATTTTTATCCTTGTAATAACTTGGAAAGAAACTTGATGACCTGAGGTATTTTCTGTCAGGCAATAGGAAACGCCAAAACCACCAGAAATGACAACAGCAGCCGTTTTGGGAAATACACAGAGATCAGCTTTGACAAGAGGTACCGGATCATTGGAGCGAACATGAGGACCTATCTCCTAGAGAAATCCAGAGTCATTTTTCAGGTACTTGTGAATAAAAAAAGGATATCAAGTTATTTTTCTAATATGTGATCCATAACAATTACACTTGGAGCTGCAATGATTAATCAATAAGTTGTCAGCTATTGAATTGATCCCCAACTAATTTGATAAATGATTAATCAGTTTTAAGTAATTTTTTAAGAAAAAAAAAGGAAAAAATCTCAGATTTTAGCTTCTCAAAGGTCCAGTGTGCAGGATTTAGTGGCATCTAGCAGTGAGGTTGCAAAACTGAACCTTCTCCTGCGTGCCGACTGTGAAGGAGAGCTACAGTGGCCAACATGAAAACGCAAATAGTCCTTTCTAGAGCCAGTGGTTGGTTTGTCTGTTCTGGGCTACTGTAGAAATATGGCACACTCAGTGGGAGAGAACGCACTCTGTAGATATAAACAGCTCATTCTAAGGTAACAAACCCCAGCAATACTTAATTACTGGTGATTATCAACTAATTAAAACGTAGCTGTGAATATTATATACCAAGTCTGCTACACTGGACCTTAAAATGTGAAAAAAATTGGAAAATTGGATTTTCTATTTTTTCTACGACAGAAAATGAATATCTTTGGGTTATGGATAAAACAAGACATTTAACGTCATCTTGGGCTTCGGGAAACACAGATAGACAATTACCAACAATTTCTGACATTTTATCGATCAAACAACTAATCAATGAATCAAGAAAATATCTGACCATGAAAATAAATGTTACTTTCAGCCCTAAATATACTATTGTTTCATTTAGGCAGACGACGAGCGAAACTATCACATATTCTACCAGATGTGTTCCTGTGCTCACCTGCCAGAGTTCAAACGTCTAAGACTGTGTGAGTGTTTGTGTTTATGGTTCATTCTGTAGATTTCAGACCGAGCAGCCTCTTAGAACATGCATGCATCCATATATATATATATATATGTGTGTGTATCCTTATTTAATCATTTCATTGTAAAAGTGCCTGATTATATCATCCTGTCATCTGTAGTGAGTGCAGATAAGTTCCGGTACACCTGCATGGGCGGTGAGATCACTATTGAAGGTGTGGACGACAAGAAAGACATGGAGGAGACTCAGCGGACCTTCTCACTGCTCGGTAAAAAAAAACCAAAACCATCTTATCTGTTAAACTTCAACTTACTTCAGTGTGACTTTTATGTTATTTTCCTCTATGCTTCACTAGGGTTAAAAGAGGACTTTCAGTCAGATGTGTTCAAAGTTTTGGCGGCCATTCTGCATTTGGGAAATGTGGAAATCAGAAACTCTGGAGATGGAAAATCATCAGTTCCTGTGAGTCTGAATGCTCCATGTTTGACATTGCTTTTTGTTTGATCTTAAAACATTAACCTAGTTAAATACAAAACTTCATTTGCATACCCTCCAGCCCAGTGATCCACACCTGGAAATCTTCTGTGAGCTGCTGGGCATAAGCGCTGAGGAGTTGGCGCGTTGGCTGTGCCACCGGAAGATCGTTCTGGTGGCTGAGACGGTGGTGAAGCCAGTGCCCAAAGAGCGGGCAGTAAATGCCAAAGATGCCCTTGCCAAACAGATCTATGCCCATCTGTTTGACTGTATTATTAACAGGATAAATACAGCACTAAAGGTTCCAGGAAAGCAACATGCTTTCATTGGTGTTCTGGACATTTATGGGTAACACAGATACATAATTTACATAATGCATTTTTCTATAGCTGTGTGATAATTATGGTCTCTCTGGCTTCCATTTTTGATGTAATCTTTCTGTCCATTGTCCTCAGCTTTGAAACATTTGACATCAACAGCTTTGAACAGTTTTGTATCAACTACGCAAATGAAAAGCTTCAACAGCAATTTAACTTGGTATGAATCACCATCCATCCAAAATCATCGCAAATTACGGAATACAAACCGTTATCTGCTCCATGTGTTATTCTTTCTCTGTTTTCAATCAGCATGTGTTCAAGCTGGAGCAAGAGGAGTACATGAAAGAGGACATCCCGTGGACGCTGATAGATTTCTATGACAACCAGCCGGTCATTGACCTAATAGAAGCAAAAATGGGGATCCTGGACTTGCTTGATGAAGAATGTTTGGTAACTGAATTGACCTAAACTTTTACAATTAACATTTTCATCTCCTTGGATTGTGTTTTTAATGATTTCTGTGCTTGAGGCTCTTCCAAATTGGTATGTTTCTCTTTAAGTTGTATTTTGCAAGTGAATACCGGGGAAGGCCTTTGGCCTGTACCAAGTTGTAAGCCTGTTCAGTAATCCATCCATTGCTGAGATGCACATATGTCTTTTCACTTCACAGTTTCCACAGGGCACTGACCAAAGCTGGCTGCAAAAGCTGTTCAACTATCTTCATGCCAATCCTCTGTTTGAGAAGCCGAGGTTATCAAATGATGCATTTGTGATTCAACACTTTGCAGATAAGGTGTAGTCTGCTGACCCTGAAAGACCCATTTCCTGCTCAAATGTTTCTCCTACTATTATTAACTATTTATGCTTTTGGTTATCTAAAATGCTTTTTTTTAAACACTTTTGTGACTCCTTTTCTTCAAACAGGTGGAATATCAGTGCAGAGGTTTTCTTGAAAAGAACAGAGATGCTCTCTATGATGAACTGGTTGACACTATGAGAGTCAGTAAGGTAATCAAAGACCTTTTTTCAATATTTCACAGTGGTAAACAAAACGAAAAATCTATATCTTTATATCCAACCCATGCAGCTTTGTTTTCCTCATCTTAACACCTTTCTCCTGCTTGCAACTGTTATCAGTTTCCTTTCCTGGCCAACTTTTTCCGAGAGGAGGGGCAAAGCACTGTGAACAGTAAAGGTGTCAAAGTGAGGCCTGCCAGGCCTGGAGTGAAACCAGCCAATAAACAGCTGAGAACCTCAGTGGGAGATAAGGTGAAAATGTTTACTTACTGTCGCTGCTCCCATGAGATTTAACTGACTTACTGAAGTTTCCATAATATTCTCTATGTGTATGGAATATAACTGAGTTTGCATGTCATATTTTTATCTGTTTTCATGAACTTTGTGGTTGACTGTAGTTCTGCAGCTCCCTCTCTTTACTGATGGAAACACTGAATGCTACCACCCCACACTATGTACGCTGCATTAAGCCCAATGATGAAAAGCTCCCATTTGAGTGAGTGATGATTGAACTGTGTGTAAAATAATCCACTCTATGTTCTGAGTTATTTGTGCATGTTTTTGTGTTTTTGGTTTAAGTGAGTGTTTGCTTTTTTTTTTGAGATATGACTCCAGGCGGGTGGTGCAGCAGCTGCGAGCCTGTGGAGTCCTTGAAACTATTCGTATCAGTGCACAGAGCTATCCGTCCAGGTGATTTTCTCTTACTAGATTTCATTTTAGCAAAAAAACTTAATCTGCTTGTGTTGTAATGGCAAAACATGTTTGTTTTTTTTGTTTGAAGGTGGACATACATTGAGTTTTACAGCCGATACAGTATCCTAATGTCACATCTGGAGGCTGACCTCAGTGACAAGAAACAGACCTGCAAGAATGTGCTGCAGAGGTTGATTCAGGTTAGCTGCCTTTTTAACTTTTACATTGTCATGCATATTCATGCACAGTATGTTTGTGCATAACTTTGCCCTCATGGCTTGATCTCTAGGACCCCAACCAGTTCAAGTTTGGTCGGACAAAGATCTTCTTCCGAGCCGGTCAGGTAGCTTATCTTGAGAAGCTGCGTCTGGACCGACTGAGAGGAGCCTGTGTGACCATCCAGAAACATGTCCGCGGGTGGAGCCAGAGGAGGAAGTACCTGCGTATGAGACAGGCTGCCATCATCATCCAACAGTACATCCGTGGGGAGAGGACAATCCGGTTAGAGGCGTTCACTTCACAGCTTTGTTGTCCTGCATCCTCTGTTGCATCTGCTAGGGTATTTTTTGTTTTGTTTTGCAGTAAAACTGTGAGTGCTGCAACATTGAAGCAGGGCTGGGCATCAGTGGTGATCCAGAGATACTGGAGAGGTTACCGCATGAGACAGATTTACCAGTTGGTCCGTCTGGCCTCCATCACCATCCAGGCCTTTACACGAGGTTGGATGGCCCGTAAACAGTACAAGAAGGTCTGTAAGGTCGGCGTATTAACATTACAAAATACAAAACGTAACCAAATCTGATTCATGCTCTGCTTTTTTGTTAACTTTCAGATGATGGAGGAGCAGAAAGCTCTGATACTACAGAAGTATGCCAGAGCGTGGCTGGCACGACGGCGTTTTCAAACCATGCGTCGGCTGGTTCTCAACGTTCAGCTCTCCTACAGGGTACAGAAGCTCAAAAAGAAGATTGAAGAGCAGGTAAAAATGCTTACAAGGTTACTTAAGCTGTGGCTCTTATGCAGAGGATGCAACTGAATCCCCGTGTCTTCGTAGAGCAAAGAGAACCGTGGATTGATGGAAAGACTGACAAGCTTGGCCAATTCCCATTCTCATACCGTGGACAGGCTTCAGGTTGTAGAGACACAGCTGGAAAAATCAACCAACCAGAGGGCGTCTTTGGAGGCGAGAGAGAAGAAAGCAAAAGAAGATGCTACTCTGGTCAGTGCTGAAGCTGATGTTTAAAATCTGATACAGTTTTTTGGGTCTTTGGAGCTTTTTGTTTGTTTTGAAGTTTGAGTTTTTGTTCAGAAGCTTACAACGACTGTGTCTGCAATTATTATTTAAATTACAATAACTTAGATCACATGTTCAATATACTGTTATCTCAAGATAACAAGGCTCAATTTCTCATGATAATGGGTTAATTCATGTTACAAAAAGGCAGATTTCTCAAGGTAACAAATCATTTATTATGAGAGAACAAGTTTTGTTTTCTTGAGATCACGGGATAATAATACAGAACTCAAAAATGAGTTTCTGGTTCATTTAAATCACATTTGATTTCAAAATCACTGTCATGATTTTCAGGGAGGATTCATAACTGACTGATGAGGACTGTTATCTCAAACAGAAAGACTCAATTTCTGCTTTGAAGTACAGTCTGATGCATTGATCAAAAGTGGTACTCCCAGAGTAGGTATTTAAGGAAGAAAAGAAAAATATTTAATGGCTGTGACCATTTTTCCTCCTCACATGACTTGCAGAACACATTGCCGTGTTCTAAAATTTAAATTTTGTTTAACCGAGGGCCGTCAAATCCTGAAATACAGGTGTTAGGAAGGCTTGTGTCACTCTTGTCACTTTCAGAGCGCCTTCCACATATCCACACTGCAAAAAAAATGGTCTAAATCAGTTACCACAGTTGTCTAGATGCCATCTATACATGCATGCTGGCATGGCACGCATAATCTCTGATAAACATAAACAACATCATAAGCAATAATAGTAAACTGCTTCTTCTTTTCTTGTGATAACAGACTGATTATCTTGTTATCTCAAGATAAGAAAACTAATTTTCTTGAGGTAACAAAATAATTAACTAGTAAGCTAGAGATAGCAGCATTTAAAAAAAAAATCACGGCAAGCACAGCTGTTTTCGACTTGCATATTCATGAGCCCTTTAAAAAAAAACTTTTCTATTCTTGCTCCAGACAACTGCCCAGCTCAAGAAAGAAATAGATGCTCTCAACCTTGAAAAGCAGAACTTGGAGAAGAAGTTTGAAACTTCCACCAAAGAGGCCAAAGGTAATAAGAATCAAGGTTCCTGTGTGTGCTACTCTTATTGTATTTTGTACCACATTTGTGACCATTTTGACACTCTTACAGAGAGCTTTGATCAAACAAAGAGGGACCTCCTGGAGGAGAAAGAATATGAAGCAAGGCTCAGAAAGTAAGTAATAAAAACATACAAACTACTTCCTCAACAGTGCGGAGCGTTACATTTTTTTTTTTAATTAAAAGCAAAGTAAAATTTTGGCTGAGCATTTTCAGTTCGCTCAGTTTTTTCAGTTACCACTATTTTTGGCAGAATTGCAGAGAACAACGCTGAGATCCAGAGACAGGACCATGAGAAGGAGGTGGAAAATCTGAAAGAGGAGATTAAGAGATTGAAAGAGGAGAGAGTCAGTCTGCACAGAAAGATTGAGGAGGCGGGCCAGGTTAACTCTGACCTGCAGGATCAGAACATCCAGCTCACCAAACACGTCAAGATCATTCCCGAGCTACGCAGGGATCTCAACAACCTGCAAAACCAGAGAAATACCATGGACCGAAAGATAAAGCAACAGTCAGAACAAGCAAGAGGTACTGACTGGTACTTACATATCTTCGGGTACAAAAATGATACATCATTATACCTAAATAAAAACTGATTATGATCCCTGAATATCTTTCTGCAGCTAAAATGGCCGATATTACGAGACGACTTCTTGGTGGTGTTGTCGAAGAAGAAGTTCTTTTGGGGTAATCCAAATAATTTATTTCTCTCACAAAGTCGTTCTTTATTCTCAGTTTCAGTTCAGTTTTTACTTTATTATTCGTATCTCAGAGCTACCTGCACAATGAAATATACTGGATAAGAGAACATGTTGGTTTAGCAGTAAAACTTGCAATAAGTACAAAAAGAAATAATTGAAAACAGTACAATATCAAATTAAAGGCAAAATACATAAAATAAAATAAAGATTTAATAAGAAAAGAACAATAATATAGCTAAAAATAAAATTAAAAAAAGATAAAATTGGTAAAAATTAAGATAAAATTAGATACAAAAAGAAAGATAAAACAGCTAAACATCAATGTAAAATAAGATAAAATAGATAAACATTAAAAATAAATATAAAACAGAGAAAGATAAAAGAGGATGGAAATAAAATTGATAAACGTGAAAAAAAAGTTAAAAATTAAATATTAAATAAGATACAAAAATAGAGGTAAAAACAGATAAACATGAAGAAAAATTAGGATGAATAGTAAAGATAGAATACATAAACATAAGAGTTAAAAAAAATTAAAAATATATAAAAATGAAGATAAAATAAGACAAAGTGACAATAAGATGTGGGATAAGATGGAATGACATAAATAAAATTTAAAATAAAATATAAAATGTTGCACCATAACCATACATGAAAATGATGATTGTTTGTAAATGTTAGCAAGTAAAATAAGTTTAGCCAACAGAAATGCACAAATGTAGTAAGAAAAAGGAATGAGATGTGGGATGAGAGAATGTAATAAGTACTATATATATGCATGAAAAAGAGGATTTGTATGTGAGTGACGCTTGTATACAACAGTACTGCAGGATGGATTTGCAGCAATGCAGGTTCAATGGTAGCACATATCTAATATGTCATTTAGGCTTTTAATCTCACTCATTGTTTCTCTGAAGGCTAACTCCAGATGACTCTGAGAAGATTTATGAAGTTGAAGATTTGCTGGCAGCCTTCGATGGGCTGCAGAAAGCATCCAGGTCTATTTTTACTGACAACCATATTCATTTGTTCACTTAATATTATTGTTATATATGTACCTTTGTGACAAGCCTGTTTACACTACATCCTGTTTGACACGGCTCCATCTTTTATGGCAGAATACTGGAAAACCACCAGAGGGAGCAGAAGGAGAGCTATGAGACCCAGATGGAGGGCTTGAAATTGAAAGTGGACCACCTCCAAAATGAGAACAGCAAGTTGCAAAGCCTGTTCCAGGAGAAAAGTAATGTCAATGAGAGCATTCGCCAAGAAGTGTCCAGGCTCAGCAGCGAGAACTCAGTGCGTTGTTACATTCTTGATTCTACATTTCATTTCTTGGGATGAATGAGGTGCAGAAAATACTATATATGTGTGCTTTCCCCTTATTTTTTGTGATTCACAGGTTATTCCAGAGCTGAAACTGCAGGCTTCAGAGCTGCAGAGACAAAAACAAGAGTTGGAGGCCCGTATAGAGGAGCAGAGCAGAGAACTAGAGGGTAGATCTGAGTATATAACTATTTCATTATGGAGGCCGTTTTCAGATTTCACTTATTCTGTTTTTTTGTCCATGTCATCCAAAAGAAAAAACTGAGGAGATCACTAGCATTCTTCAAAGGAAGATTAAAGAAGAGAGCTTACAACGCAGGTAAAATACACAAATTGGAGTCTGTATCTTGATTAAAGAAGTGCTTTCTGAGCCATCCTGATTTGTGTCACCTTTTTTAGGCACTTTGAGGCGAAAGCTGAAGAGCTGGAGGAGCTGAAGAGGGAGCTTCAAGGCAGATTAGAGGAGCTGGAAGAGGACAATGATCACCTGAAGAGACAGCTGCTGATGGAGATGGAGGCCAAGAACAAACTGAGACAGGAGACTTCACAGTTGACTGCTGAGAACATGGTGTGTGTGTGTGTGTGTGTGTGTGTGTGTGTGGGGGGGGGGGGGGGTACAGACTGTTACAGTATGTGATTACGTGTGTGAAAGACTAACAAATTCTGCTTTTCTTTCAGGACTTTGAAGAGCAGCTTGACCAGAAAGACAGAGTAATAAGGAAACTCCTGAATCAAATAAAAAGCCTTGAAACATCACAGAGAGGTAGCTATAGCTTGTACATTGAGATTAAAAAATAGGATTAAGATAATAAAAACTAATAAAACTTATCATGTTAATCACTTTAATGTCTCTCGCAGCAATGAAGCAAACATCTACGCCTGCCACTCCCAAAGATTACCTCGGCATGTTGGAGTACAAGAGAGAGGACGAATCCAGGCTCATTCAAAACATTATTCTGGGTATTTTTCTTCTGCTTTATTTTAAATTAAAGTCATTCATTTGTCTGCTTTCCTCTATGTGTATGCTGGGAAAGCATCTGTGGTCCTCTGAGTTTGAGCAGGAGCAAATAACACATACATGAAACTTGTGCTTATAGACCTGAAGCCCAAAGGTGTGGCAGTCAGTATGATCCCTGCCCTGCCTGCTAACATCCTCTTCATGTGCGTCCGCCACGCTGACTACCTGAACGACGAATTCAAACTCAAGTCTCTTATGAACGGGATCATCGGAGGTGTCAAAAAGGTCGTCATGGTGAGGTTAATTCTCTTTCTAGTAGCCTTTATCTCAACTGTATTTGTATTTGCTAAACATATAATGGACGCGATCCAAAAGCTATTACTCATATCCATATCTGAGATTAGGTAGCCTGAATGTTGACGGCAGTTTAGTTTACTCATTACTTCACTTTGTGAAATTTATTGCAAAAGTAAAAATGTACTTGTTTTATGAGTAGAATAACATGTCACAAGTATAAAGTATTAGAAAAAATATCTAATTAGGTTGCTGAAAAGAAATGAAAGCAACATGATTTTTTTTTTCGTTTCAGAATTACCACAAAGACTTTGAGCTGCTGTCGTTCTGGCTCTCAAACACATATCAGCTGCTCAACTGCCTGAAGCAGTACAGCGGGGAGGAGGTCGGAATTTACTGTTTTTATCCTATTTGCACTGTTGTTTTGCCAATACTATCACATATGGTAGCAGGCATATTTTGACATTCTTGTTTTGCTTTCTGTCCACAAAAGGAGTTCATGAAACAAAATACTCCTCGCCAGAAAAAGAACTGCTTGAAGAATTTTGACTTGTCTGAGCACAGACAGATTCTCAGTGACCTGGCTATTCAAATCTACCATCAGTTTCTCTCGGTCATGGAGAAGACACTTACTCCTGCAATAGGTATTTTTTTCATCAGATCATTATTATCACAGGCAGATGTTGAACCTTTATCAGCATCTTAAAATGTGCTGCTTTACTTTCTTGTCCACCAGTACCCGGTATGTTGGAGCACGAGAGCTTACAGGGGATTTCCAGCATGAAGCCGACAGGCTTCAGGAAGCGGTCCAACAGCATCTATGAGGACTCGGAGACGCACACCATCTCTACCATCATTCAGCAGCTCAGTGTCTTCCACTCCACTATGAGCCAGCATGGCATGGAGCAGGGCCTCATCAAACAGGCTGTCAAGCAAATGTTCTTCCTTATTGGTGCAACCACCCTCAACAATATCATGCTCCGCAAAGATATGTGCTCCTGCAGGAAGGGAATGCAAATCAGGTTTGTGGTTGTTTTTATTAAAGGAAGTGCAAATTTGAAATAGCTACCGTGCATTCATGTGCTGCCAGTATTTTCACAAAATCTTGTGCACGTCCGTAAATTTATGTGGAAGTTATGCACCTTTTGCAGTATACTCTTTTTATTACCATGCCCCTTTAAAGCTATTTGGCATGAACACAAACACACAACTTCACACATACACATTTGACCTCCATGTTAAATTTCAGCCTCCTAGGGCAAAAACTGTGGCTGCCAAAGAGACGGGATATTTTAGTGCATTTCTGGTCGCACCTATCAAAATTAAAATGAGGTCATGGCTTCTCTTTGTAGGTGTAACATCAGTTACCTGGAGGAATGGCTGAAGGAGAAGGACCTGCAAAGCTCTAATGCTATAGATACCCTGAGGCCGCTGTCTCAGGCCGCCTGGCTACTGCAGGTCAACAAGTCCACTGATGATGATGCCAACGAGATCACTGAAAAATGCACTGAACTCAACCCCGTTCAGGTACTTTGTTCATGCTACACATGCTTAATATTAGAGAAATTTAGGTCTACACTATGTACAAAAACCTACTCACATTCAAATTTGCAGATTGTCAAGATTTTGAACTCCTACACACCCATTGACGATTTTGAGAAAAGAGTGACATCGTCATTTGTCCGTAAAGTTCAGGTGAGCTTGATTGCTGATTTTTTAAAATTTTATTGTGACAAGCTTTTCTAATATAAAGGGACAGTTCACCCCAAAATTAAAAATGCATTTTATTCTCTTACCTGTTGTGCTATTTATCAATCCATGTAGTTTTGGTGTGAATTGCCGTGTGTTGGAGATATTGGCAGTAGAGGTGTCTGCCTTCTCTCCAATGCAATATATAGATATATAGAGAACTACATACAGTATATAGAGATATGGGACGAGATGGCCTAGTTACTTAAGTTGTCCACAGACTTTGTTGCAAACTGTTTCTTGTTGGAACTATTTCTGCACAGAAGGAAGCGTGCATAGCTCACCTAGCGGCATTGAGCTAGCTTACTTTAAAGCTCAGCTGGGAAAAACGCCATTAATGTTTACATCCCGCGCTGTCACAAGACCGAGTGTCCATGAGTAGATTCATGCTTTCTTCTGCATGATAAATCACTCTGAAGATGTAGTTTGGTGAAAAGAAAATAGTTTCTTCCTGAAACTACTCACAACAAGCTCTGGGGATTATCCTGAGTAACTGGGTCATTATTTCTGTAGAGACATTGCTGCTGAGTTTTTAAAAAAACACTTTGAGTACCACAAGCTGAGTGCCATCTGGTTCCATTTATTGGAGAGAAGACTGACATCTCTATGGTCAAAATGTCCAACACTCAGCAACTCAAACCAAAATAATCTAGACTGATAAATAGCACTACAGGTAAGAGGAAATAAATCTGTATTTTTAATTTGGAGGTGAACTGTGTCTTTAAAATACAGTTTAGTGTCTTAAAATATTTGTTCATCTGCCATACTGTACTATACTAATTATGCCAATCTGTTCCCTGCTGCAGTCATTACTACAAGATCGTGAAGGATCCACACAGCTGATGGTCGACTCGGATTATCGCTTCCAGGTCATGTTTCCTTTCTGCCCATCCTCGCAGGCTCTGGAGCTGCTGCAGGTCCCGAGCAGCCTTCATCTGGGCTTCCTAACCAGGATCTGAAAACCTTCAACCCTTTACTTCCCATGACTGAATGATAGTCCAGTGGCCTATGACTGTATTTTATTGTAAATTTAAAAAAATATGTGAACACTTTAAATAAACAATGAACACTAAATGTATATTAAAATCCTATTTTTATTTAGGATTTTTTGAAATACGTAGGTCATGTCCCCCAATGCACAACCTCCAAAAGGAAATCATTTTTATAATAATTTATTTTATTTTCAGAACTTATTTCTTCACACATTTTTAATAGATCTGCAATCACTAACGATTAATTATTCTAGGATACTTCCAATGTTTTTCAGGCCAAGAAACCCTTAGCTGAAATAGAGATCGAGCAAGGACCCCTTACTACATGTATGGAATTGAGTTGCATGTTAATCTGGGCCTACAATAACGTGTAGGGCAGCCTAAAGTGCCATGTATAAACATATCCCTTTATGGTGTATACAATGCTTAGCTATTAAAATAAGAATTATTAGTAAATTCTCTTTTTTACAGCATGTTTGTTTCTGAGGTGAATGTTATGTCAGAGTGCTGTAGAAGTTAAAAAACGATCTAATGTGGCTCACAAGAATGTGTGTATACTTGAAATACTAACACAGCTACTTGGCCAATATGTTTCAATAATACATAAATGCTGGCTAACAGATTTGCCTCATGGACAGGTGCTGCACAATGATTTTGTTTTAACAGTGTGTAATGTGTATTTTTTGACAGATTTTTAATTTTATTTTTAAAGAAACCTCTCTAAGTAAAACTTAAATCACATGATCAAACAATAATTTTATGCCTCTTCCCTGCATTAAATAACAGGACCCTCTTGGGGTCACAGACCCCCTATTGAAGACCCAGGGATTATTTGATCCACAGAAAATTAAAGCAGCAACTATTTTTATTATTGACTAATTATTTAAATCATTTTTCAATCAAAACTCCAACCTTTCTCTGGTTTCAGTTGCTCCAGTGTGAGTATTTGCTGCATCTTTTGTTGTTGTTGTTGTTGTTGTTGTTGTTTTAATTATTGTAATTGGTATTGCTATTTCAAAGTACTCGGGCGTGGAATTTAATAATTTCTTTAATATTTTTTTTCTGGATAATAAGAAGCCAAATTTAAATATAATGAATCAATTAAACACACCCCATTTAAGGACATAACCCCAGTATTGTCAGCTCTGTTGTAATGTAAAAGTGGAATTATTAAAACTCATCAATATGTTTAATCATTAAAAATAATACTAATAACAAATATCTTTATATATATACATTAAAGTGTGTGTGTGTGTGTGTGTGTGTGTGTGTGTCATATAGGCCTATATATTTCTTCAAAAATAATTTTCGTGAACTGATGTTTAAAATAAAATCTCATTTGCTGCATAATTAAAATAAATGGTTTCATGTGTAAAAACACCATTGCGCACATTCATCTGCCTCATTCTGCATCACAGACGAACATCGTTGTGGTTTTAATGTTTAAAATGCATTATTCAGCTCTATAGTGAGACTGCTGAGGTCGTGTGTAGCAGCAGCATCACCGGGATGCAGGACCCTCCTCCTCCTCCTCCTCCTCCTCCTCCTCCATCTGGAAGCTGGAGGAGCATCTTCTCCCTCTGACGTCATGACAGCGGCATCAGCTGTTAGCTCCGCTTTAAGCCTTTTCGCTGTCGATCGCTGCCTGCACAAAGGAAATATATGAGATCCCCTCTAATCCCTGAAATGGCGACACAGGAGGTACAGCTGAACGAGACTCTCTCCCACCTCAAAACGGAGTCGGAGACGCTGAAGACGAAGCTGGAGGAGGAAAGAGCGAAGCTGCACGATGTCGAGCGTGAGTGCTGAAAATGGAGAGGCCTCGATTCACCGCGTTTACATTGTGACGGGACAAATAACAGCAAATGTCTCATCATAGACGAATATGTTTTAGCGGGAGGTCAAATGTTGCCAGTTTTACGGGGACGTGATTGTTGTCTGAACTGATTATTGACCCGATTGTCTCGCCTCAGGTATTCGACAGGCGACTTAAGCTGGCTGTTTGTTTGCTTCCCCATTTTACAGCCCACTGCTTCCATCTGAATTTCTTCTGTGTGGTGCTTTTATCCAATCATGTCCTAGCTTTTTGGCACAAGTTAAATAAGATGTGGGGTTAAGAGAAACCTAGAAACATGTCATATGTTTTGCATGTTTTATGAGATGCTCACATGAGCTATTTGAGGTCAGATTGAGAAAAAAGATTAATTCTAAATATTCCTCTATTTATGGTAGGCCCACTTTAATCCTTATTGCTGGTGGGAATATTAATCCAGGGTGTATACAGTAGAAGCTTTAATGTAATGTGCATTTTGTGTGTGTGTCTGTGTGTGTGTGTGTGTGTGTGTGTGTGTGCGCGTATGTGTGTACAGTACATCAGGTGGCGGAGAAGGTGGAGGGTCTTGGTCAGTTTGTCATGAAGACCCGCAGAACTCTGAAGGGACATGGCAACAAAGTTCTGTGTATGGACTGGTGTAAGGACAAGAGAAGGATTGTCAGCTCCTCACAGGTCTCTCTCTCTCCCTCTCCCTCTCTCTCTCTCTCTCTCTCTCACAAACACACACACACAAACACACTCACACACACAAACACACGCACACACACACGCACACACACACACTCCATGGCCATATACTTTAGCCCCTATTTTCTATCTCACAATGCATTATAGAGCCAGTTTGATTGCATGTAATAATGATATTAATATCAACTTAATTTAGAGGCTATAGCCCCTTTAAAAACAAAGTTTTTATTTATTTGAATTTTATTTATTTACTCACAAGGCAATATAGCAACAGAGAGCCAAAAGGCCCGACCAAACATAAGCAAGAGAAAAATAAGACAATGTTTAAATCAAAAGACAAAAGATGTTAATATAAATAGATACATTAAATATAAATAAAAAGAATAAAAGCATGTAATCTGCAGTGTATTTGGTTTCATATTGTTCTTATTCTAAACTCTTTGCAGGATGGAAAAGTGATTGTATGGGATGCTTTCACCACCAACAAGGTAACTACTATTTCTTGATATACAGGTATTTCATTATAGAATCATTGAAAAAAGATGCTGAGATTTTGAAAAAACACATTTCACATTTTACCCATGCCTGCAGCACCGTCCTATACGTTTTTTATAAACCAGCTTTTAGTAACACCAAGTCAGCCTTCTGAATCTCTAACTCTCGTCTGTATCAGCTACTAATAGCTAATCTGAAAGAAGTGTGAAGATGAAAGTTTTCATTTAAAACATTTTGTCTTATAGTGATCATGTTGGTCCACAATCTTCCATAGGTGTTTAACTGGGTTGAGATCTGGTGTAAATGCTGTAGTATTTTATTCCTGTTATTTTCAAAATCAACTTCAAACCATTCAGCAATCCCTTGTGCACAGAAACATCTATATTCAGTGTTTCTCCACTTTCTTATTCAGGTTGTTCCTTTAATTTTTTTTACTCTGTCTGTATGTTACAACAAATATTGTTAGTGTGATAGGTAATTTAAAACATGAGAAATCAGCAGAAAGTACAGTTACTGATAATATGTGTAAAGCTTCTCAAATAGGCTTCATTGATAAAATCTGGGATGTTTGTAAATGATTTTTTTATTTTGTTATCTTTGTTTGTTATTTGTTGCCACGGATATCCTTTTTATAGAAAAATCATTGGTTCCACTATTTCTTATTATCATGTAGAAAATACACAGGAGGAGGCGTGGAGGATGTCAGATACAGATTGGGAATATTTTATTGATCCTCTGAGATATTGCTCTTATATTGTATACAGACATTGAGAGATGAAAGAAAAAAGAAATAGAAATAAGATATGCAAGAATGTGCATTATACTACAATATATAACACAATGTATACCTATGATGTACAAATATGTGAACTGTACTACATGTGTGCTAAACATAAATGCAAGAGTAGAACAGGTAAGAATTAAATAACAAAGTATTATACAGTTGAGGTTTTGCACAGTTAAATTATTTTTGCAAAATAACATAGAAGGCTTCAAATCAGTATTGCACTGTACTGTTTTGCAGTTGAAACAGTAGAGTACTGCACATCGACAGGATATTTACATTGTGCCATGATACAAAAGATACAGTCTTTTTATTTGCTGTCAGTTTTGATTTTGGACAACCTGAAGCTTTCTGTTCTGCTCTAATTATTGATTCTAATGAATCTGATTCATCTCTCTGTCCCGGCGCGGCTCATGCAGCTTTGTCTTTTGATATTTATTAGGAGCACGCTGTGACAATGCCATGCACCTGGGTGATGGCCTGCGCCTACGCCCCCTCTGGCTGTGCTGTAGCTTGTGGGTGAGCATCTTATGAAACGTGGGATGCAAATGTGGTGTGTCATGTGTTTTTGTTTCTGGTTAACTTTGGTTATCGTCTTATCACAGGGGCCTGGATAATAAATGCTCAGTGTATCCTCTGTCTCTGGACAAGAACGAGAACTTGGCTGCAAAGAAGAAATCAGTGGCCATGCACACTAACTACCTGTCTGCCTGCAGCTTCACCAACTCGGATATGCAGGTGAGTGTATCGACCAGATACTCAAAACATCTACCAAAAAGCGACTGAATGTTTACAGAAATACTACTTTTTGTGTTTCACATTTTCCCTTGATTTTACAGTTAACTTTTACAACACATCTTTTTTTAAACAAGTATTTTTATTAGATTTTTTGTACTGCATGGAGTAACAAAAACAGAAAACAAGTAGGGTACATTAAAGAACATTCAAAGCAAGTTATCATCTTAATAAAACTGCTAAGACAGGACATCACATTGACTGTTTTTAAGGTTCTAAAATAAATAATCAGGGAATTAAAATGTTACCTATACAATTATTCATGCTCTGGAAGATACAAAAAATAAGAGAAACAGCGATTGAAAAAAATATAATTATGTTGTCATTAAAACATTAAGACAAGTAGACTTATGTAGCCTTCTCCCCTTCTAGAAATTTCATAAAACGCTTCCATATCTTCACAAAGGTGGAATATTTACCCTTAATTATAAATGTATGTTTTTCAAGGGCAATAGAGTGTGACGGACCTGCAGGCCAGGCATGTGAGCTCGGTCTCGTAGGAGATTTCTAGGATTTGACCATGGTGTGTTCTGCTTGTCTTTTACAACACATCTGCTTTTCTATTCATCACCATCTCTCTCTCATTATTAATCAGAAATCACTGCCTTCTATATCCTAGCACAAGGAGCTCCCCCACTTTGTTAATAATTCACAGCAGCCAGTTGCTCCTGGTTTGATGTCCTGGTCACATGATGTTTCGCACAGCAAAGACAATCCATTTATAGCCGTGTGTTAGCCCACATCAACTTTTGCTAGTCTTCGCAGCAGCCGTTACTCCTCCTCATCATCTGCTTGTGTTAAAGATCCTAACGTCCAGCGGGGATGGGACATGTGCATTATGGGATGTCGAGAGTGGGCAGCTGTTGCAGAGTTTCCATGGACATGCTGCAGACGTGCTCTGTCTGGACTTGGCCCCCTCTGAGACTGGAAACACATTTGTTTCAGGGGTGAGGACACCTTTAACTACAGTTTATTACTATTTAAACTTCACAGAATTGTTTCATATATTCCTCTTATTCTGTATTATTCATTATTATTGCAGGGCTGTGATAAGAAGGCCAATGTGTGGGACATGCGGTCAGGACAATGCATTCAGTCCTTTGAAACTCATGAATCAGACATAAATAGTGTGCGGTAAGTGGCTGCCCCCAAATGGCTCTGTCAGTTTTAAAATTTATATATAGAGCCTTTTTGTGTATCATTCAGAGAGGAAAACGCTAATATTTTAGATTGTGTATTTGCATTTCTGCATTAGAACACCTTTTAAATTATTCCGATTTTGTTTATTTATATTGTTTTCTATCTCTTTTTCATATGACCACTGGGAGTTGCCAAAAGTCAGATATTTCAAATCCCAAACAAGAAAAATATTTGTTTATAGCTTTTTCTTTTTGCCTAATAGATACTATCCCAGTGGAGATGCATTTGCATCTGGCTCAGATGATGCAACAGTAAGTAATCAGATATTTACCACGTGAAGTGAAAACAGAAACATATTGAAAATTCTCTTAAATGTTAAAGTGCTGACCTTTGTTACAGTGCCGCCTGTATGACTTAAGGGCAGACAGAGAAGTGGCTATTTATTCCAAAGAGAGCATCATATTCGGGGTCTCCAGTGTTGATTTCTCTCTCAGTGGTAAGAATATAAATTCACAGTATTCGTCCGCTTGTTCAACCAAACAGCAGTTAAAGCTTTAGCTGGTATATAAAAATAGCTATTTATCATATTTGCTGAAACTGTCACTGTATCCACACAGTAGTACAAGTGACAAATAGTCTGAGGATGCCGTGTTGGAAACAGCTAGAGCTTTCTCATTTTACAACTAAACAGTACACTAAATATATTTCTGAAAACATTTGAGCCGAGGAATAGGCAGAGCAATAACAGAATCTTGATTCATGTTTGATCCGCGCTGTCTAGTTTGACAGTTTGACTTTAGTTCACAAACAGCGACTGACATGATTGACAGCAGGAACAGAGACTCTTTGGCTCTGATTGTTTGGTTTTTTTTCCAGCTGTGGTAGATTCTAGACAATGTCATTAAAATCATAATGAGGAGGGGCCTGATTTTTTTCACAGACTATTTATCTTAAGCCCTTTCACAACTGTAATAAAACCCCCGCTAACCCCCACCAACATCTGGCTTTTGCATTAACTCTTTGAAACACAGAGCGACATCACTTTTCCTGTGCTGCTTTCAGCTACTTTTCACTAGTATTTAACCCTTAAAACCCTGAGCACATTGGTTGGATTTCTTTCAAAAATATGAGACAAAGGCAAATAGTAATATGACATGAAATGTCCAAAATATTGCAAGAAATTGGTAGATTTCTAAAAATATTTTTCAAAAAGCAAGGGAAAATGATTTCTAATTAACATAACTACATATGTAAAATTATTTTACAGAATTGTTGTATTTTTTAGCACATTCTTCAGGTCATTTCCTTTTGTGTGTGTGTGTGTGTGTGTGTGTGTGTGTGTGTGTGTTTCTTTTAAATAATTTACCCAATTTTTTGTTTGTTTCTTTCCCTTTGTTTTTTTGTGTGCTAATTTTCAGGTAATTTTCTTGTACTTTTTACTAATTTTTTTCTAACTTTTTGGCCATGTGTTGTTACATTGCTCATCACCCTCTTCCCATGTTTTTGAAAGAAGTCAAGCCAATTTGCTCAGTGTTCAAAGGGTTAATGGAGAAGGTTAAAACTGGCATTCAAATGACTCTGAAATGGTCATGGGTATTTATTAACTGCAACTGTGACCAGCGGTGATTTTAGTTCCTTTTGCCAGTGCAATGCAATGACAGGCCGCCACAAAATGCTCACAGTGTCTGACCAAGTAGCACTCGAACAATTGTTCCAAAGTTAGTGGTCACCGAATTTGAGAGTGATACTGAATTAGTAACAGAGATAATAAAATTTAGAAAAGAGGTAACCATTACATTTTCACTGGCCTCCACGCTGCTTTTTACTGTTTACTGTGACATACATCGGTATGTAAAACACACAGAAAGACTGCAGAGCCATGTACACAGCTTCTGCCGGCAATGGGAAAGCAGTCTATCACCTGTTTATATCAGGGTTTCCCAAACGTGCTAATTTTGGTGGGAAAAGGACATTATGTTGTACTGTGTGGCTCTAGCAACTATTTTAGCAAATTTGACAAAAAGATATGTTAATAAAGTTTAGAAACTGCTTTTCTTTGTGTGTTTTGTTTTTACGTGTTTGGAATAAAGATTCATTCAGTGACCAATAAGAACTTAAAATTATTAAAACTGTATACAGTTGAAAGCATTTACATTGTGTTTTTGTGTACCTTTCAGGACGGCTACTGTTTGGTGGCTACAACGACTACACCATAAATGTTTGGGATGTTCTCAAAGGAACAAGGGTGTCTATTCTGTTTGGACATGAGAACCGTGTCAGTACACTGCGTGTGTCCCCAGATGGGACAGCCTTCTGCACGGGTTCCTGGGACCACACTCTTCGGGTATGATATGTCTGTTGTTGTTGTCTGATTTTACAGTTTTGCAAGATCTTTCTGGTGACATCCCGTAACATCTGCTGTTTGATTTTCCCAGATCTGGGCTTAAGGATGAAGACACAGAGGACTGAATGGAAGACAGACTTACTGAAGACACAACATTTCTGTTTGCTAGAGTACAATCACAGAAATAGAGAACTCAGTTTTGGTTGTACATAGGGCATATCAATAGCATTGTATATACTCCAGTCTCATGGCCACGGTAGATTTACATATTTCAGAGAATAACGAAACCAAATGGCACGCTTGTATTACAGTATGATTGAGAGAAAATTTCACAGAAGTACTTACAGTTATTACAACTTAAGATGTAAAATGTATATTGCAGAAAATAACATTGGTAGTGACTAGCATCAGTCTAGAATAGAAATTACACAATAAAGTGATGTATTGTATGTGCCCACTTAAAGGACATGTTTATTTGTTTTTTGCACAAAATATAATGGAGGAATGCGGACTGTAGAAGAAAATACAACTGCAGGAGGAGCACTAAGGTTTTAATGAAGGCCTCAGCTTCACTTGACTCGATTTTCTCATGACACAGATGGAAAAAAGACAGAAGGGAGGATGGAGATTTGTGGCTTCTCTAAGTGAGAAATGTTGAAATGTGAGGATTATTAGATTGGCTTGTAGAACTGAATTGATTTGTATTAGTATGAAGTGTTATGAACCAAAGTGCAAATCTGAAGCTTATGTAAGGTGGAAATAGATTTAATACCCTGTACGCCCAGCAAGCCTTGACAGCAACTCACCTGCCAATATTATTCTAATGTAAAGAAAGCACATATTTACGATAAACCTAAAATACAAGATGTTGGTTTTTCCCATGCTATGATTTTAAAAGATGGTCTACGTCTCATCTGTCTGTTTCCAGCTGTGGAATCCACTTTCTGCTCTATGTGCACATCTGGTCACTGCAGACACCCTGAACGTGTGGTCCCCCACTAGATATCTAAATACTACTATATAAAAACATGTTTAACTCCTAGAATGTACTCCTTTTCATTAAATTGTCCAATGGCTGTAATTTCATATTAACTGTAATTATTTTATTGTAGCTTAGTGTACAGTTATTAAAGAGGCTGTTTATCAAGATCTGAGTTCTGAATATCATTACTTTCTCGTTATTGTTCTTTACCTTATCTTAGGGACTGTTCTTTGTTTGTCAGAGGAGGGGGTGGCTGGGGTGTGATTTTTTTATTATTTTTTTTACCCTCCCCAAAACTACAAATATTTTTCATTTAGCCTTTCTCAGAAACCACCATAAATTAGTTGTTAGACTTTAATCATTTACCCTTTGATGTTTGAAAGTTAAAAGTTAACTAGGAAATCCTGGAGTTGAAAAAAGCCTTGTTTTTTTCACTTTTTTTGAATGAGATGTGTAGAATAAAGTGATTTTGATGAAATATAACTATTTTAAGCTCAGATTTAGCAATGTTTTATTTTTTTATTTATGTAAGCACTCGTCCCAGACAGTAAAATAAATATAAATAAAATAAATAAATAGTATATTTATTAGGTTGCATGCCTCTCCCCTAAGCCAAATCCAAAAAAAACATAAGTCCCCAACCGGTAAAGCTAGCGCCCGCTGTTTTGTTCAACGTTTCTAATAAAGTTTTCCAGATAAAAAGGGGAAGTGACGTCATCAACGAGACTCGGTCAGTCTGCTGAATCAAAACAATGGCCGACTGCAAGCTAGCAATTTACCTCTCGTGATCTTTTTAAGTGTTCAGTAATTAATTTTCGCTGACTCTCTTTACGAGTCTCTCACTGGGATGGATAAATGATTTCATAAGTGTATCTGTAAAGAGAAAAAACTGCTGCCAAGTCCCGCTTTTCGCCGCCAAAATGAGCGATGTTGTGGAGAAGACCCTGACAGCTCTGCCGAGCCTCCTGTCTTTGGACTCTCAGTCTGGAGCCACTAAACTGTCCACAACCTCAAAACTAGGAAACCTCATCAGAGGGATAACCGAGCTGACGTCCAAACATGTGAGTGTGTCTTTGAAAACTAGAGTTAAGGTGAACGAGCCAGTCGATGATATCCTCTGATGCTAGCTTGCTAAGCTAACTCAAAAAAGGTGTGTTTATGTGTTTGAAGTCACTCACTATGATATGCCACGTTTTCCGTGCGATATTGTGATATGTATAAGAATAAAGTACAAATTATAGACTTTATATATACATCCTCTCGTTCTTGCTGTGTTATTATCGCGTGGTAATACAGGTGAAATTTAAGCTAGGTCTATTTTTAAAAACTTGTCCTTGTTGGTGCGTTCATGTGCTTGTGATACACTCAGATATTCGAGGTGCGTAGAGTCAGTTGTCAGTATGATTTACATTTATAAACTGTGTGTGAAAGGTAAATAAGAACACTGTAAAAATGGTTGCCTCTTCAGCTTATTCACTAGTGCCTGGTGCTGTATTATCCCACAGATGCGTGAAGGCACCAATCAGAAATGGTTTACAGCAGGTTTATAGCTATTGTTCAGTGTGATGCTTTACAGTCTACAACTTGATTTTCATTGTGTACTGGCATGGTATATGGCCAACAGTACGATGTAAATTATTTAGTTTATTGAAAGAAAAATAGGTGTAAAAAGATGACATATGTATTTATTGCTTTTTACCAAAGGGTCCGTGCGCAGAGTGCAGGAATCCCTTTGTTATAGCATTAGCATTCCTTTGGGGTTTGCATAGGGTTAAATGCCTAATTTTGCCAAAACTTGATGTCCATGTGTTGCCTTGTAGCTAAACAATTTAAGCTCCTGCCCTCTTTTTAGACCCAGTGCCCTGTGGTGACCGGGGTTCAGGTCTGGTCTGTGACGTAACAGACTGACTATTAAATCTCATCTTCACAAAATGGCAGTTTTATCATTGAACTAATTATGCCATATGTGTTACATGCGACATACATGGATTATGTGTATTGCTGGACACAGCTATTTATTTGTTTGTTCTGCTTTTGTTTTGTGAACTCTCCCATCACCCTTTTTGTATCTCATTATGTCTTAATGTCAGTGCCTCCTAGAGGCAAGGAGGTTTTGCATATGAATTTGTTGATGAAAATTGCAAAACCCAATAAACAGATGTAAAAAAAATATACAGTATATCAGGCTTTAGCCAGGATATAATGATAAAGTTTTTCACTGTTGAACCTGTTTTTTCCACAATCCACTTACTTTTATCAAGATGGAGACACATTTTTAAAGTGTAATCTAATAAATATGAGAAAACAGGAGCTGGAAACTAGAACATAAAATTATACCAACAAACAAGAAATAAATAAATTTATCTAAAACCACATCATGAATGGCAGCAGTTGTAAGATAATTTTTTCAAGGTGTTAATATTAATGGCTTAAAAATCACAAAGCAGTACATGAAGATATCCTCTTTTGAGAAATACTACATAGCAACTGCGGGTTAACGTCTGCATCAAAGGTAGGAGAGTTTGAAGTATGTTTTTTTTTTTAACCTAACATGACCACTGACAGCAAACATGGCATGTTGAGCAGGCATTATCCCAGTGTTTGATCTAATATTTTGAGGTGTGTTTCCCCTTTTTCAGGAGGAGGAAAAACTTATTCAGCGAGAACTAGCATCTATCAAAGAACAGGTGTCCTCCCCCAATACCTCCATGGTATGATTGTCCTGATTTCCTGATTATGTCTTGTACAAGAAAGCAGATTATTCAGTGCAGTGATGCCTGAAATTATTGTGTTTCCTTCTTCCTTGTGTCATGATGTGATTCAGAGGCAGATGAAGGAGCTCATGGTGAGAGCGATCTATTGTGAAATGCTCGGTTACGAAGCTTCGTTCAGCTATATTCATGCCATCAAACTGGCTCAACAAGGCACTGCTCTGGAGAAAAGAGTCGGTATGTTCTTATCCAATGGCTCTGCAATACTCATTTTGTGTCATGATTTTCAAAGTAGTGATTATTTCTCTTCCTACATCGCTTTGGGTGAAAAATAAGTCTGTGTTTTTGAATTGCAGGTTATCTCGCTGTATCTTTGTTTCTGAACGAAAGTCACGAGCTGCTTCTTCTCCTTGTGAACACTGTATTAAAGGTGGGTGTTATCATTTTTGACAACATTTGTCATCTGGTGTCCGCACAAGGGATGTTGATGTATTTTGTGTTTTCAGGATCTTCAGAGCACAAACCTTATTGAAGTGTGCATGGCTCTAACTGTCGTCAGCCAATTGTTCCCCAAAGACATGATTCCTGCAATCCTTCCTCTGGTTGAGGAGAAACTGAATCACCCAAAGTAAGAAATACTCTTTGACTTTCAAGTCTAACCAGTTACCAGTATGCCTCAGTGTGAATTTCTTCATATGGTAAAGTGGAGCATGATAAATCTGCTTGCATGTTATGATTTATGTTTTTTTCTTCACATTTGCAGAGAAATAATTCGACGGAAAGCAGTCCTGGCACTGTATAAATTCTACCTAATAGCACCAAATCAAGTTCAACACATCCACAACAAGTTTCGTAAAGCTCTGTGTGATAAGGACCCTGGCGTCATGACAGCTTCACTACACATCTACTTACAGATGATCCAGGTAATTTGTTTTCATGGACTCTGGACTTTGTGGCAGGGTTCCTACACAGTTTGGAAAAGTATGGACTTTGATTTTAATAATTTCCAGGCCTGGATATGTATTCAGAAAAGACAAGCAGGCACAGAAAAATATTTGTGACTATTGATCTTATTCTGTTTCCATAAATATGAAATTCAGAATTAAAAAAAAACCATAAATTGTCATACAAGAGGTGTTCTTAATGGTGTTTGGAGCAGGTAGCCAGGGTAGGCAAAATATTTACCACTGTGTGAGAGTCGCCAAAAGCAAAGCAAGGCGTATGGTGTGCAACAAAATGTGCACTTCTGCACAGAGCTGCCTCTACACCTCCACCTCACAGCTAGCAAAAGCAAGAATATCTATGAATTGCACATAAACTAAGCATCACAAATAACCAAATATTAAGCTCATCTGAACATTTTTGAGTTATGCAATGATGTAGTTTTCAGAAAAGTAAACAGACTGTTTTCTCTGCTTAAAAAAAATCTTTTTCTGCCTTCATCCTCCTGTCCAAGGACACAGTGAATAAACAAAGGCAGCACAGACACCGTAAAAATTCAAATCATTTTTAGTTTTTACTTAAAAACATGGGGGACAGTAATAACATATCATATATTTAACATGTCATGAGAAAAATATGAGTCTTGGTAGGAATGGTTAGTTTATTTCCTCTTTGGGCAGAGATGTTTGACAGTCAAACTTCCTCCAACTTTCTGCGTAGGAGTGCGGACTGATCGGTCACAATGGGTAAACGCAAGTTTTCCAAAGGCTGGTTGTTTGTACTTGGATGTCAAATATGGTCTGAAAAATTGACAGAGAAGTCTGGAAAAATATGGAGTGTTGAAATGGAAAATGTGTAGCTGAACTTTGATATCCAGTGGTGACATTCAGTCTCGTCACATATTTTTCTTTTTCTACAGGAGAATCCAGAAGGTTATAAAGACCTGACAGCAAGTTTTGTCACCATACTTAAGCAAGTGGTGGGAGGAAAGCTGCCCATGGATTTTAACTATCACAGTGTCCCCGCTCCGTGGCTGCAGATTCAGCTTCTCAGAATACTGTCCTTACTCGGGAAAAATGACCCGAGGTAATCAATTTTTTGTCCTCTGATGAACTTGATGTAATTGTGCTTTATACTTAACTCATTGTAAGTACATTTTGTGATTCTGTTCTTAATTTGAAGCTCAAGTGAGATCATGTATGAAGTCCTCGATGAGTCTTTACGAAGAGCAGAGATGAATCATAACATCACCTATGGTATTTCAAAGTAGTTTTTTTTGTAAATTTGGTTATTTGATTTAAGTTCTTTCTTCAACTAGTTGTTGAAATCTCTCTTTATTTCCAGCAATATTATACGAGTGTGTAAAATGTATTTACACGATTCATCCCAAATCTGAACTTTTGGAAAAGGCCGCAAAGTGCATCGGCAACTTTGTTCTGTCACCGAAGATTAATCTTAAATATCTTGGTAAGAATCAACTAAAACCTTTGATTTATTTTTCTTTAGATTGAAAATCAAAACTGTGGTAAAGTGTTATATTTATTGTCACTGTAGGCTTGAAGGCGCTTACCTACGTAGTCCAACAGGATCCTAAACTGGCCCTGCAGCATCAGATGACCATCATAGAGTGCCTCGATCACCCCGACCTCATCATCAAGCGTGAGGTGAGGCAGATACTGGTGAAGTCTGCATTTTGGTGTTGTGACATTGTGGGTTTGCAGCATAATGGTGCTTTTTTCTCTGTTTTCTTGTAGACGCTGGAGTTGCTCTTTCGGATCACCAACGGTCAGAATGTCACGGTCATCGTGGAGAAGATGCTGGAGTTTCTGCGCATCAATAAAGATGACTACACCACCATTGACCTGGTGGGGAAGGTTGCGGAACTGGCAGAAAAATATCCTTTCGAATACTAAATATACATTAATTTACCTCTTCTAGCTAACTGCACCTGGAAAACAGATACAAATATTGAAGAGCCAGCCACATACTGTGTGCTTAGTGAAATTGCTTCACTGGTTTAAGAAGAAAATTATACTTAAACCCCGACCCATTATATTTCATATAAAACTGTCTGATTTTTTAAAATCCAGATCTTGTTACACTGTTTCTGCTGATAAATTACTGTATATGGTATAAACATCATGGTAGTGAAGAAACTTACTGTACCTCTGCAGGTGCCACTGTACAGGCCTTCTAAACCAAGACACATTTTTTCTTTTTTTAATGAAAGTGGAAGCTCACAGTCTTGACATACAAGCCTTTTAGTTCTGACAGTTCGAAGGGTCCCAAACTTTGCTGTCTGTTAAGTTTTATGGGCGTCACTGTACACAATTTTGTGCTTCTCACACATGCACTGTAGTTGTGACAGTTAGTAAAACCTGGTAGAGAGCACGGTTTGCAAAAAAACAATTAAAAGTGGAACATAAAAAACATCTCATGTAGACTTCTACTGGTGTTGTAAGGCCTAAACGATAACTGCTGGATTGTGTTGAAACCTTGTGAGTTGCAGTCTATTTTGGTCAATACTAAAACTACTAGTAAAGTCAAACATTTAAATTAGTTCTGGGTTGAAAAAACAGAAATCGCAAATTTGGATTGCATGCTGTTGTATCATTTATACCTTGTCTCTTCCAATTTATTTTGTTGTTGTTTTTTTCTGAACTGTTATACATATGCACCAGACAATGAATGGTTCATTGAGACCATGAACACAGTGTTTTCAGTGGGTGGAGACATGATGCAGCCTGACATCCCAAACAGTTTCCTTAAACTGCTGTCGGAGGGTGAGATATTATTAAGCTTATTCTATTGTCACCACCCTGCTGCGGTGAGACATTTCAGGTCAGTAACTTGATAATGTTGTAATGCTGATTTCTCTTTAACGTCTCAGGGTTTGACAGTGTGGAGGAGGACAGGAAGTTGAGGCTGTTTGCTGTGGATTCATATGTTTCTCTGCTGCAAGGAGAGCCTGGCAAACTGCCACAGCGCTTCCTCCAAGTCATCAGCTGGGTGAGTGCTGTTTGCACAATGAGCAGTTTGTATGATTCATATGTAATAATAATGAGAGCAAGAAGCAGAAGAAGTAACAGGAATACCATTTGTGGTTTAAAGCATACTTTAAAAATCATTTTACCATTTGCAGGCATAAAAAGAACAGGAGAAGAAAATACAAAATATGCCTCTCTATTTATTTTCTACCCCTATTTTATTTTATTATTTTTATTTATTTAATCAATGCCCCCCCTTATTTATTTTTTCCCACCTATTTATTTGCTTGTTTATTTATTCATTATTTATTTATTTATCTTTTTTATTCAGTTTCTTTATTTATCTGTCTACTTATTTATGTATTTCCCTTTTTACATAATTGAAAGGTCTTCATGTTCATTAGGTTGTGTATTTTGTTTTTTGTATGTTCACATAAACCAATAAAAAGAGAATAACAAAAAAAAAGAAAATGCAAAATAAAGAGACAGCTGTGTTTAAAAACATGGCCAGCAGGATCTTAATGTTAATCACATATACATCTTGTAGCCCAAAAACCCTAGATGGAGACACATAAGTACATTTGAACAGTAATTATAAAATAATACACAAAATGATAGGAGATAAAACAAAAAGAGTTGTAAACACTAAATTAGATTTTCTAAATCTAATCTTCAAAATGTTACAGACGAGTTTTGCCCCCTGTCTGCCGCACACAGGTCCTCGGTGAATACTCCTATCTGAGGGAGGAACTTGAAGCAGCCACAGTCTTGAGGCTGCTGGCCAAACTGTTGGACATGAAGAACACCAGCAGTGAAACCAAGTGCTGGGTCCTCATGGCCATGACCACGCTCTGTGACGGTGCGGCAGGTGTGTCTGTGGCCCAGGAGGTTTCCGAAACATACAGCAGCTCCATGGACACAGGACTGAGACAGAGGGCCCAGGAGCTGCAGCACCTCAGCCAACAACCTGAGCTACGGGCCAGGGTGCTACCTCGAGACACCAGCCTGGAACCTCTGGAGGTAACGCACAAGTTCAGGACCTAAGTTATCATGTACACAACAGTTACATACATGCAGTCGTTGGTAATGAAAATCTTAGATCTTAGGCTCTTTCCAGCAAAGCTAATTTAAGGTACAAAATGAGAATCCAAGGTATTAAATGGTGTTTACTCCTATGGTATATTGTCATTGTAATGTTGTTTACAGTCAACGCTCACGGAAACCTAGTATATTGAAAACAAGACAAATTTTGAAATTGAATTGAATTGTGAAAATGCAATGTATCCCCACTGCTGTGCTTTTGCAACATCAGCATAAGTAAGTAAATAATCAATTAATCCAAGCTTTATTCATATAGCACTTTTCAGAACATGCAAATCTGATGGACTGGGGAAGATTGTTTCAGAGGGTCGGGGCTAAAACAGCAAATGCACATGTCGTTCCCCCTTATCTGTCGCAGCTTTCCTGTCTATCACAAGCTGTTCTGTAAAAAATAAAGGGAAATGCCCCAAAAATTTATCTTCAAAAAAAAAAAAAAAAAGACATGTAACTGGGGGCGATGTCATGTAGTTCCTTGTATGTTATCAACAGGATCTTGTAGTTTTGTAATCTTTGGAAGACAACATACACCTGATATTTGCAATATTTCTTAACTGAAAGAATAAGTATCAGAGATTGTGATGTTTTTTTTTTTTTACAGCTTAGGCAATGTCTGCTGCTCGCTAACTGGAGCAGCCCCGGTCTCTGTCTTTGCCCTCTGTGGCACCGTGCAGCTTTCAGTGTTGGTTGGCTATTACTTGTGGCCTGTAACCAATCACACAATGCTGTTGGCTGGACATTAAGCAAGGGTACAGAATGGTGACTGCATCATAACCAAGGAAATGCATTTCTCAATTATTATCATATCAACTCTTAAATAAAAAAAGCAGTGGTGACAGTGGAACTCATCACTTTGGTAGTGTCACATAACTGTGGTATTGCGGTAATACAGTTATCACTACAGCCCTGCATTTAATTTGACTTTGAATATCCGCTGTTGTTGAAACTTGTCAGAATGTGGTGTGAGAAAAACACAGTGAAATGATTTAGCTCTCGAAACCACAGCAAGTGATATGACGTTTCAGTTCCTCCTCTCTGGCAGAGAAAGTGCTCATTATCTGATTGGTGGAAAACAAAACTTGCATTCACTTGCCATCTATGACACACAGACGATTAGATTAATGACCGTATTTATTGAAATAATGGGTATCATGGTTTCCGTTGTAACCATAGCAGCTGTTTAAGCATGTCTGGAGTAGTCTGATGGGTTTGGTTCACCACAGAACCCCATTCAGAGTCAGATGGAAGTAGAGAACAACAATAATAATACAAATATATGCTTTATGATCATGCATTCTTTTCCTGCAATTTTATAGTTTTTTTTGGGTGGGCAAAACAAAGTGTAAAAATCATACATATTATATCAGTGCTATTTGCAAGCACAGACATATTGCATCTTAAGTCCTGCAGGGAAAGGAAATGTTTAAACTTGCAGTTGCTGTTGATGTTTGTTCCTAGGTGGATTCCTCTCTGTCATTTCTGGATGGATTTGTATCGGAGGCGTTGGCTGCTGGCGCTGCTCCATACAAGCCTCCCCATCAACGGCAGGAGGAACTCGCTCAGGCAAAAGGTAAAAGGATTGAGTTTTAGATTGTGTCAGATTTGGCACTGCCTTGTTTTGGTTTGTTCTAACTGTGTTGTCTGCCTCAGCGTTGAGCTTGGAGCCATACGGCCTGTCCCTGCCCATCAGCATGTCCTCCTGCAGCATTGCCGACAGACAGTCCCCTACTCTGTTGTCTGTAAGCTCGGGCCTGTCAGGGGATAGCACTGACCTCTCAAACAAAGGAGGGTACGCAGACACACAGACACTTATGCTCAGTGAATTAAAATAGCTCACACACACTGGTTTGAAGGCATACTCTGACTTGTGATATTTGTTTCAGTTCTACGACTCTGAAACTGGATGGTGTGAAGAGAGTGTGGGGGAGGGAGGGCTACCTGGCACAAAAGGAACCTCTGGAGGAGTCTGCCCATGTCGAGGTTCCCAGTCCTCTTAGGTCACCGGACCAGCAGGGAGAGGCTGAGAGTGCACAAATCAGCCAGACTCCCACTCCGGTACCGACCCCTGAGCCCGAACAGGAGAAACAGCAGCTGGCCTCTTCGCTGTTTGTTGGCCTCGGCTCCCAAAGCTCTGTGTGTCTGGTGAGCTTTTTAATTTCTCTATTTCTGTTTGAAGGGGTGATGCACAGTCTGAAGGTGTGATAAATTTCTCTGGTATTAATATTCCAATAAGAAATTAAATTAAGATTTAATCACCTTCTTTTGGCGGCTGGAAAACATTTACTGTAAAGCAGATGGGGACATTTGATAAGTATTAATCTGGTGAGTTAGTTGTGAACACTCTCTACACTGATTTTGTACAACAGGCGGCACACAACTAAAGCTGCGATTAGCAGTCAACTAACAGTTAGATTTATTATTGATTGATTTTCCAATAATTTTCTCAATTAATAAATCGTTTTGTCCAAAAATGACAAAAAATTGTAAAAAATCTTCTCAGGCAGAGCTTGAGGTGATGTCTTCAGATTTCTTGTTGTGCCCAATCAGCAGTCCAAACTCTAAAGATGTAAAAGTTATTTTCATGAAAACAAAAAGCACCAAATCCTCACATTTAAAACAAACTAGAACCATAAAATATTTAACAATTTGGTTTGATAATGACTTAAATAACAATAATTTATCAAAATAGCCAGCAAGTTATGTTTCTATTGATCAGCTCTAGTTGTTTCATACGGACACAGCATCTACTGGCTCTGTAAATTTTATCCACTCTGATGTGATATTGAAGCCCTTTGCAATGTTTTTTTTTCTGAAAATCAAAAAAATCAAAAAAGGCCTTTACACACCAGTAGAAATCACACAAAAATGAAAAATGTGAAATACTCGCCAATTTGCGATAATTGCAAAAGCTCAGCCATTGTTATGACATTGTGATGTGGTATCTGTTGATGCCTTTATGTGAAGTGCCAAAGAAAAATCAACCTAATTTTGAAATTAATTGCATTTAGTTTTCATCAAGTAATTGTGTTCTGTGAGACAGTACTCAAAAAAAACCCCAAAAGCACACACAGTTAAAAATATATATTGACATGCAAATTGACACAAGCACAAATAAATGCCTCCAGTGTGTAAAGGCTTTTACAATGATAAAACAGAAAGATACATCATGCATCATTACAAATGCATCTTATACAACCTTTCAGATGGGAAAATCTGATCCGACACCGCAGCGATTCAGAAGAAAAGCCAAAAGTCCGAGCTCGTCTTCAGGTGCCAGTGAGCAAATATCCAACTCCCCCGTCTCTGCTTCGAGCACAGTGGACAACCTTCTGTGTAACAACCTTATGGACTCCGGCGTCACCTCAGAGCTGGCCGTTTCTTCACCTGAACAGACGTCCCAACTCTCTCAGGACCTCACTGCTGCTAATGGCACCTGTGATGTCGAATTAACTGACAGTGACATAAAGGGAAGTAGCCCCTCTCTCATTAAGGATAACAGTGCTGATGCACCTCCACATGAAGATGAACCTAAAGACTTTTGTCTCAGCTCTCATCTTCCTGCAGAGCTCTCTGGACTCTCACACTCAGAAATCACTCCTCTGTGCTCCAGCCAAAGCCTGGATGTCTCAGCCTGTCATGTGCAGAGAGATGATTCTTTAGCGCTGGTTACTTTTATTTACAACTCCTCTGACTCTGACATTCAACAGATACTCCTAGAACTTGACTCAGATGAAGCTGAGGTACATCAGTTATTGAACAATGAATGATTAGCAATTCCTCCTCCTTATTAGTCTTTCATATAAAATTGTATTTCTGTTGGTTTCAGGTGTCCTGTGTGTGTGACAGTGTGGTGCAGGAGGTGAGAAGCCACAGTGTAGCAGTGTGTCAGTATTCCCTGACTGTGAAGAGGCCTTCAGTTCATGTTGAAGTGGTTGGGATGTTATCTTACCAGTTTCCCGTTGGGACGCCTCAGTCCATGCAGTTCTCATACAAACTGCCTCTAACCAGCTTCATCAGGTAAAATGTTTCCTTATTTTTTCACAAGTGTGGCCGTGAAGAGACAATTGACTGCTTACAGTAATGTCGTGTTTCCTTCAGACCTTTGACCGTGTCCACAGAGCAGTACGGGACAATGTGGCTGGACTTCTCTCACGATACAAAGCAGAACCTGACGCTGATAAGTGACGGCCAAGAACCTCTTGCAGCCACTCTGAATGTGCTAAAGAAGAAACTGCATCTTCATGTGGTGGAAATCATCGGTGAACAAACGTTTAGTTATGCAGGGTTTGCATGGTCATTAAATTCCTTAAAAGTTCTGATATGAAAAAAACAGCTTTTTCAGTCTGGAAATGTTCTTGAGTTAAAAGAATATTTTGGAAAAATTTTGGTTATTTGATTAAAATCTGTTTACAAAAATCCTAATACATGCTTAAAGTTACGCGAAAATACGTTTCATGTAAAACTGGGTTGACATTCCTTTTTTGCTGCGTTCAGATGCCTTTCACAGGTATTTTAAAACCTTGAACCTTGAACAAACTGATTTGATGATTTCAAAAACATGGTGAGAAAAGGCGATGAACAACTTAGCAAGAAATTTGTAGATTTAGAAAATATTTTTTTTAAAGTTAAGGAAAAATGTTTAGTGAACCGTATATCATAATTATATATATAAAATTAACAAAATTATTCTACATTTTAAGCATTTTTTTCAGGTCACTTTCTTGTGTGTGTTTTTGTTTCTTTTCAGTTTTTTTTTTTTGCTTAGGTTTTTTTTTCTGCAAATTTTCAGGTAATTTCGTTGAACCAATTTCTTGCTAATTTTTAGGTCATTTCTTCTTAAGTTGCTCATTGCCTTCTTCCCATGCTTTTAAAAGAAATCAAGCCAATTTGCACAGGTTTAAAAGGATTAAAAATCTTTGAAATGTTCTGCACCATTGAAATGTCCCTAATGTCATGTGATACACATACAACAGGAAACAAACTAGAAAATGCTTAAAAGCTGTTGTGTAGTGAGTTAACAGGCTTTTAAACTGAGATTTTAGGCTCATGAATATTCAGAGTCAGTGGTGTACATCTCTTAATAATGCTGATGACAGGTACTAATGATGGAAAGCTAATGTTAGCTTGAATGGGAGACGGCTGCAGTACATTCATACAGCAGAGCAGCATCAGACCATTGGCTCCAACTAAATCTCACCAGTAGACCAAACATTTGCCATTATCAGGTAGATTACTAAGAGACAACACTTGGTGCAACGATACCTGGCTTAATCAAATATGCATAGTATTAGATCGAATCACCAGGTATTCTGATGTTGACGTCTGACAGCTGATTTGCAGTATCCCGCTAGTGTTTTGGGTTTCTGTATGTATTGTTTTTTATCGGAAGACAGATTTGAAAAAGGCACATGAAAAATATGGACTTAGTGTGTAACAGCCTTTAGTCCTTTAAAATCTGTAACAAATCTGTAAGTTTGACAGGCACTTTTTGGATAATTTATTTCAACTAAAGGTGTACTTACTCACATCTTTCAGAACTTTTTAATTTTTTTATTTTGTCAACTACTGTTGCCAAAATCTAAATGAACCACCAAGTCATTAGTATTTTTACTATCCTTTTACTGCATCTAAAATTGACATAATGCACATGTGAAAGGTGCACTCTTTGACCAATAGGTTGATACGTGTTAAATACAGCATACACTTCTCATGCATTTCACACTAATAATAAGTAAACTTTATTATTTTCCCCACAGGTATGGAGGGTATTGTAGCCTGCTGCCTGCTCCAGGATCAGCCGTGTCTGATGCACTGTCGCCTGCATGCAGGAACGCTGGCCGTATGGCTGCGCTCTCCGGTCCCCGACCTGCCTGACTGCCTGATGTACCACTGTCAGAGAGCTTTACAGGAGCACTGAGCCTCCGACTGCAACTCCTGCACTGACACCACTGAGCAACATGACCACCTGACCCTCAACCACTGCAGAGGAAGAAGGTACACAGAGCAGTAGTGCAACACATCATCCTCATCTTTATTCCACAGTGTTTACAGTTAGTTTATCTCTGCCAAGAATGTTTCATCTTGGGGTTTTTTTTTTTGGTCCACTAATCATTTATTTTCAACATATAAATTAATGGAATAATTCAGAACTGTTTGAAAGGCTTGGCTGGTAAAAACCTCAGGGTTAAAAGATTGTGGTTTTAAACTCCTGTTGGTGTTTGATGTTTCAGAATAACAATAATGTCTTAAGATGATGACTTGAAAACTTAAGTGGTTGTAACATCGTTCGTGGGATGAGTCAATGCAAAGTATGATATTCTCATTATGAAGGGAAAATCATACATTTCTACTGTTACTTTTTTGCCCCAGATCTGTATGCTAAATGTCAAGAGAGATCATGTCCGACTTTATAATTTTTGAAATTATTTTTAAACAAGAGATCACATTTTCTACATTAGCCGATTGTTACAGCGCGGCCCATTTTGATTTTAATCAGATATAATGGTAACTATTTGGTTATGTCATCAACACTGACTAAAGCAATACTGACAGAAATTGACAAAATGACACTAAGTCTTGCATTGGATTGGTTTATATTAGCTATTCATTTTTTTTGTTTTTTTAGAAGCAAAGGGATGATATTGATATCTTAGTGGGGTACCAAATTAATTGTTCATTATTCTAGTAAGGAAACAAACAAAACAAAGAGAATTTAAAATGCTCTTGAAGAAATCTTCAGAGAGTTGCGTCTCAAGAGGAACCTGCTCTTCTTTGCTGAAGTTTGAACACAGAAAAAAATTGTTTACATCCCTATTTGTGTTTAGGATTACATCATGCCGACACTAACCTCCGACTGCAGCAGTTACTTGTATTTTTTACATCTACGATGAGAGTATTTTGTCTTAAAAATAGCGCTCTGGGATGCCATGTGAGTGTTTCAGTGTCCCCTCATGTTTTGCAGACGCTGCCTTCTGTGTGATCTGATTATCTATGCAGTTATGTTTCTGTCAGTTTGGGTGAGAGGTGGATTTTAGCGGTCTTTGATTATTATATTTTTGTATCAATGCAGTATTAAAAACATATTTATTGGATTTATATTCTTACTGAATAGATTTTATATTAATTTCTCTGAAAGGAAAAAAATCATCCATGAACTGTTTGATCGTGCGGTGCCAGATTCGACCTGTCTCAGCCTGTTTTATTAATTCAGCCTGAAGGGAAAGTTCACCTTTGTGTGTTTTTTTTGTTGCCTGATTTTTAAACACAACGTCAAACTAACCATGTGTCTAAACTTCAACTTAACCTCAACGCCTTATCTCTTAATGCCAAGGTGGCATGTTTGATTTGTGCCTGTGGTACAGAGAAAAATCATTGTTTCTTAGAGTGCCTGTCACTACATTCTGCTAAGTTATGAATAAATTAAAAAACATAAAAACACAAAAAATTTTGAATTCAATGATTCATGAAATAGATGCTTTGAAACAGATGTGCAGGACATTAAATGAAGGACATTATTACAGTAAAGAAAATATTTTCTGCCATGCATTTTTGTTATTTTCCTCCTGTGATACTTGCTACATGGAATAAATATTTCTAATATTTATTCAAGGGAGCATTTTTTATACTATGCAGGTTTGTCTGTTACTATTTTTAAACATGCTCACCAGTGAAAAGCTGACCCCAGATTTACTCTAGTTTGGCGTCTCGCTTCACAGACGCACAATAAATAAGAAGAAAATGAACATAGGGCAGAAAAACATCGCCACACACTTTTAGTGGTCTGTGACCCACTAGAAGTATGATGTGTGATTGCGATGATTGAGAAGGATGATTTCTGTAGGACTCTATACATATTTTTTTTAGGAAAATTCTGTGTCGTGCACCTTAACATACCAATGCATTTACACCTAATATTTCAAAGTCCTGTGTATGTTAAAATTCTAATATGACATTTGCATCCAACACTACTCATTATACCATACTTCAACACTGATATTTAACTTCGATGTTGTTTAATACAGTTAACCCTATAGTGCTGAAGGAAATACAAACTGTGTGTAAAATATTTATGTGAGATGAAAACACTCTTCATTGACATTATCAATCTGGGATTAACATGTACAAAATCCAAAGTAGCTGTAGCTGCTTGCCTCAGTCCACGTCATAAACAAAAACAAGTTGGCATGTAAATTAAAAAAAACAAACTTTTTTTTGCCAAAGTAATTATTTTGTGACCACTGAAGACAGAAAATACCAAAATCTATATCCATATTTACCCTTTTTTTTGTGTACTGCATCCCATAGACAAAAAAGTCTTGCTTGCATTGCTCTGTGTCGCCTAGAACCTTCGTTTACATTCGCTGAAGGTCAGTAATGTCAAAGAAGACAAAACATTAAAAAAATAGTAAAAAACAATATAGAACTAATAGAACCCAGAATTGGTGGGTTTTTTGCAGACTTGACATTATCATGTCAACCCTCGTGATAAAAACATCACAAAAGTTTGTTATATTGCACTCAGGGGTGGGTTATGAGAATCAGTAGAAACCTGTATTTTTAAATGAATTGTTTGCATTTTGTGTTCAGTTCATTTTTTCAGTAAAAGAATGTTGGAAATATATTTTTTAATTCAACAAGCAAGTTGTTATGTTTTATACTGAGAGCAGCAGAAAGTACACTTTAATATCTGTTAATTTATCACAAGCCTGCAGCGGGGATTTTTCCTGTACCAAGTACAAACTTCAAAATATGCAATACTTAGTTTCCACTCAGATGTGTCCCCTGTGTCTCAGTGTTGATTGTGTTAAAGTTGTGTTGTTCGAGGGATGAAGCGCATGGCCAGGCTTGGCTCGTCCTCCACAGGTTGTTGCGACAGGTTGTTGGTCTGCCTGATGCTGTCGAGGGTGCAGCCTCGGCGAGGACACACGCTGTAACGAGACAACAGAGTGACCAGGATGGCCTTCATCATCACCATGGCGATGTGTTTGCCCACGCAGGAACGAGGCCCGCAGCCGAAGGGCTGGAAGAAACGACTGGGCACCTGCCAACCAGAGAAGGTAAAAACTGAGCTGTTGTTTGTGTTTTCAAGAGCCACATAATGTTCCACAATGTTCAGCTGACTTACTGTTTTGTCAAAGTTCGTCAGACTGAACTCTTTGGGTTTGGGGAAGAATTCAGTCTTGTGCATGAGACCAACGTTGAGAATAATGTTAGTGCCTTTTGTGATTTTAATGCCTTCGATGTTGTCGTCTTCCAGAGCTTTTCTCATCGTGAAATCAACCACAGGATGAAACCTCAGAGACTCGTTGATGAAGCTCTCCAGCACTTTCAAGCTTTCATAATCAATGTTTTCACCTTTTTTACCTGGAAATGAAAATGCAGCATTCACAGATTGAAGAAATAGTTTTAAGCTGTCACAGAATGAATTTCAGATTAATAAAGCACAAATGCACCCACTCAACACACTGTGTATCTCCTCCACTATCCTCAGCTCCACATCTGGGTTTTGTTTCAGCAGCATCAGCATGAAGAAGAGGCTGATGGAGAGTGTGTCTGGTGCTGCGATCACCATCTCCAGCACGCACTGCCGGACGTTGTCTGCCGAAAGCTCTCCGACGTTCTGTTCAAAGCAAAATGAAGGTAAGCAGCAAACACATGGCATCATCATGATGGTAACTCTGACTCTGGTGGTATAGATTTATCAAAAAATCCAACCTGAGCCAAGATCAGGTCTGTTGCAAAGTCACGATCATCATCCAGTTTCTCAGACGTATTTATGATTTTTCTTTTCATTTCCAGAAGGACCTCCATTGTTTCCTGCATCTCTTGGCTGTTGGCATACAATGAAACACAAAAATTAAAGGGAAACTTTTGTATTTTTCAACCTGTATCCCATTTTTCCATTTGTTTTGTCCAAGTTACTAATGGAGACAACCATTTTTGACACTGGAGGGCTGCAGTTCAAAATACGCTGCAGTGTCATCACTCGGGGCAACTGTGCACCATCAGTATAGGGTTGCTGACAGGCTCAGATTGTTATTAGACGTAGGACCCTACAGAGAAATGAAATGTTTTACTTTACCTTTTTATGTCTTAGTGCGTATAACCAGGTCTAGTTAAAGACATGCCTTGTCCTGAATTGAGGGCTTTTCCATATTGTTAAAATCAGCTAAATATTCAGCCATGACATTGAAAATCTTTTTTTGCTAAAACTAAGCAACGTTCTCTGTTCCTTATCACAGCAAACTCTTCAGGCATCAGTCTCTCAAGCTCTTACTAACATTTCCACCGTTGTCCTCCTACAACAAGTACAACAAACACTTTTGGTGGACGTGCATTAATGGTGCATAGTTTCCCCAAAGGATTGCATTGTAGCCTGTTTCGTGGCTGTCAGCTGCAGCCTTCCTGCTCAATACTGAGCCAATTTCAAGATTTATTTTATTTTGCCATTAGTCACATGTTGTTAAGACACAAAAGCATGGGTAAACAGATTCCGAGTTGAAAAATACTGAAGTTTCTCTTAAGCTAAACTGAAACTTCACAAGCCAAATGTTAAGTTACTGCAATGTGTGACGAAGGTCTTACGCTGCTCTCTCGTGCTTGTTGTATAGCCATCCAATCTTGAAGAACATATCTGGCTTTATTAGAACAGTTTGCCAGGTCTCAAAGTAGCGGTGGATTTTCATCAGCAAGTCATTTACTGAGTTATGAGCAACAAAAACAAAGTCAGGAGCTTCAGTGTAAGAATTAGAAATATTTTTCACTGTTTGAGTGTAGAATGTGCAGATGATTAACATGCAGCTGACCGTTGAGCGGCACCCTGAGGAAAAGCTTGTTGGAGATGTCCACCACTATAGCTCTCAGCAGATTGAGAGCATCCACGTGCCTGGAGGGGTCGGTCATCTCCTGCAGGCGGTCCAGGTGTTTGGCTGTGGAGCTCGCACAGATTCCCACCGTCCTCTGGAGGCTGGGGCCTGTCAGAGCTGCAAAACAGCCGTTAAACAGTACAGTAAGTCAAATACAGTGAAGCAGTGATCCAGTTATTCTGCAGGGTTTAGAAAAGAAAGAAAATGGGCCGCAACATGGCATTACAATACAAAATTACTCACCTTTCATAAAATATGTCCTCACTTTTCTCCAGAGCAGGATATCACTGTTGAAAATGATCCCCCTGCTTTCCATCCCGATACACTCCAGCCCTTTTTTGCTCCCGAATCTGGCTATGTAGTTGGCGCTCTTCAGAACATGATACACTGCTGAAGACCTGCAAAGGTATCCAGGCTTTGACTTACTACAGATTCATGGGCTCAATTGTGAATGTAAAGACTTTTTTTAAAAAAAAATTCAGAAGACTTGCTTGCTCAGAATGATTGTCTCCTCTCCATTAATCCAGACCCGCACAATGCTGCCATATTTGTTGTTATAGTAGTTGCATGCCGTTCCTATCCCAGTCCAGATGAATCTGCAGTAGGAGAGGATCGGACCCAGACCTGCCAAGAAGGAAGGACCTGGCAGAAAGAAACAGGTAATGATTAAAAAAACATAAAAGATCTCAGGCTGGACTTTCTTTGTGGAAATTGTCATGGTATTTCAGGAATAATGTGATGCAAAAACATTTACTTTAGCTACATTCCCTCTCAATTTTATGAAAAAACTACAGTCACAATAGGTGCAAAACACTTTAAAGAAACTCTTAAATACAGATATTTCTCTACCATGTTACTTCTGTTTGCACCATCAGTCACTTGTACACAAGCTGTCTGCATTGCTATAAAAACTTTAAAATTCAATTTGTATAAATATTACGCATGAAAAAGTCTTACAACCTTAAGGTCTTAATTGCCATAAACATTTGATCTAGTTTCTTTTCTGTCAAAATGAGTCAAATGCTTCTGCACGAAAGTCCATATTTCTTACCTTCTTTAAACTACCACTTAAACTATTTTTTTTTAACTTTATGCCTGCATATCACTGTTGGCTCACTATAATAACTATATATCTACATGAAACACATCTCTGTATGGGACCACACTTACAGTTTACAGTTTACTATTTACAGTAACTGGAGTGCTTGAGTAAGAAAAAGATCAAGAATCAGACTTAAAATTGGTTAAAAATTTATCTTAAAAAGGTCTTTAAAATATAATTATATAAATAATATATAATTTATTATTTATGAAATAATATATTTATTTACATATCATATAAAATAAATGTCTTACACCTGTAGACACCCCTGCTTGAACATGTGGCTCGATTAATAGGTCACAGACGCTCTAGTCTCTCACCGGGTATCTGTGACTGCTTTGTTTGGTTCCAGGCGATGAGGAGCAGCAGCAGCAGCAGTAAAATCAGAACGGCAGTGACTTCAGACACTGTGTCACCCACCATGGAGATGACGGTGAGTTTGTCCAGCGGCAGCATCTCCTTCATAAATCCAGACAGATACAAACACCTGAGCAGGTTTACTGTGTCCTCTGTCTGACCTGCACTCTTAAAGCTTCTGTCCTTTTTAACCCGCACACAAACTAATCATTACCCATTTGTTAAAACACAACAGAGGAACTTTGATCTGTGGACAGCCTTCCTTTCCAACCCTCTTAAATCTCTTGTGCAACACTGGCACAAATTAAAACCAAAATACGCCCACATGAAGCTTTATGGTGAACTGTTTGTTACAGAGACAGCCGTCTAATATGTCAGTTTCAAGGGATGGTTAAAAAAAAAAAGCATCTTACCTGTAGCTGTAGAGACTGACTGACTGTCTGAGTGTGTCTGTTCTGGTGCACAGGTCAGATCTCTCACCTTTTCTTACTTGTTTTGCCTGCGAGCCCTGCACACCCTTTGGTCCTGGTGAACTAGCTCTACCAGGCAAACCTAACAGGCAAAAGCACTGTGACTGTAACAAATTCAGCTTAATTTAAAGGGACAGTTCACCACCAATCAAAAATACACGTCTTTCCTCTTTCCTGTAGTTATAGTACAGGAAAAGCCAATAAGTCTAGATTTTGGTGTGCGTTGCTGAGTGTTGGAGGTATTGGTTGAAGTGATGTCTGCCTTCTCTCCAATATAATGGATCTAAATGGCACTTGGCAATTTAAAAAAAAAAAAAATTTAAACTCGCCAGCAATGTCTCCAGAAATCATGGCCCGGCTGCTCAAGATAATCCACGACCTTGTTGTGAACAGCTTCATATGGGAACTATTTTATTTCTACAGAACTACACCTTCCAAATGTATCACTGTGCAGAGGCAAGCATCTAGTACCACTGAGCTAGCTAACATTTCACCTCAAGCTGTCACAAGTAAAGCCTCTTGGGCTTCCTTTTCTGTGGTTAGACAATTGGAAGGTGTAATTTGGTAGAGAGAAAATAGTTCCAACATGAAACTGCTCACAACAAGATTATCTTGAGTAATCGGTCATGATTTCTGGAGACGTGGCTATTGAGTTTTTGAAATGCATTTTTTTTCACACTTTGAGCACCACAAGCTGATTGACATCTAATTTTAGTAAACTGGGGAGAAGGCAGACATCTCCACGGCTGACATCAACACTCGGCCACTCTCACCAAAACAATCTAGATTGAAAAATAGCATTACAGCTAAGAGGAAAAACAAGTATTTTGGATTTGACAAATTATTCCCTTATTTTGTAGTGTTATTACAGGTTAATCATACTTATAACATTGGTGTATTCTCCCAAGGTAGTCTAATATGTCCAGTGAGGTGCAAAAGTAATTTTCCAATTTCTTTGTATTATTTACATCGTTTTTACTGCAGTGTTTTCATACTGAATTAAAATTAGCATGATAAATAAAAAATAAATAAAATCTCAAGAAAATGTCATCATACAGATGAAATCAGGGTCTCAATTAAGTCAGATTCTATCAATTCAAGTATAATACTGGTAAACCCTTATGCCCCTCTTGCTTGAAGTCTCCTCTGTGAAATCCTCACTGACTACCACTATAAGTTTGAAGATGACAGATTGCAAAAACTTTCTTGTGATTTCATCAATCAAAACATAGGACACAGGACATGGCCAAACAGAGACACAAAAGAGACTATTTAATTTCTAAGTCAATTTAATTCATTAAAATTATTTATTTATTCATTCATTCATTCATTCATTCATTTATTTATTTTCTTTGCATCTATTTTTTACCTGCTCACTTGTAAAGCATTTTAAATTGCAGATACACATTTAATGTACTGTATGAATAAACTTGCACACTCTTAATAAATGAATCAAAGTCCACATAATTCAATTTTTACTTTGAGTAAAAATTCTGACATTTTTCAAGATGTTAACCCATACTTATATTTTTCAAATTCTTCATCATCCAATCATCAAAGAGAAATACTTACCTCTCCTGTTCCCTCCGACTCCTGACAAATTAGAGTGCTGTTCAAAGAGATGCAGTTTGTCCTTTGGGATGATCAACATTCTCCTACCAAATAAATCTCAGTGATTGGAGTGTTTATAAATCCTAGGCTAAGCCCTCATTTTACGGGTTGCTTAGAAACACCGCCACTTCGGGGTTCCAAGTACCTTTTTAATGGCAGGACAGTGAACAGGCCAGATAATAGTGCACACCCAAGCCACAGAGCAATGGAAAAAAAAAAGTTTTTTAATGTGAAACCTGCAGGGTTTTTTTCTGTCGTACTCTGCATCCGTTTTTTTTTTTTTTTAGATGGATTTACTTCAAAATTTCCTTAGTTCAAATGAAAGAAACTCCACTGTCCGATTCATTCTCCGAGGAGGCTTTTCAAGGGGAAATTAATTAGCTGGGTCAGACTGACCCATGTCAAAGGGAGTAGGGATTTACCCAGCAGTTCAAGAAAGAAACAGGGTCAGTGTTCCTTTACTTCAAAAATGAGGACGGATGCAAAATTAAACAGTGAAAACAGTGTTCATGCAGAGGTTGTGTGCCTCTGATGAGCTGTCATTGAAGGTCAGCACATGAAAAGCTGAAATGAAAAGCTGCTATGTTGTTGATGAAGACGTTGGCCTCAGATTTAGAGGCTTGGGTGGGAGCTTTTATCTCAAGTTGGCTGCGAAACGGGCTCTCCACATTGTGGTAGAGACTAAATTGGATAATTAGAACTTTTTGGGAAATGCATGCAACTTTTAATGTTACTTGTCCTCTGACACAAGTGGAGAAAAATATATAACTATTATTCTATATTTGGAATGCATGATGCAATAAATGAAATACCCCATTTATTAAAGGAGATTTCAGGACACACACGCATGCACACACTCACAGTCTGTTGCTGAAAGTGCCCTGAAGGCTCTTTTGTAAATCCAGAGAATGTTCTCCTTGTTCCCAACTCATTTATTCCACTTCCATGTAATTTTGTGTAGGACAGACTGGTAGCAATATTGAGAGGAAGAACACCACGATGATGCGAAGCACCACACTGCGTTTTATTGTTGAAATATGTCCATTATCTGCTTCTAAATCAAGTAGGCCTGCCGATTTTAACTGTTTCCCAGATGCTTGTTGTTGCGCAATGCATCATGTGGTTCACCCCGTAGTTACAGACGGATCTTGACATGTTTATTTCACTCAGACAGCTCCAGCGTAGTTTCCCTCTGACGCCTCATCTGTTGGCAGGCGGTCAGAAATGTGCTGTATGTGCTTGTGAATTTCAGAGCTCAGATCACTCTGCAGAGGAGGAGCAGCAAGCAAACATGAAGGAGAAGAGTGGAGTTTTCCTGCTGCTGCTGGGGATGTCAGTGCTGTTGCTCCTGACCTCAGCAGGATTTGTGTTTCTGCTGGTTCGACAGAGAGAGCTGATGGAGGACCTGGTCAGGTTGGATGCCGAGATGCAGCTGCTGTCACAGAGCTGCAGGTTGCATGCTGGCTCCCCACCTGTGGACCTCGCTGATAAGGGAGAACTGAAGATGCTCCACCGCCGCAGGAGAGACCTGGAGGGAGAAGAAGCAACACAAAGCCAAGAGGAGAAGGATATGCTGATGCTGATGACATACTCCATGGTTCCTGTAAGATAATGACACTTGACAGAATGACAGAATTTGCATCACTGCAGCTACTTTTGCAGCATTAAACAAATGCAAAAATGACAAGAAACATAAAATTAACATGACATAACACAATATATAGGCAATATATTCAAGACCGTTCAACAGACGTGATCATAGGGTTGAGTGGTGCACCAAAGAGTACTTTAAATCTTAATATTGTGGAACCCTATATAACTGATTTACCTATTGATTTGAACGGATTTGAGCTGTGATATCTGTGCAGATTTTCCTTTGGTGGAGCAGTTTTGACTTTAAAGTGGTGGACAAACACTTGTACCATTTAATGTTACAACACTGTAAAATACTCATAATCACACAGTAAAAAAAAAAAAGATTTTGTCAGTTTGCTCCAAAAAACTTAATGAATTCATTGTTTTTTTTGCAGAGAGGTTTAGTGTGTTTTTTCTAGGATAGTAGACACCTAAATGCTTTAATGTTGGCTCTTTATAAGATTACAGAGCAGGGGAGCAATCGACAACTGTTTGCTGTCATCTTTTATAAAATCATTTCCTCTCTTTTCCCTTTTGGGATAAGAGGTATGTCCATGTAATGCAAAGAATCCGACAGTCTGTTTCAGAGATCTGGTTTTCCACTGAGTGATTTCTGGATAAATACTTTGAGCAGTGGAGCGTGACTCCTCCTCCTCCCTCTACTGTACTCATATCCGATGGGAACTGGCATCTCTTCAGAGGGCACTACTGTATTCATGACAGCACATGTATCAGTAATACTCAAGTATTATACCAGAATGAAGTCTAGTTTCATTATTAGATTAATAATCAACAATAATAATGAAGGCTGCAACTAATGATTATTTTCATTTAAAATAATTATTGGCATTGGATTATATTAAGGAATGTTAGAAAATAGTGAAAAATGCTCCTCACAGGTTCCCAGTACTCAAGGTGATGTCTTTAATTTTTTTTTAATGTTTTGTTTGATCAACTGTCCAAAACCCAGAAAATTATCAATTTTCTATAATCAGAGACTAAGAAAAGCAGCAAATATTCAAATTAAGAAGCAGTAGTAAGTAAATTTTTGGCTTAAAAAAAACAAACTTTGAAGGTTAATTGATTATCACAAATGTTGCCAGTTAATGTTGTGTCAGCACGTAATTATTAACTAATTTTTTGAGCTCTAATAATGGAAATCACGTGAAATTAAAAGAGTTGTAAACTTCTCTTACATCCTGAGAGCAAATGACACAGTTGCAGCTGACAAGATGTTTCACATGAAAGCAAGCAAAAGTGTTTGTATCACAGTGATTTCAAATACAACATTTTAACTTTTAGAGAGCATCAGGATGAAAAATCAAATCAAAATCAAAATCAAACTAACCTACTGTTGTTTTCCGTTTTCTTTATTTCAGGTCAAAGCCTTAATGGATCTGTGCAACAGCTCCAGAGGAGTTTGTCTAACAGGTGCACTTCATAAATATTCTGTTGATGGTTTTTATGGTTGCTAATGCTTTTACAGTATTTGATTTGTGTAAAAATATGTATTTATTTGTTGTTCTCCTTAGGCCCACCTGGACCACCAGGTAAAAACATGCACTTTAATTACTTGCATCACTCACTCAAATGGAGAGTTCACCCAAAATTAAAAATACATATTTTTATTCTTGCTTGTTTTGCTGTTTAACAGTCCAGATTGTTTTGGTGTGCGTTGCCGAGTGTTAGAGGTATCAGCTGTAGAGATGACTGCCTTCTCTTCAATGTAATGGAACTAGATGGCTCTCAGCAACTCACACCAAAAAAAATCTAGACTGATAAACAGTACTACAGGAAAGTAGAAAAAATGCTTTTTTTTAAAAAAAAAAAAAAAAATTGATGGTAAACTATCCCTTTAAATTAAGCTGAAATACAGTTGCAATTTCTTTGCCCGTTAGGTTTGCCTGGTAGAGCTGGTTCACCAGGACCACAGGGTGTGCCCGGACCGCAGGGGAAACGAGGAAGAAAAGGTGAGAAATCAGTCATATCAAACAAATCCAATGATATTACCCCATTATGAGGCGTGCACCGGAACAGACAAACTCAGACAGTCAGTCAAAAGTTTCAGACAATCTCCCATTTGTTCAGCCATGATTGCATAACGTATGAATCCCACTCACTGTCCACGAGTGACTTTGGAAAGCTGCCACATGGACAGATTACATCTGAATCATGCTGGTTTCAGACTCCTGATGGCATCACAGACAAAAATATTACGTTAAAAGTAATCGAAGATTATCTGTTGGTAGGTGCACGATGAACACACGATCATCCTGTTTCTATTTTGTATTTTCAACTCAGTGGTTTAAACTAATGACCTGTCAATGACTAGGACCCCCTGGTGAAAAAGGAGAACCAGGACTTAAAGGAGATCCTGGGCCTCTACGACTGAAAGGCGAGACCTACAACGACATTCTCATTGAGGGTGAGAGATACATGTGCACGGCACATTTGAACCTGATCTGAGTAATGTGATTAACAGAGAGGAGGTCAGAAATTCTATTTTTAAGTTTCCTTTTAGAGCTTTACTGTTTTTATTTATTGTTGTTGACCAGCAGTATTGTTTATCAGGTCAGTTTTACATGTCTCACTTGCATTTTCTGTACTTTAATTCAAGGTCCTCCTGGTCCGAGGGGTCCACCAGGTCCAGCAGGCCCACCTGGACCAGCCTGTCCTGCTTGGTATTGTAATAAAGTGAGAAATGAGTTCATCAGAGAACACAACCAAAAAACCAACCTGTTGACGGGTGAGAACATCTCCACTGATTACACAACAAACCAGCATGATTGATTTTCACAACCAAAATGCTCTTAACAGAAATTACACCAAGACCTGATTGAAAAATACATATATTTTGAGTGATACCTGAAAAATCAACTCTTTGAACTTGTTATTTGATAAGTTAAAGTTGTGGGTCCATCATGCAGGATAATGTCTGTGGTCACCTTAAATTCATGTCTGTCACTGTAATAGTGAGCCAGTTTTTAAGGCGGCGTATCAAACATCCACAGAAACTTCTCTAACCACACTTTGGTCAGTGGAGTAACAAGTGCAGAGCCAAAATATGGTGAAACACAATTCTAATAAGCTAGTAAAATCCACTGTAACCAAATACATCTGACCACATGATTGTACTGGGACTTCAGAGATAATCAATCCAAGTTCACCTAAATTATGACCAACACAATAAATATAAATATATATTTATTTGTATTATTTGGTGGTTTATTTATTTATTTATTTTTTAAATTCTTTTTAATTCTATTGTCTATACATTTTATTCCCCAACATGAAAGTCTAAATCAGAAAAAAATCTAAACATCTAAGCACTATTAAGAATGTAATTCTGGTTAGTTTATGATAATTATTTGTTTGTTTGTTTATTGGCCTAAATGTCTCATTTAAAAATATTGAGTCTAAGTCACATGTCGATTAGGTAAAGGTAAACATGACCTCAGTGTCCTCAGTAGTAGCTATAGCTCTGATCAGATGTAGTACACCATGAAGGAAAAAACACACAGTACTGACACAGTTTCTCAAGTCTACAAGAGGTAATCTTTGGTCATAAGGTTTTGGCTGTTAAACTGATTATTTTTTAGAGACATTTTCAAAAGTTTCATCTCTCCTCTTATTCTGCACATTTAGATTCATCTCCTTCTCTGACTGGGGTGACCCTCAATGACACCGACACAGAAAACCGCAGCTCTACAATTAATAAGACCGGTAGGAAGAAATTCAGAAGTTACATAATGATTTAGATTACAGTCTGGTTGTGAGATTTAGGGTTTCTTATTCCTCTTTAATAAATAGGGCTGATAATATGTGATGTCTTTCTTTCCACAGAATCACCAACGGCACATCCACCCGATGAAAGACATGCTGACATGCTGAATGTTACCGCTTCTAGAAAACCTCAAGGCAAGAGTACGGACTCTGGTAAGCAACTGTGATAGAAAAACTTTGCTGTCAGACCTATAACATGTTTAACTTTTTCATTTTATTTTCTAGGTTTAGTATCGGTTCATCCAGGAGGTAGCTATGACATCTTGAATGATACCAATAGAGATAATGTCACAGAGGGGCCAATTAGATTATTAACAGGTATTCACTATGTTTTGTATTATAAGTAACAGTCTAATTTAAGGTGCTGCCCTCTAACACTGTTCTGTTTTCTTTCTACAGCTTTATTTCCTCCTGACCTGAGTCAAAACAGTGAGGCCTTCAATGGCAGCGGAAGCACTAATGATACACCCTTGAAAAATGGTAAGATACTGTGAGGAATCAAAATACCTGCATGTGTACATGCACTGGTGTAAATAACTTTTAAAATTAAATGCACCAATTTTTTTTTTACATGCACTTTTTATTCTGTATTTATCTTTTTTTATCAGCATTTCTCTGATGGCAATGGGCAATTCCGACCGAAATTACTCTAATTCACAGTAAAACCACTAGGCTATATACAGTATTTGATATCAGTATTGACCAATTCACATGCATGTTTAGTTCAGTGTCACAGGAATACTTCACAGACAGATTTTTATTCATTCTACTGTTGTTTTGGGACAAGCTTATATTGTTTAATACCGAATAAGACTGTACTACATGACCACACTCTGCGTGGTTCAGTTTAAAGTTGTATTGTGATCCACATTCTGTTTTATTTACAACAGAGGTGGTATCACCTCATCCAGACACGTGGATTGAAACTGCCGAGAATATTGCAAAGACGTTAATAGACCTATTCTCAGGTAGGAGATACTGGGACCTATTAATAAAATTTTTTTGTCCTGCAGATGTGATCTTAACTTCGTACTGTAATTATCTCGTTAAATCTTCTACATAGTATTACCAGCATCACATCCAACACACGAATCCAGAGATGGTTTTACTGTCACCGACTCTGAGAAACTTCGAGACGCAGATAAAGAATCTGGTAAGAAACCATTTGAGCGGCTCAAAGACTTTATTGACAGACCTCTTTATTGATTTTATTGTTTTGAATTGTTTTTTTACTTAATAGAAATTGTAGCATCATTTTAATAATCCCAATGTCTTTCTTAATATCAGAAAAATATATCTTCATATCTAAAAAAAACAAAACTTGTCATCACACAAACCACAGCTTTCTTGCATCATGATCCATTCCTCACAAATGACAACTGATTTTTAAAAAATGCATTTACAGTATGTTGTAAGGAAATCAACTCACGTTTATTCGGGATGTTTGTGTAAATATTAAAATCTTTCACTTAAAAAAATGAAAGAATGCAACTATACAAAAACCTAAGTTATCAGAAAAGTTATATAAAGTATGAGGTATCTTCAGAGAAGTGCTCCTGGTGACTGTGATGTTAAATGTAATACTCTTTACCTCTAGAGTCTGTATCATTGCGTATAGACTACAGCAACAACACCCTCCCTGACTCCAACACAGAGGATGTTACAGATGAACCAGTTAAAGTGACAGGTAGGAAATAATGTGTTTTATATTATAAATAAAATGAGTGACTGTAACTTCAGTACATTATATTTAAGTGGCACTGCGTGAATGAATAACAAATGAAAGTAATAAACAGTTTATTTTGGGTGGTGCATCACGTGACAATGTAAATGTAACAATATTACCAAAATCCTGCTTGTAATGCATTATATTACTTAGTTACTGCTAAAAATGAATATAATACTGTTATGCATTACCTTTCTTACTTTTGTAACTTGTTAACCCCAACATGGCTCTTAGCCTTCACAAGTGCATCTATAGGGATTAAATGAGTGTTACTGGACCCTTGGCAGGGCCTCGTGTGTTTGGCACCCCATATTTGGTATTTTTATTGATCAATTCACACATTTACTGTCAGTAGTTTTGCCTCCTCCCTTTAAAAAAGGGGGAATTTAATATTTGTTCTCTTCCAGCTGAATCGCACATTTCTTTCCACAGATTCACCGACTCCTCATCCAACTAACAACAGGGACGTCACTGACTCTGGGAAAACTAACGTGGAAGCTGGTAAATGAAGAAAAACAAAACATTTTAAACAGCAGGGAGACTGTACAAACCTAAATTTGAGTAAACTCAATACTTCTGTCTTTTCTAGAGTCAATATCATTTCATGGAGATGACAGCCATGGCACCTCGACCTATACCGAGAGAGAAAATGCTACAGAGGCACCAATAACATTATTAACAGGTCAGAAACACTCTGCTTGAATTATGAGTAAAGCGAGTGACTGAAACTTTAATACACTATATTAAATATTTAATTTCATTCAACAGCTCTGCTTTCTGCAGATCAAAACAGTGACTCCTTAAATAACGGTGACACCATCACTGATACATCCATAAAAAGTGGTAAGAAACTGTCTTTTAGTTTCACTATTTGGTATCTGTGTTGACCACAAAAAGAATAAACAGCCAACAGCATTCATGCGCTGGCTTCGTTATATTCTGCTGTGCAAAGGCAAAAGACATAAATTTTAACTTGATCAAAATGACTTCTAATCATTAGTGGAACCGTACAGACCGGCTCTATCATGTGGGCAAACATCCTGTGTCTCATGTGTTGTTTTATGTTGAAGTAGTGTGTTTTGTTTGCCTTAACTATGAAAAGTTCTGGAGAAACCAAGAAAAAAATCCCACAACTTCACTTAAAGGCTCCCTGGCTTTGTTTATCCATGCATGAACCTAAAAATAACAATTTGCAACAGTACATTTTTGGTATTGCAACTTTTAAGGTTAAGAAAAAATAATGCTGTAATGATTTTATTGAATTCAATTCAAATAATATGTTGTCAATATTTACTCAATTTAGTCCTAATAATGTGAGTTGGAAATGTGCCATCAAAAGAAAATCAAAGCAAAGTGGTTTTAAAAACCCCGAACAATTTATTTCCTCTTATTCATATTGCATGAAGTGGATAGTTACATGATAGATAATTTGTTTGTTTTTTGTCATAATTATTATCATCCAGTGACAAAGTATGATATCAAATTGCCTTGGCATGACCCTTTATTATTTGTCAGACAATGCAAAGGTAAAATACTTCCAAATACGGGTCAAAGGACAAGTTGGAGCCCAAGATTTTTATGCAGAGAAATAATTTCATCTACAATTCAGAAGTTACACATTCATGATTTAGATTTCAGTCTGTTTGTGAGACCTCAGGCTTCTTGTTCCTCTTTTATGTTATATGATATATGACTGATAATATATGATGACTTTCTATCCACAGAATCACCAACAACACATCCGGCCGATGAGAGCAGCTACATACTGACTGTTACCGGTTCTAGAAAACCTCAGGACAAGAGTACAGACTCCGGTAAGCAACCGTGATAGAAAACGTCATTTATTTAAAAAAAAAGAAAAAAGAAAAGAAGACTTTGCTGCACAGCAAATCCACATTAAAGATGTTTTTCTTCAGGTGAGTTGAGGTCTCTTCTCGTTGTAAAGCAAAATTAGACCACAATCACAGTTCAGTACAGTTTAAGTGAATATTGAAGGTTTTTTTAATAGTTGTAGAACACTCAAAATATATCTACTAAAACTGTGGATTTTTAATGAATGAGAAAATGTGACTTTGTTTATTTTTATTTCTTTAGACTTTTCATATTCACCCCAGAACAACAAGCCAAATTTGTCGAGCAACGAGAGACCGACAGAAACTGGTGAGTAATCTATGAGCTCCAAATCACAGGAATATACAGCAATAAATTATATGAGAGTAATGACTTTTTAAAATATTTAATCATTTATTTAATAAACATTTGTGCCATCTCTTTTAGTTGGATCTTATCTTTCTGCAGAATCACCAACTCCGGGCTCAACTGACAATAAAAGAGACGTCACTGACTCTGAGAAACTAGACACAAACATGGAAGCTGGTAAACAACTGTCCTGAGCAGCAGAGGGACGATGAAAACATACTTTAACTGTATGAAAAAACACGCCCTTTACTTTTATCTGTTTTAGAGTCAGTATCATTTCATCAAGACAACAGACGCGACGCCTTAAACGATACCAAAGGAGAAAATGGTACAGAGGCACTAATACAATTACTAACAGGTAGGAAACACCATTTTTAGATTGTAAGTAAAGCAAGTGAACATAACTTTGAAACATTATATTTAATGTTTTATGTCATCCAGCAGCTGTACTGTCTGAGGACCAAAACAGTGACTCCTTCAGTAAACAAGCAACGCTTATTGATACATCCATGAAAAGTGGTAATAAACCAGTAAAACCATTGAAAAATCACATATAAATAACATCTCTGAAATGTTCCCTTTCTTTGAATGCAAAGAGGTTCATTCTGAAAATGTTCATGAATTTACTAAACAGTTGATGAACAACTAGAGATGTCTTAAGAAAAATAAGTTCATTTTCAACAATATGTCTAAGTTTTTCAACGTTCAGTCTGCTGCTCACTGTCATCTGATGTGCATTTTTTTCATGTTTTTCCCTCTGTGATGCTGGATTCACCACACCTGAGTGAAGCTCTGAACGGGGCCTTAACAATAGTGTTCCAACACAGATATTTGCTGTTTTTGTTGTTTTGATAATTGTATTTGGGTCAGGGTGGAAAAGCCTCTCAAGCAGTATTTCACATGAAGTAGGCTACTCACTGGCACATCCTAGCATGTTACTTTCAAAATGTAATACATTACATATTACTAGTTACCTTCATTTGACTGGGAAAACTTGATAACATCACTGTCTGTGTAGAGCAAGACACAAAAAGCTTGGGGATTTTTTTTTCTGATGGCAGAAGTGATGCTATGTGAATGAATGACAAATGAAAATCGTTTATTTCGGTTGGTAAGGCATCACATGACAATGTAAATATAATAATATTACCAAAACCCTGTTGTTAATGCATTATATTACCTAGTTACTGCCAAAAAATGAATATACTGTAATGCATTACTTTTGTTACTTTTGTAATGTGTTAAACCCACCACGGCTCTTAGCCTTCACAAGTGCATCAGTAGACATCCAGTGAGTATTATTGGACCCTTCAGTGGACCCTCAGACCGTATGTTTGGCACCCACGTTCTATTGGTTTCACTGATTGATATCTTGTGTTGATCAATTCACACATTTACTGTCAGTACTTTTTCATCCTCCCTCAACAAAAGCGAGAATTTAATATCTGTTCTCCTTCAGCTGAATCTCACATTTCTTTCCACAGATTCACCGACTCCTCATCCAACTAACAACAGGGACGTCACTGACTCTGAGAAAACTAACGTGGAAGCTGGTAAAAAAAACAAACATTTTAAACAGCAGGGAGACTATAAAAACCTAAATTTGAGTAAAGCCAATACTTTTTTTTTAGAGTCAGTATCATTTCATCGAGATGACAGCCATGGCACCTCGACCTATACCGAGAGAGAAAATGCTACAGAGGCACCAATAATATTATTAACAGGTCAGAAACACTCTGCTTTGAATTATGAGTAAAGCGAGTGACTGAAACTTTAATACACTATATTTAATTTCATTTCATTCAACAGCTCTGCTTTCTGCAGATCAAACCAGTGACTCCCGCAATAACAGTGGAACCATCATTAATAAACCTATGAAAAGTGGTAAGAAACTTTTGGTTTCCCTATTTGGTATCTGCATTTATCACATATGTAGTGACAATATATTTTCTCCCAAAAGAGGGATATTTAAAATCTGTTCTCTTTTGGTTTAACCTCATTTTTCTTTCTGCAGAATCAACAACTAAACATCCAGCTGACGACAACAACAGAGACGTCACTGATTCTGACAAACGCCCAGACACAAACATGGAAGCAGGTAAACAACTGTTTTGAGCAGCAGGTAGACTCTAAAAAAAGGCACACCTAAAACTGAATATATGGAGAAAAAAATAGAAAAAAGTTCAACCCAATACTTTCATAATTTTCTAGAGTCAGTGTCATTACATCAAGATGACAACCAAGACACCTTGAAAGATACCAAAAGCAAAAATGCTTCAGAGGCACTAATAAAAGCATCAACAGGTAAGAAAGGCCATGTTTTAAATTGTCAGTAAAGTCAGTCACCCTAACTTTAAACATTACATGTTACAAAGTTACAAAGTTTTATTTAACTAGTGCAGTGCCGGGTCAAATCATTCCACTTGTTTATTGATCATGTTTCTTTACTGCCCCCTGGTGGTGATATGGTGTAATTACAAAGAACCAAATATAGTTACACGCTGTGCCCACCGGAGGGCAGTGTAGAGAGACTTGTAATATACATATGCCATAATATTGTAATAACTGATAATAATAATAACTGATTAGCCGATAATATAAGTCTAAAAAACCCTCTTATTTAATGTTTGATTAAGATTATCTTAAAGTGTCAGAAGATTGTAATTGTAGTATTTTTATAATACATTTTTCATCATTTTATTGTATTTTTTCTATTCTACATTCATTTTATTGCCTTTTCCAGTACTTTCCATTGATTTTTATTTTCTCTCAATATTTATTGATCTGTTAATTTATTTGTTTATTTCACTTATTTATTTATTTGATTTCTTAAAAATTATTTATTTATAATCGTATCTTTGCTGGCTGCCCTCTGGTGATCTCATTTCGTAATTACATAAAACAAAATGTAGTTACACACTGTGACCACCGGAGGGCAGTGCAGAGATGTTGTAATATTCAAAAGGCATAACATAGTATGTTATTACTAAGACCCTTTTAAATAAAGTTTTAATTAGATTTTTTAAATGTGTTAGTACATTGTGGTTGTATTTTTTCAAAGTATATACATTTGTAAAGAATTTTATTGTATTTTTTTATACTGCATTTCTGTTATCGTTTGCCATACTTTCCCTAATTTTTTTCCTCTTAATATTTTTACAATCATTCATTCATTATCTTTTTTTTTTTAATAATCATGTCTCTTCACAGCCTTCCGGTGGCCAAGGTGCGCACTTACACATAACTAGCTGTAATTACACACTATGAGCATCGGAGGGCAGTGTAGAGACAGTGTTGTAATAGTCAAACGTCATAGTGTGATATAATTGTTTAGTTATTATAAAAGCTCTTTTTATTTAATGTTTAACTAAGATTGTCTTAACATGTTAGACAATTAAAACTGTAGTGATGTTATAGTAGTTTTCATAATTTTAATGTATTTTTCTTTTTTGTATTCATTTTTATTGTCTTTTGCGGGACATTGCTTAATTCTTTATTTCCTCTAAGTATTTTTTATTCATTAATTTGCCTTTTAGTTGGTTTGTCTGAATATTTTAATTATTAGACTGTTATTTTACTTATTTATAATTACATCTCTTTACTGCCCTCCAGTGGACACAGTGCGTAATTACACACAACCAAATGTAGTTATTAATTTTTAATTGATTTTTAATTACGATTGTCTCTTGTGTTAATACATCATAGTTGTAGTATTTAGTATTTTATTATATTTAGATATTTCTACTGTTATTTTCTGTTGTTGTCTATTACCACACTTGCCATATTTTTTTATTTCCTCTTAATATGTTTATATTTATTTATTCATTAATTTAGATGAATGGATCTTGAGACATGTGGAGAACAAACACATTCTCACACACACAGAGATTCCTTAAGAGGTGTTTTGTGTACCCTTTTAGGTTTAAGTATTGACTCACATTCACATTCATATTTTGTTGTTTATATTTCTCCTTTCTCTCAGATCCCATCTTTTATCTTTAAAATGTTATATGTAAGATTATTTTATTCCAAGGCATAATGATACACATTACCGGTGGCAGAATTCAAAATCACCACAGATCACCACTTTTATTGACTAAAAATAGATTTAAAAAATCCACCATAGTTTTATATTTGTGATATGTGTGATATGAATGATTCTTCTCTTCTTCTTGCGTTTTGTTTAGACTCTTCATATCAACTCCAGATCAACAACAAGATCAACGCGACAACTAATGAGAGAAGGACAAAAACTGGTCAGAACATTTTGTAAAATCACACTTCAAATTAGGCACGTTTTATCCATCTCTATCTGTCTATTAAATACAACCCAGTGGTCAGAATAAATAAATGTTGGCTTTGTTCGTTTCAGCAAACCATTGATATTTTACAAATGTACGCTGGGTTTCTTGAAACTTAAGGTTTTGAATTTCATGTTATGAAAATGCTATGTTTAAGTTGTGGTGAGGTTTAGGCACAAAAACCTAGGTTAGGCTTTAAAAAAACTGAGTTTTTTTTTTTTTTTTTTTTAAAACAAACCAAAACATCCTCCACTTATAGAAATACTTGGTATTCTAAAGTATATTTAATTAACTGTTTGTTTATCTGTAATTTCTACATTGTAAAATAAAGGCAGAGCGTATTTAAATTTATTCAGTAAAACTTTACGTCCTTCATGTTAGACTCACATTTCAATTTACTAACCTCTCCTCCTTACAGAAACTCATCTGATATACATGTAGTTTTAACTACTTTGTACACATGTAACGTATCTGTGGTTTGCAGTAATGTACAATGCCAACGTTTAAGGGACTGGGCTGCTGGATAACTTATTCAAATGTTGAAGCACATATTTTCTTTCATTTAGAGTGCAACATTAAAACTATTAAATGTTCGGTGAAAAACAACAATACTGAGAGCACTTTTGGCGCCTTGATGTCCGATGCATTTCGGCTGGATGACGGCCGATACTGGTTGGCTGATCATTTTTCAGGTGATTTTTTTCTATAATATCAACCACAAGTTATTCATCACAAAGATTTGTGAGTTGTTGTGGGTTTATTTAAACACAGACACATTTCTTCCTCAGGTCGACTTTTGGTGGAGTACAGGAACTTATCTGAATTTATACAAGCTTCAAAACACTTCAAAATTCTCGACATCAGCAGGTTCTACCAGGGCTGCGGTCATGTTGTTTACAAGCAGTCGCTTTACTTTCACCACGCAGGAACAAACAGGCTCATAAAGTGAGTTTTTTTTGTGGGTTAAATGTTGTCACTGCCTTATTCACTCACTGATATATTTTCCTGTACACTCAGCTTCTTAATTTGATCAATATTTTCCAGATTTGACCTGAACACGGGGAGGAAAAACACTCTGATCATGGCAAACAGCAGGTATAACAGTCTGAATTATCTCTTCCGCAACTCAAAGACGTATTTCAAGTTTTCTGCGGATGAAAACGGCCTGTGGGTCATTTTTGCATCCGATACAGATGATGATACAATGGTTGCGAAGATTAACCCTGACGCATTCTTTGTGGAGTCAGTTATTAACACTCATTACCCCACAACTAAAGCAGGAAATGCTTTCATTGTGTGCGGGGTGGTGTATTTTACAGACAACAAAGACAGACGAGTTACATACGCCTTTGATTTAAAGAAAGAGACTCTCCTGAATGCAAGTTTTGATTTGAGGCCAGCTAACGGCACCCTGGCTATGCTGTCATATTATCCCAACAAAAGGCTTCTGTATATGTGGGACAACAGCCGTGTGAAAATCTGCAAAGTTAAACTCAAACTGGCTTAAACAAAAATAACCACAAACCTTGTAAAAAGAGCAATAAAATTATTATTAATAAAATCTTTTAAGAATCTTAAATGGTTTACGTCAATTTTTTGCAACACTAGCCTGATTTTGGCACGGGGCAAAGGTGCTGGTAATTATATCCAACTCACGCTGGATATAATGGCTTTTTTATTTGATTTGATTTATTTTAAACATGTAAAAAATGAAACAGAGACATTATTATATAAAAGCAGGCAGAAAAAATAGTAATATTTACAGACAATGAATTTTTGTTTTAAAAAAAGATTAAATTTATTTAATCCCACCCCTTTTCCATAAATCATTGGATTTGAATTAACCAGCTTCTTCATTAAGCCTATACTCTAATTAATTAAGCATATATGCAAACACCCACGTACCCCAAATCAAATATCTACAATTTTTCATTATTATTTACAACAAAAAAGAGGAAGACAAACTAGGAGAACATAAATATAAAATAACCAAATAAATAAACAATAACCCCTGTAAACACCTGTTGATTGTCAAACCCCCTCCTCATCCCTGTACCTTGTGAAAATCATATTTTTATACATGATTTTAATCTGGTTTATGTTTGGATATTGAAATAGCTCCACATTAAAACTGTTCCAGCTCCACAATTTAAACAAAACTTTTCCTGGTGGTACGAACATTATATGTTTTGAAATGAAAATTTCTCCTTAAATTTGAACCACCCTTTCTTGTTTTACACATTTGTTGTTTCCAAGAGACCACAGTGCTGGACTTATGCAGCACAACATGGTGAATGGTGAGGGAGATTTTGTACATTTTTACTTTTGTTGCGAGTCACAGAGGTGCAACAGTCTGCTTTCATGAATGGTCCATTCATATTGGAGTTATGTCACAAACTTTGTCACAATATTCAATCTTCAAATTTATTTTTTTTAATGTTTATCCTACAATTATACAATTCCAGATGTTTCATGTACAGGTAAACTGTAGGTAGATGATGTTAGGAAATGCATCAAAAGAACGGGCCCGAAGGCATCAGGAGCTGATGAGTTTCTGCTGTTTGAGCACAGAGCAGACAAACAGTCACTGCTATGCAGCTCAGAGGAGCTATAAAGCCTCACAGTAACAGTTGTGAACACACAGCAAAAAAAGCAGCATGCCTGTTTATAAAAGAGCCTCCACCTGCAGAAAAGCCAAGACTGGATTAACAACTAGGCACAGCAGACAGACCCTCTAACACAGTGCAATTCACTTCTTACATACACTTCTGCAGCCGCATGCTTCTCAGGCTGTAATGCAGGCTTTAAATGTATACATGTGGGTCGTTTTGCAGGTTATAACTCTCATCATGAAAGTGCGCTTTGAAGCAGACACGCAGAGGAGTTTAATAGAGATATTAGCTAAAAGAGAGAAGAGAAACAACATTGTTCAAATACTTAATACTACGATAGACACACCTGTATTTTGTGTTTTGTGTGTGTATTTGTGGATGTGTGCTTGCTGATGTATGTGCGGCATTTATTATGTATTTGTATATGTATTCTTGTGTATGCACTTGTGGATATATTTTCTTTTCTTTTTACTATTTTGACCATTAAAAGACGTTTAAGGTTTCCCTAGAGGCACTACACACAGTGCATCTGGTTCTTGTGCTTAAATATACAACTCCAATGCTGCTGTAACTAAAACATCACGTACCAATGGAGGGGTGTTCAAAGTTTTATAAACGGGGCCCAGATTAGATCATCAAATGAGACAAACACAACTGTTTCATCTTTCAGTGAAAAAGTATTCAACTTTGCACTGCCCCTTTAATGGGTGGCTGTCGTTTTCAACTTGCCTTTTCGTTGCTGTGGCCTTGTCTGCTGCCTGTAGCTGGAAATGTCTGCTGTTTGGTGACTATTCGCTTGTTTATTGTCTGTTTATGAGAACTCACTAGTTCCTCGTGCGTAGTTTCTACTTGTTGTATGTCTACAAAGTATATCTTAAAGTCATTCCATTGTGAGGTGAATAGAATAAAAGTGAACTTTTTTGAATAACTAATAATGTGTGGTGGGCCACCATATGGTATATTTTAAAAGACATGCAGGGGGCCACAATTAGGTGGGTCCCCATAGGTGGACTTAGGACATGCCTGGTGTATAATAATACATTTGGACAAATATTGTTTGTATATATACTTTTTTGGACCATGACCCCCCCCCCCCCCCCCGAAAAATCCATTTGAACATTGAATATTGTGACAAATGTGAGTGAAACAGTTGTCACATAGCTGTGATATAAATATACCATTCATTGAAGTAGACTGCTGCAGCTCTGTGAGTCCTGACAAAATGTTCAAATTCCCCACGACCAAATATCATGTCATTCTGTACAAAATTGGGATCTCTGGAAATCAACACGTGTACATCATGAGTGTATATATTGTATACACTAGTTAGAATGGTGTAAAAGCTATCACTAAAACTAGGAACAGTCACATAACTTGGTTCAGTATCCTGAGGACAATATTTACTTGATCACACAGCCAGAGGGAAATCATGGCCTCTTTTTGAAGTAAATAAGGCAGCGTCTTGCTTATTTATTGCTTGCTGGCTCTTATTTATCCTCAGTGTGTCTGGTCCTGCATGTAGCCAATGAGCAGCGATGAGCAAAGATGAGGTGCACGTTAGAGGTTTAGGATGCCTGTCTTTCAATGGTGTGAGGGGGTTTGTTTAAAGAGAAAACCAGAAATGCAACACAACTCATATCTGGGACTCTAAATAAATTCATGTCACATTTTTCTTCATATTAATTATAATGCACACGTGTGAATGGAAAGGGCTATTTTCAATGCTATGAATAAACTTAAAGGCCATGTTAATTTTCTAAATCTGAGAAGTGTAAACCAGTGTAAAGCTCTGTAAACAACGTAGAGCTGAACATAAGTATGCTGGCAAAACTGTTAAGTGTGAGTATGCTATGGTAAAATATTTTAAAGAAATTCACAGTGGCAACTCTGTCTCTTTTACAACCAAAGAGCACCTTCTTATTGCTCTGTTGATTCATCTGCTTAGAGAACGCCGAAGCCCTCATGCTTCACCCAGTCACACAGACTGTGTACAAAAATATGTTTTATGTACAGGAGCGCAAATATGATTTGCAAGGTAGGCTGTTTCTAATTTTACCGTACAAAAAAGCTGAACAGGAGATTAAGAGGAGATGTATATTAAAAGCACTACTACTACTACTACTGATAATAATAATAATAATGATAATTATAATAATAATAATAATAATAATAATAAGCCTTATGAATCGTGACAACATCAAGCCTAATCTCCGGTTCAGGGTAGCGTTGCAATTTCCGAGCATCACACAAACGCAACACAGCTTCACCCTTGTCAATTTTGCACGTTACTCATTTGAACGCAGCAGCAGCTATTCCTGTTAACGCCTCCCGGAGGATTACTAGATCTCAAAAGATCTGGGTGGTTGTCAACTGCATTGACATAAGTTTAGCCGCCATATTGCGTGCACCGTTTACATTGATTACTGAATCACCTTTACAAGCCACTGTACCCCCAGAAAGCACTAGCTAGCAGCTAGCCGGGTAACCGACCTAGTTCATAACAGCGTTACATCACTTTGGAGATAGCGGGCCTACAGGGGCAAACGCTTAACACTTCATGCAGTAGGTTCTGTTGCATTATTAACGATAGGACACACCTGTCAAACTAAAACAAGAGAGAACGAAACTGCAGTGACTCTGCAAATTTTGTTTTTCCGAAGGGGCTGCCAAGACAAGGCTGGTTTCATCGTGCCCTGTGAGTAAAATGAGCAAGCGAATAATTTAATGTTGCCTCGTCGTTTGTTGGTGCAATGTTACAATTAAGCTAGTCACGTCAGCCTGCGTGCCCGACTGCTAGCTGCTTATTTGTTTCAAGCCTCGCAGATTAACCACTAAGCAAAACAGGCTGTCTGTCGAGCCGTGGGTGTTTGTCATTTCCACTGGCAGAAACGTCAGGTAGCTCTGGCTTGGGCCTAGCTTATGCAGCTACCAGTAACTCGTTTATGTAACCTAGCTAGCTACATTGTTTATGTTGCTATATGTTACAACCGTCAGTCAGAAGGAGGTGCTCAGTATGGCCAAATAAATAAATACATTTCAGGTGGTTACAACACGACTGCGTGCCACAGTTGTAAGCAGCACTGACGGCCACCTTCGCCAGTGAATGACCTGCTTTGCTAAGCTAACAGTGACGTTGAAGTTATGAAATGTTTAAGGCTAAATGGCCTCTCCTGTTTGCTACGGCTGTCTGTTAGCCGCCGGCTAAGCTAGCCACCCAGCTCGCCTCAGTACACCGTGTTAACTACATGTTTGTTTGTTTCTTTAGGATTTTCAGTCAAAAGAAGAGTTATGTCCTGTCCATGTACTTCGGCGGCCAGGTTGTTTCTAAACAATGCACACAGAGGTAAGAAAGGGAAAGTACACATCGTACCAACTGACTAAAGCTGCATGACATTGTGCTACTTGGTACAGTTAGAAAAGTAGGTCTCCAGCTAACCAGACCGCTGTTTGTCAGTCACGTAATGTCAACAGCAGGAGGAAAAGTTATTGAAAGTGTTAACAGCTGTAGAAAAGTTGTAGTTGTAACATCACCCAGAATTGAGTTGTACACTTGAGAAATAAATTATCGAGTAGTAACTCGTAGAGAAAAACATCAAGAAAAACAGTTATGTAGCAATAGCTAAGCTATCTTATTACTTAAACCGGACACTTCACACTTACATAATGACAAATACAAAGTGTGCCAGATCTACAGCATCTATAAACACTGTGGACTTTATTCCCCCGGTTATTAGTTATTGTCCGTGATGATATGAGGTGTGATCAACTGGAAAGAAACTAAATGCAGTCCATTATGTTGCCTTTTTAATGATCTGATGTGTTGTGAACTTACTGAAAGCACTATCCCCAGTGATACATGTGTGGCTTTAAATAACAGTTATGGTCATTGTAAATTAACTTTTGAATTTTCTTGATTAAATGATGAGTTTATTATTATTATAAGAGTATAAATGTTGTGAAAAATGTCCAAACAGTTCAACACCCAAAATTATTCTGTTTGAAATCATAAATTAGTCACACATTTACCTATTTTCTTTGTGGTATAATATGACATACAAAATGGGTAAAAATTCACATTGGAGCTGCTGGGACGCCAAGTATTTGTTATTTTTACTTGGAAAAAAGGAAGTAATTGATCATACATTAAAATACTTGCAGATTAATTATCTGTAGACTAACTAATGGATTTATCAACTGCTCATGTCAAGACCAGTTACATGACACATGGGAGCAGTTAAAACAATTTAATTAGGCGCTTGTTGCCTGATTATTATTCAGGACAATGTGATTAATAGGTAAACAATATAATTTAAAATAACATGATCATTATCATGTATTTGAAAAGTATGTTCACAAATCACAATGCTGTGAGGGATCAAAAGGAATGTTGTTGTTACAGGATTGTCCTGCTCCCGGATCCAGTTGTTTTCTCTGAGTCGTCAGGGGTCTCGGGAAACTCATTTACCTCCCCGGGTACGGGTGAGGTCGTTCTCAGAGACTGCTGTCTGCTATGCCGCTAAAGATGGGACAACAAAGGACAGTGGAAGTGATGGTGGAAAGGTAATCTCTTGGAGGATAAATCTCATTTGTGTCTCTCTTCCATGGTAGTATTACACATTACTTTGTATGTAGAAGAGACGATAGTAACTTAATATGTGCTGATGCATTTGTTTTTACACAGAAAAGCATCAGTGAGGGGAAGAGACTCTCCGGCTCTGGAGGATCAGGCAAGGGTGGAAGCCAACTCCGCTGCCCTAAATGTGGAGATCCTTGCACACATGTAGAGACCTTTGTATGTAAGTACACTTGTTAATATTTGACAACGATTTACCAAGACATATGATCTGATGTGAGATGCAAATTAACTGTAGACACTTAAACTCAAGAGGAGTAGATGTAAAGGAACATGGCATTGAGGGATTTGAGGGAACACATCTGTCACAGATGTTTTGTTGAGTATAAAAGTACTCACTAAAAGAACAAAAGAATAAGCAGAAGATGGGTTGGGAGAAATTGTCTCCGAAATATTTAAACAAGGCAACATACGATGAATAAGTAGCGTTTTGAGTTCTAGGAGAAACGTGGTTGACATTTTTGAATAACATGGATTAGGAGGTGAAAAAAAGTGCAAGGGTGTGTGTATTGGCTTAACAGAAAAGAAACCAAGAGAAAGTACAGTATAGTGCCTCAGAAGATAAAAAAGACCGGATTATTAATATACACGATTCTGTGTCGAAATGTGTGTTTCTCTTCCTTTCTTTCTTTTTAAATTTTTTTTTATGCAAAGCAACAAACCAATTTTCACATTGTCACTGTGTACAAACTGTGGTGGTGAACTGAAATAAACACACAGCACATATGCAGTACACCACAAACAACCACCAAAAGTAATTTCCTGGCACAGTTTGTCAAAATAAAGGCTTGCAGGTAAAAACACCAAGGGATTTGTTTATTGTTGTCCAAAGAGCATTCTCTGCAACATTTCATCATCAACTGTGTGAGTTTATAAGCTGCTGCTTGCCTCAACTAAGAGGTGATGTTTGGAGTGGTAGATGGTGTAAGAAATCAGATGGAGGTTTGCTTCATGATTTGTTTTATAACTGTCTGAAATTGTAAGACATTGTAAAGTGTGTCTCAATGATTGGTCAGGATATGTCTACTAGTGTCCATGTGTCAGCTCAACCACTTTAAATGAGTCACAAGTGTCCACCCTCATTGGAATTGAAATCACCCTCTCCTCCATTTTCACGTTAGCCTCCTATTATTTTTCATATTATATACGTGCTCTTACATTGTCTGGAATAAACGTTCCGGGTTAAGAGGAGGTTTATACTGTTTATAGTAATGTCAGTCATGTTCTTATACAGCCCACAGAGACAAGGTGGAAGTTGGTTTAATATTTAAATCTAAAAAGTAAATTTTTACACAGAGTGCTGTCAATACAGAAAACTGGAAGACCAAGCAGAACATTATCAAGCAGTGAAAGTAAAGTCTGTATCTGTCTGTAATGGGAAGACAATCTTTGGTTTGTCTTAGTTTTGTTTTTGCCTCCATGATGCAAGCAAGCAGCAATGTGCTGCCGACTCACAGTGACCAAGTCATCTGTCACTGATAGTGCAGCCTGGTCATAGACTGCTAGATGTCACAGTGAAGTGCATTGTAAAGAGAGAAATTCATTTAAATATTTTGAAGGCAAATGTATCAAAGATCATGCTTAGCAGCATGTGTTCCAGCAGTTTGTTTTTCACACTTATCCTGTTGCATAATGCAGATTAATCAGCAAGTTTCCAAAGGTCAGGACCGCAGACAATTTTGTTGGCCATCTCAGCACAAAGGAAAAAAAAGTTATTTTTGGTTTGAGTCACAGTCAGCTCAATAATGCAGCCTTGAAAATGCATTAAACTGTAAATATCTGTTTCTTTTATCCCGGTTGAGAAATGTTTCAGTATTAAATATGTCGCGTTTTGTTCTTTTGTAGCATCAACACGATTTGTCAAATGTGAGAAATGCCATCACTTTTTCGTGGTTCTGTCTGAAACGGACTCTAAGAAGGGGCTAAACAAAGAGCCAGAATCTGCTGCGGAGGCAGTGAAACTGGCATTTGCACAGAAACCACCCCCTCCTCCTAAGAAGGTGAGAAATTGAAGCAGGAAGTGAAAATATGATTTTAAAGCACATTTGTTATAGTGTTACATATCCTGCTCTAATGGTCATTCTGTTCTATGTTCATGAATTATGAATCCCGTTTTCCCCCAGATATATGCTTACCTCGACAAGTATGTTGTTGGCCAGTCGTATGCAAAAAAGGTGTTAGCAGTCGCTGTGTACAATCACTACAAGCGCATCTACAACAACATCCCAGCTGGGAGTCGGCAGCAGTTGGAGGTGGAGAAACAGCCCTCCCTAACACCTCGTGGTCAGTATCACTGTCGTCTCCAGGTGTTGCTTTAATCTGCTGCTTATTGGTGTAACTCCCTTCCCTCTAATGTCTCTGGTTTGTATTAGACTCATTCAAAACAGTTGCTATGTACATAATGTAATGTTTTAATTTGGTTTCCACTGATCACTAACATTAGTCAATTCTCTGTTGCTTTTCCATCCTTAAAGCAGAGCATCAGTGTGGCCTCAAAGGTGGTAAATACTGTCGTGCATAAGAGAGAACATTGCAAAGTTTTATGAAACGCCAAAATATTTTCTTGTGTGAGCCTAAAAGCTCCTGAGATAAAGATAAAGAAAAAGAAAGGTTCTTTTGACTTTGACAGAAGGTCCATGTTCTCTATCTTCTGTGTCTGGACAAAATGTGTTCTGATCAAATATATATAGTGCTAAACTTTGACCTACTTTCGGGTGCAGTTCTTGTTTTCATTCCATACTAGACAGCAGAGACAGACAGGAAATTCAGGAAGGGGGGTGGGGGGTGCATGCAACAGGGCAGAGGGATTATATAAGACAACTAATGGGTTTGGAATATGATGGGATTGATCAAAAACTATTTCAAAATGAATCTTAAAAAAAGGAAGTAAAGTAAGTGTAAGCATTACAACTGACAGTAATGATTGGTTGACATGCAAATGCGCTTGTTGCTTTTTATGCTTTCAGAATCCTCACAAATAATTGATGAGAGCTTGCAGCTTTTAATAACTTGTTTTGAGTCAATCTGTATTATTTGGCATTTGTTCAATAATGATCGCACACAACTGTATAAATGTTTTTGCAGGACTGTAGTGATAATGTGTTAATGGTAATGATTAATGATAATATTGATTTGAGCACTTTCATCCTCTCCTTGTAGAGCTAGAGATGAGACGACGAGAGGATGAGTACAGGTTCACAAGTAAGTGATTGGTCCTCCTTACTGTGTTATCTTAACCAGAGGCTACTTAAAAAAGTCACGACACTTAAACAGCATTTTCTGTTTTTATTTTCATGAGTTGCGCAAATGCCAAAATGTACAGACTGCTGTGGCTCCTCAGTCAGAGCTTTGTTCTGTCATTTCCACTAACGAATTCATGACCAGCCCAAAGAATCAGATTATTAAAGAATTGATCAAGACACCATGTAATGCAGTTTATATTATAGGGTGGATTTATTTTTAGGCCCATGCAGAGGTTGATGTCTCTCTGGTTCCTTCATCAAAATCCAATTGGGTTGTCTTGGCGGATTATTGCAAAAAAGAAAAATATATATATTTATGATAATTGTATGAGTTGTTCAGCAAGATAATCTTCACAAATGAACTCTGTTTTTGTACATTTTTGAAGCCTAAATGCAATCACCAGTTGTAAAAAGCTAGGCTCTAAACGAATTACACTACAATTGCTTGACTTGATGTTGCCACCAAAATGAGACTGAAAAGCTATGTTGATGTTTTTTAATCTCATTTAGCCACTTGTTAGCAATCATCTTTTCAAAAACACATAAAAGCCTCAAAATTCACAGTGTCGTGTTAACTTACTAATTTTATGTCGTAGAACAAAACGGGAAAATCTGTTTAGCTTGATAAACCCAGACCTCATTTCAGGCCCCAAACCAAAAACCTCTTCACAAAATTCATTGACTTCAAGACAAGGGAACTGGTAGTACTGAAATACTATCTTGTTTCCAGGTTTTAGGACTCATTCCTGCACCGCTCTGTTTAAGGAAATACAGCTCCAGTTCTGGAGCAGTGATTATTGATTTACCATGTTTTTAAATTAGCCATAGAAACTGAAGCAATACGATTGTGCTTGTTAATGTTTGACCGAGCAGACAATATGACAAAGTAACCCAGTGACCCACATTCACATCTGTACTTCTGCTATTTTCAGTGCAGCTCTCCTCACTGAGTAACTCCACACTGGCACAGACGAGGGCACACATATTTTTAGCCTGCGCATGGAAATGTTTCTATGCACAGTTTGACACATACTTAATCAATGAATGTACTGCAAGTTGTGCAGCACTTTAAATAGAAAGCATTCCGTAGTGTTTTTATAGTGATTAGTGAAATATAGTCCCACAGCTGTGTCGTTATTTTTTGTGACCTTGCCTGCTTTGCTTGTTGCAGAACTGCTGCAGATTGCTGGGATCAGCCCTCATGGAAATGCTCTGGGAGCGTCCATGCAGCAGCAAGCGAGCCAGCAGGCGCCTCAGGAGAGGAGGGGCGGAGAGGTGCTGGACTCAACACACACTGACATTAAACTGGAGAAGAGCAACATCATACTTCTAGGTCCAACTGGCTCAGGTTAGTGTTGTTGACAAATGGAGATTTTCACAGTGACGCTCATATCATTAAAATTTACACTGCCAAATACGCGGTTTATTTGTAAATATGAATCCGTCTGGCCAAAAGAATTTTTATCATGACTTTTCATAATGTTCACAGGAAAAACATTGTTGGCACAGACGCTGGCGCGTTGTCTGGATGTTCCCTTTGCAATATGTGATTGCACCACACTAACTCAAGCTGGCTATGTGGGAGAAGACATCGAGTCGGTTATCGCCAAGCTGCTGCAAGATGCCAACTACTCTGTGGAGAAAGCACAACAAGGTGGGCAGCAGCACCAACTTTAACAGTAGTGAAGCTTCCCATGTTACAATCACACTGTATGCTTTTTTATTGAAAACAAGAATCAAATAGCAGCAACAGTTTACAACACATTCACTCTGTTGTCTTCTTCACAATATCAAGTTTTTTATTTTAATCAAATATGACATCAGATAGTCTTAAGATTGAAGCACTCACATTTTCTTTCATTTTATCCAGGCATTCTGGAATTGACACAAACACAGTACTGCTGATGAAACTAAACAAAATAATTAAAAAGATGGAGGTGATGAATTAAACAAACAAGGCAGATTTACATTTAAGGGAAAAGAAATGGCCTCTATCCTCCATCAGCCAACATACAGTTTAAAGCATTATTTTTACAGGACTATTATTAGCAGGGGATGTCATGTGATTTAGAGATTAATCCCTCTGCACAGGATACATTTTGTCCCTGATGATATGATGAAAAGATAGAAAGTTAAATGTGGAAAGATAGAGAAATGCTTCATACCGCATGTTGCCATGCATGTCATCCCTGCCATCATCTTTCGAGATTATGTTCCTCTAATGGATTTTATCTTGCATTTTCTGCAATTGCTATAAAAAGAGGCAGAAAAAAGATGTAGACCAGGCATGTCAAACTGGTCCACAGGGGGGCCGGTGTGGCTGCAGGTTTTTGTGCCAACCAACCAAGAGCACACAGTTTGACCAATCAACTGTCTGAAGACGGAGATCAGTTGATTAAATGAGTCAAGTCTGGTGTGCTGCTACTTGGTTGGAAACAAAACCTGCAGCCACACCGGCCCCCCTGTGGACCAGTTTGACATGCCTGATGTAGACAATACAAAATACCTTGCAAAAAAAAGACCCAAAGTCACAAAAATGCTGATTCTCAAAAGACTTAATTATTACATTGGTGGAATTTCTACTTAACAAGTTTCAGACAAGGCAGACACACAGGCATAGCAGATCAGACAACCCCCACAGTTAAAATTTAATAGAGTTTCCCTGGTAACAATTGTCACATGTAAATAGAGTATAAGACAGCAGGAAAACCAGTTTGATAGCAGCAAACAGCTGACTATATATACCCTTTTATGCATTAGTGGAACGGGAGTCCTGTCATGTCAATAGAACCACCTTCACAATGTTCACGACAATTTGCTCTTATATACACACTGAGATAGTTGGCCACAAAAAAAAAATTAAGTTGTTCCCAATTTAATATAAATATAAAACGGTTCCATAACATTATTGTCAGAAAATTGTGGAAAACTCTCAGTGAGGCATTAACCATGTAAGAATTAAATACCATTTACTTTTACATTAGTTACGGTATTCAGCTTAACTTGTTTCAATTTGAACATTTATATCACACTCCCAATATCCATTCCTTACATGGGAAAGAAATGTAAGAAATGGATCAGGTTGGACATGCTGAGGAAAAGGAAAGAGGCAGGAAGAGGTGAAAAAACAAAACAAAACACAGGATCAAACTGGGGTAAGCCAAAGTAAACAGTGGAATTCTTACATTGTGACTCACCATTCCCCTGCAACTGTTGAGACTGCGAGTGTTTATTCACATTTGAACCTTTTAACATGATTAAAAGTGAATGATGTGTAGTATAGTGTAAACTGAAATCTGAAGTTAACATATACACACAGTTTATTACGGTCTCATGTTATGGTGACAAGTGAAACTCAAGCTGTCTTGGCTCTGTCCACGCTTTTCTTGTGCAGGTATCGTGTTTCTGGATGAGGTTGATAAGATTGGCAGTGTGCCTGGAATCCATCAGCTGAGAGATGTAGGAGGAGAAGGAGTCCAGCAGGTCAGTATTCAACCTGAGCAGCACTAAGTAAAACTTAAATGTGACTTGTTTACGGACATTAATCTCAGACCAAAATTTAGAGAGAGTTTGGATTAGTGAACAAAGCAGCAGAGTTCCGGTGTTTTTTGTCCTTGTCTAATATTGATTGAGCTAAACTTGTGTTGGTGAGGTTCATTTTCGTCTCGTCTCTGTCAGGGTTTGCTGAAACTTTTGGAGGGTACCATCGTCAACGTTCCTGAGAAAAACTCCAGGAAACTGAGAGGAGAGACGGTGCAGGTAGACACAACAAACATTCTGTTTGTTGCATCCGGTGCCTTCAACGGACTGGACAGAATCATCAGCAGAAGAAAAAATGAAAAGGTACGTTTAAGGCCAGAGATGTACTTGCTGTTAACCATGTGTGCGTGTGCACGATTGCTGCCAAGCGTCCTCAAAAATTAACGCGACTCGGATGCGACATCCAGTATGTTTAAAAACAGCAGGGGCAGTGTGGAACCGTAGCAGACACGTGAAAGTACTGGTGGTGCTTTGCATCATCCATCTCTCGCATTGGCAGCAAAAGAGACAGGAACCCCCCATTGTCCCGACTGGCTTGTTTTAGAGGCCACCGACGTCACCGCTGTCGCATTTTTTGCCTTGATCTCAGCATAAACATGATTGTAACCTCCTCAAGTGTCACCATGTCTGTTGTTTACATCCCACACATCCAGTAGTTATATATGGCCTTAGCTCTCTTGTGTGCCCTCTAGAGGTATCCTTCAGTAACACGCATTGCTTATAGGAAAGTATATATTAAAAATGCTCATGACACGTTGCCTAACGCAAAGTTTCTCCACTTATTTGTATAGACTGTCGAAATTCAGCTGATGCTCCTGTTTGTCATCATCCCTGTCTCTTACTTGATCCTCACGTTTCATGACTCTTTAGTATCTGGGTTTTGGCACTCCCTCCAACCTGGGGAAAGGGCGCCGGGCAGCGGCAGCCGCAGACTTGGCCAACACCAGCGGTGAGACAGACACAGTGGCAGAGATCGAGGAGAAGGACAGGCTGCTAAAGCACGTGGAGGCCAGGGACCTGATTGAGTTTGGAATGATCCCGGAGTTTGTTGGTCGTCTTCCTGTGGTGGTTCCTCTGCACAGCCTGGATGAAGAGACACTAGTCCGAATTCTGACAGAGCCACGCAACGCTGTGGTGCCTCAGTACCAGGCTCTGTTCAGCATGGACAAAGTAAGAGCTCTAAAATAATGGTTACTAGCACAGTGTTAAGCCCTGTTCAGACAGGCAGCAGCAGTGTAAAACAAACGCAGTCCCCACATTCATTTGAATGAGACCACTGCGTTTACTCAGCGAGGGGTACCAGCGAGGGGCCTCCAGCTCACTTGTTGCCATAACGCAATGCAGCATCTTTTAGTGAAACACCTGCAAGTGCACATTCCTGGTGATAACTTTGTAATTTCAACTTAGTGTTTTTCATGTTTACCTTGTTTACCTTGCTTACCTTGTTTCAAAAGGAGATGTGTGATATCTTCCCAGAGCTGCAAAATCCAGTTCCCAGTATCACTGTACACTGTTTTCAGTCTCATAGATCTACTATACAGACTATTTTTTGTCTCATGGATAGCTGAGTAAAAAAAACAAAAACCTTTTTTTCTAGTGTCAGATCTGGAAAAGATCTAAAAGAACTTGATGTTTAGGATGTATTCACAGAGGTCTGTCTGCTTATACTTAAATGGCTGAAATTAATCTGCAATTTTTTTCGTTTCAGTGTGAACTCAATGTGACTCCGGATGCCTTGAGGGCCATAGCCAGGATGGCTCTGGAGAGAAAAACTGGTGCTCGTGGGCTCCGATCCATCATGGTATGTGATTTTTGCAAAGGGTGTTCAAATTAAATTGATTTTAACACAATAATGAAACATGTCCTCATTTTTCCAATAGGAAAAGCTCCTTCTAGAGCCCATGTATGAGGTGCCACACTCTGACATCATGGCTGTTGAGCTGAATAAAGAAGTTGTCCAAGGAAAATCACAACCCAGATATATCAGGTCAGTGTCTCTCTACTCACACTGGTCAGGACTAGATGTGTCTCATGGTAGAGATCACATTCCCTAAAGGTATGGTTTGTATTTGGAGGTAGGGTTTTATGAGGTACTTAATCATAGTCAGTGTGTCACACAGTAGATGCTGGCACCTTAGACTGTTTATAAAGATCCACTCATCTTCACTTCCTCCTACTGTACAAAAATGAAACCATATCAACCCAAATACAGCTGCTGCCATCTGGCAGGTAGGTGGGTGTCAACTTCCCACCCACCTACTATCATGTGCACACAAATTGTCTCACATAGCTGTGAATTATGACGTCAGACTCCTTTTTTTATAGCATCAAATAACTAATTAAATCCAAACTTATAAGAAAAATGGACACCTGATTAAATGTCAGTGTGATAAGAAGTACTTCAAATGACAGAAACCATCTTTGGGAAAAATTAATTTGATTCATACTTTAAATCATAGACTGTAAAGATGGACAGCATTACAGCTAGCTAATTTGTACACATGGTAAATCGATAAAGTGAGGCCAAAATATCTCAATCGCCCCCACGGTTGCTGGCTGCAGTATAGGCCTAAACGTCTCCATGTTAGTGAGTGGGACATGGGCCAAACTAAAGTCTCTGAAGTACATTCCCAATAAATATTTCCCAAAGATGGTTTCTGTCATTTAAGGTAGTTCTCATCATCCTGATAGATGTTTAAGTGATTTTATTTTTCTGATAAGTTTGGTGTTAATGAGTTATTTAGTTTTATAAGAGGGGGATATTGCAACATGATTTACAGGTGTGTATGCCAATCCAGGCACTCACATGGTTTAATGGCGCTTCTCACAATTGGTCAGATTGGTGTTTTAGCAGGAACTCCTCCATGGAGATGGCTACTGCACAGACTCACTTAAGCCACCTAGAAAAGTGAGTCAGTTTAAGTGTTTGCCATATTGAGAAGATTTTCACCACTTCACCTCGCTGTCAGACAGCTCTTTCTGACAGTGAACTTGAAGCCATGACTTTGCTCTCTACAAAGCCACAAGACTCCTTTGATTAAAGGGGCCATAATGTGCTCATTTTTGGTATCTTATTTTTATTTTGGGATTCTACTAGAATAGGTTTACATGCTTTAATAAATAAATGCTTCAAAAATTAATAAATAAATAAATAATAATTTTGCTGAACACAGGAGCTGATGGTCCTCCACTGCCTCCATCACTCTGTTTGTGATATTGTGTGACTTGCAGTGACCAGCAGCTCCTGTGTTCTGCCATGTGAAATTGGAGTTTTTGTCAAAGGAGTCTAGTGGCTTTGAAGAGAGCTTAGATAACGACTTTGGTCCTCATCAGCTAGAGCTGTCTGACGCCGAGGTTAGGCAGTGAAAACACTCTAAATATAGCTGATATAGCACTGATAAGGTTCTTGTTTTAGGTTACCAAAATAAATTTTGCTGCTGCCCCAGCATTACATTCACAGCCTCCAGGTGGTACTCCAGCCTGCTTCTCCAAACTAGGGCGTCCCGTCTGCCATCTGCTATAGGGAGTAGACCAACTATGGATCAGTACCTCCTTATACCCCATTTAAAAAAAACTATCCTTCTAAGCCCAGCTCCCCGAGTCTCAAATGTAGTGTAGTTTGAAACCTGAACTGGCATCTCCATCTGAATTTCAGAGCGCCAGCCAAGGAGTCTGCAGAGGAGGACTACGACTCGGGCATTGAGGAAGAAAATTGGCCTCGGCAGGCAGACGCCGCTAACAACTGAACCACGTCACTCATTTCACCCTAAGGACAGTCTCTGAAATCATTAGATCACTATATACCTTTGGATACCAACTCTGGGTTTTACAATAGCCCCTGACAAATGAGCTGTGGACACTGTAGTAGAGGTAATGAAGGCTGGTGGTTTTCACTGTAACAACCTTTGGTCCTGTGCATCAGATGTTAATTCTCTAGCGGTGCACTCGCAGGGTGGACCTTTATAAAATATTTCAATCTCTGGGGATTGTTAACATTTTTATCTATATACAGATAATGCAATTTTATTCATGAAAGGATTTGTAGCTAGTTTATTTGTTTTCTCTTTTTGTGGTGATGGTGATGTAATGGCGAGGGAAGCAAATGGAAATTATGGGATCATACTGTACACTTGAAAAGAAGCCGAGCTGAGAAAGTGTAGATGTGATGTTACCATGTCAAGTAATGCCTTATATCGTATAAGGGCATATTATTCCATGAGCACATCAATATTTTGATGTTTTCTTCTATACCACCATTGTAATAATGGTGCTCACAGTAAAACTGGGCTGTAACTGTTGAGCTGCTTCGGTAGCATTTGTACGCAGTTTGTATGACATGACCCCTGATGAAGAAGTGTAACACACCAGCACAGTAAACAGAGCAGGTGATTAAAAAATGTGACCTTTTAAACAGCCAGAATGGTTATTTTTCAGTGTTTAGCTTCCTCTTGTTGCCCCACTCTTTAGGGAATGTAACTGTTTTTACTTACAGACCTCTTTATCACAGGACAGGATCAGAGGGCCGTCTCTCAAAGCAGGATTAGCAGCTCCGCTAACAAGTGTGCTAGTGTTAATAAAGTGTCTTCTAAAGTTTTGTTTTGTACTAGATATCCTCCAACAAACAGTACATGACTGAATCATATTTTTACATTCGACATTCAAGCTTATTTGTCCTGATTAAAATCATAACCGTGCAGTTAATTTCTTCCACAGTTGGCTGGAAGTCGCTCTAATTCTGCTTTATATGACATCCGTCAGAACAGCACAGGTATTTTTGTTTTCCCCAGTGTTAAAACCTCACCATTAGTGATGTTAATACCCTATTACTAAAAGGTATCTCCATAACCCAGCCTCTACCTAAAAGCTCTCTGACTGAACTGAACCACACTGCTGTACTCTTTACAAAAGCTGTTTGTGCTAGAAATCAAGATTAAACTAGATCTGTTCCCCCTTTTGCTTTTAAGTTTCCTTTTCTTTCAGTTAAGTTTAAAAGCTGCTTTTCTGTTTTCAGATGTCTGTTACAGATCCTGTAACCCCCCCCAACATTTGTGAATCCTAAACTTATTGTGATTGTTTAAAATATATAAATAAAATGTAAATCTCTGTACAGAATTTTTAATTGTTCTTTACCTTTAACCTTATCTGCAGACCAGAGCGTACACTTGTAATTTACACTTGTAATTCAAGTGTCCAAGTCATTGTGACAAGTTGTTGTTCAGACAAGGACACAGGAAAATAATGCAAAAGACATCACAATGTTGCTCCACACTGCTACCCTGTCACCTTTCTTAATCTGCTAATCTCTGGAAAGTATTGTGCTGTTGTTTCCCAGTACCTCAGCATTCCCTAATCCCCTTTCAAGTGTAGATGGAAATTACAAAGTCGCATCCTTTTATAACTGGCTTTTGGCTAATTGGCTTTAAATATAGATGAAAAATTCTGAAATACTGAGGAGAAATCATAAAATGCCTTACATTAATAGTGTTTTCATAGGGAAAAATAAAATAATAAGAAATATTTTATTAGTGCTATTTTTAAAATAATTTTAGTGTTACTCTGCCCTTTTTGTATATGTGTTTAAATGCTCCATTGTTAGCACTGCACCGGTGCAGGTAGAGTTACAACACGCCGTCTGGCTTGTTATGGTTAATAACTCCTCAGATGATGTCAGAGGCTTAATGATGAAGAGGCTTACCATGTATGATGATGCCTATGTAAGTTATTTACTCCAAACACCTGTCGGAGAGCTGTGGACCTAAGCGAGAACACCACACAAAAGTAAGAACTAATAACAGTGCAATGGTCTTGTTTTGAAGACTTTTAAGTGTTTAAAAGGACCTAATTTTGCTTCCTCTGATGCAGGTCAACTGTTGGTGAAAATGAACACTCTGGAGGATATCCCCTTTACGACCCCACTGGGTCCGCTGCAGGAGGAAGTGCAGCTTGTGACGGCTCCAGACATCACTTTACCAGACTGCCATCGGATACTACAAGAAACTGAGGTCACACGTTTAAGTGAACATTATGTTCTCACACTTAAAGGGATAGGTCACCCACAGTCAAAAATCCATGTTTCTGCTTATCTGTAGTTCAATCTATATGGTTTTTGTGTGAGTTCAGATGTGTGAGTGATGTCAGACAGAGATGTTTGCCTTCTCCCCATACTCGACAGCATTTCTCTCTCCAATATGTCTATCTGATTATTCAAGATAATCCACAGATGTTGTTGTGAGCAGTTCCACTGAAGAACTATTTTCTTTACACCTGCTGGGTGTGCTAGCAGTAGATGCATGTCTCTTTCTGCATGGTGATTTGGTTGGAAGGTGTAGTTTGGTAGAAAGAAAATAGTTCCAATATGAGACTGCTTACAATAACATCTGTGGATTATCTTGAGTATCGGGGTCATGATTTCGGGAAAAAGACATTGCTGCTGAGTTTCAAATGTATTTTTTTTTTGTTGCTTTCAGCTCCACAAGCCGAGTGTAATCTAATTCTGTTATATTGGAAAGAAGGCAGACATGTCTATGATCCGTTTCCAAAAAAATCTAAACTGATAACTAGCAACATAAGTAAGAGGAAAAATATGTATTTTTGTTTTTTGTGGTGAACTATCACATAAATGTCTGTCTGGGATCTATTTGTTAGCTGTGATCTATTTGACTCAGTGGCTTTAAGATTTTTCTAATGAAATTTTTGCAGTAGAATTAACAGTTAAATTCATCAGTTAAATTATTTGGAAATGTAGTCTCTCAGTCCAAAAGGTCTATTTTCATTCAAATGTTTTTTTTGGTTTTTTTTAAACCCACATCCTAATATGATTTCTGTTGGAGTGCAACTTTTATGCAACTACTTTAGTCTTGTTACAGCTCTGAAAGAAGAAAACTGTGTATATATGTGCGTGTTTTTAACATCCAAGTTGATTTTGACATTGATCTGAAGAATTTTTGATTTTAATATTACCCTCATGAGTGTTTATGGTGTAAGACATTATGTTGACATGTGAAAAAAGGATAAGCACAGGTGTAAATGATCAAATGAATGGTGGCTGAAATGAGCTCCTTTAGTTTCAGCGACGTGGTACTGAGCATCTCTGCTCACAGTCATGACCTACTGGTGCATTTAAATATAAGATGCCGTCGGTAATGTTGTACGTAGCACCTACTATGACAAGTCAAAGTCTGCTTTGTTGCTAAACAAAACATTTTTGTGTCTTTTTACTGCAGTATGGATTTAACCTGGAGAAATGGATCTTAACTGGGCAGCAGCCAGTCTGTCAGTTCCCATCCTGCCCCCCTTGCTGGATGATGTTCAGCAGCCCTCAGGAGATCCACAGGAACAATCACAGGAGCAGTGACATGTGGGCCCAGAGTCCTCGGCCCCGAAGTCACAGCCTGAACTCTGCAGACACTCGGTGGCTGCACCATCGCACCGTCAAGTTCCTCGTATTTGATTCTGAGGATGAAGATGGTTACCATGATGATAATGAAGCGTCCTACACTGATGATGCACTTTGCTCCATCAAGAGCAGAGTGCGGCCCCGGAGCGCTGCAACCAGAGACCCACTCTCCAGGGTCAAAGATATGCACCTTGGTCCTCTCACTCACCACTGTAAACCTGTCTCACCTCAGAGCCTCGGAGGCCGCAGAAGCTCTTTACCATCTCCTCAAGACCACAGACAGCCTCTGCGAGCGCTGGAGCAGCACGGGTCACAGCAGGCCAGCCCCCTCCCCAAGGGGCACAAGAACAGCAAAAAGAAGCAGCGTTCACCTGGCTCTAGGGGCAAAAATTATTCCCAGAACACATCACCGGCTCCCTCTCCATCCAGGTTACAGAAGCAAAGACCCTCCTCTGCAGGGTCTGTTGTCAAGAACCGCAGACAGAAGGTAATTAAATTTTTTTGTCTCTTGGATGTAATCACAATATAATTGGGACCAATGACATTCAGAATGTATGTAGGTATGTCCACCAAAATGGCATAAAAACATCACAGTATGGCATGTCTGAAAAAAGGCATAAAAACGTCACAGTAGAACATGTCTTCCAAAATGGCATGAAAAAAGTCATAGTATAGTATGTTGTCCAAAATGGCATTAAAAAAGTCATAGTAGTATGCTGTCTAAAATGGCATCAAGTCGTAGTATAGTATGTCTTTAGAGTATAAAAAAGTCATACTATAGTATGTCGTCCAAAATGGCATATAAATGCCATATAAATGCCATAGTCCAAAATGGTCTTTAAAAAAGTCTTAGTAGGGAGAGTGCGGTGATTTGAGCGAGTTTTAACTTGAGGCATATTCTGTGTGACAGATATTTCTTCAACTACAAAAAAGTCAAACACGTTCCCAGTTGGTACTGGCCTCCGCCAGGGTGTTCCCTGTTGTCCCAATGACTCAACTTGCCCCTGGCCTTCTGGCTCAAGTTACCCCATGCCAGTCCTTTTAACAAACTTGTGTCTTCAAGAGGTTTAGAGGTAGCATCATGCTAACACTATAGTCTCATATTTTAATTTACTGAAGAACTATAACCAGAGAGTTTTTTTCAAACTCGTCTAGAAGGTTTCAAGCACCAGAACCATTATTCTTTGAAAATGAAAAATTCAACTGGAATGATTTGAATCATTTTGAAAACTTAAATGTGCTTACCTCTTATGTCATATACCTCTCTAAGTAAAATGGATTAGTCTCAAAAATGTGGAATCACATGACTTTTCTGTGGCTGCCTAGAAGCAAGGTGTGGCTCAACTTCCCCACAGGCTCAAATCATCCCACTGTCCCTAGACATTGTACAGCATGTTAAAGCAATTTAGAATATAACATGTTGAAAAAACATCCAAGAAGATCAATATTTAATGTGTTTTAAGGCCATAGTATAGTATATCGAAAAAGGACATACTAAAGCATGTTGAAAAATGGACAAAAAAGTGATTGCTCCATATGTTGGAAAAAGTTATAGTACAGCATGTTGAAAAAACAATCTAAAAAGTCAATTTTAAGCATTTTAGACCAAACTGTAATATGGTGAATAAGCACCGAAAAAATGACTTTTTGGACTGTGTTTTCAGCAGGCTATACTATAAACTGCCCCAACATGCTGTTCTATGAGTTTTTTCAGCATTTGGAGCTATCACGTTTTTAACATTTTTCCCTGAGCTACACTATGACTTTTTTCACCATACTATACTTTGGCCTAAAACACTCAAAATGTTGACTTTTTGGACCCTTTATTTACCGGCTATACAATAAATTGCCTCAACATGCTGTTCTATGAGTTTTGTCAGCATTTGGAGCGATGACATTTTTGACCATTTTTCCCTGAGCTATAGTATGACTTTTATTGCCATATTATACTTTGGCCTTGAACGCTGAAAATACTGAGATCTTTGACCCTTCATTTAACAGACTAAACCATAAACTGCCCCAACATGCTGTTCTATGCTTTTTTCAGCTTTTGGAGTGATGACTTTTTTTAATCAAGGTCTTTTCATTTAGGTTTTACAATTAACAGTTTACAGTTCAACATAGGTCCAACAAAACATAAACAGGACAGTAAAAACCCCCTCGACCCCAGCCCACCCTCCTTTCCCCAAATACCATATTTACAGTGTTAATAGTATACACAATTCACATACCCAGACATAAAGAAGAAAAAAAAAACAGAGGATTACAGTACTATATTATCTGTCTCCATAACTTCAACAAACATTAAGTAAGGCTGCCAGGTATTATAACATTTTCTAGTAGCCCCCCTGATTGTTTATCTAATCTTCTCCAACTTGATATATGACATGACCTCCCCAATCCAGTGACTGTATTTTGGAGGTGTTGGGTCTTTCCATTTCAATAATATCAGTTTCCTAGCTAGCAGAGAGCAGAAAGCCAACATAGTTCTTTCCCACATCTCAAGATGGGAACTCATCTGAGCTACACCAAAAAGTGCAATAAATGGAGATGGCACAAGCATTTTCCCAAGAATCTTAGAAAGGTCTCAAAGATAGACTTCTAGTAAGTGCGTAGCTTTGGACATTTCCAGAACATGTGTAGGAGAGTGGCTGGATCCTGTCTGCATCGATCACACGTGGGGTCTATGTCAGCTTTGATCTGAGAAAATCTAACTTAAGACCAGAGCAGCTGGTGTACAATTTTGACTGAATAACAGCATGTCTAAGACAAATGGAGGAGGAGAAGATTCTCTGTATTATCTTGTGCCAAGCGTCATTTGTGATTGGTTCATTTAAATCTGTCTCCCAATTATTTTTGAGGCGGTCTATTTAGTTAGTTAGTTAGTCTATTTTCTAACTAGAAAATAGCTTTTCTAAAGCTAGAAATGGGCTGTGGGAATGGCAACTTAGAACACAGTAAGGCTTTTAAAGAAGTGGAATTTACAGATGCCCCCTCCAGATTTAGCCATTCAGTGTCAGTGTTATTGTTCTCACTACCCATCCAATATAGCATTGTTAACCAACAATATATAGCTAATGTTAACCATCCAATAGTAGTATAAGAAATTATGGAGTGCCATCCCTCCCATTGAGCGAGGTCTCTGAAGTATACTTCTTTTTATCCGGGGTGTTTTTTTGTTCCAAATGAAACTTGATTTCTGATTATTTAATTTGGTAAAAGATTTAGTTAAAAAGACTGGAAGACACTAAAATATATATAAAAACTTAGGCAGTATATTCATCTTTATTGTATTAATTCTTCCATCCAAGGAGAGAGGTAGGGAACCCCATCGTTCGATATCAGGGGCTGATAGTTGGCTGCATAAAGATCTTTATGTTTATCTGTGATCCATATGCCGAGGTATTTGAATTTTTAAGGGCAAATTTTAAATGGAAGTGAATTCAAAGATGTCTCACCATTACTAGTGCCAACGGGCATCAGCTTGCTTTTTTGAGCATTAACCCTGTAGCCGGATAATTTGCCAAATTCTGTTAGCAAGAGCTTAGGAAGACTCGAAAGGAGTTGTGATATATCTATAAAGTAGCATGTCGTCCGCGTACAGCAAGACTTTATGCTCCTCCCCTGCTCATTGAATTCCTTTGATATCAGTATTTTGCCTCAGAACTAGAGCTAGTGGTTCCATTGCAACCGCAAAGAGAAGCGGTGACATGGGACATCCCTGCCTTGTGCCATGTTTAAGCTCAAAGAAGGGGGACATATTATTATTAGTACGTACAGTGGCCATTGGAAATGTATATAAAAGTCTGATCCACGATATGAACTTATGGCCAAATCCAAACCTCTCCAGTGTGCTGAAAAAACAGCCCCACTCCACCTGGTCGAACACTTTTTCAGCATCAAGTGAGAGGACTACCTCTGGCACGCCTATAAAGGATATTAAAAAGGCGTCTGACATTGAAAAAAAAGTAACGATTCTTGATAAAACCTGTTTGGACAGGTGATATAATGGAAGGAAGAACACCCTCCAGCCGTCGTGCCAGAACCTTGGCAAGGATTTTTGCATCAGAGGGTTTTTTCCTTTTTTGAGAATTACAGAGATAACTGCTTGGCGCATGGTCGGAGGTAAGGTCTTAAGTGAAAATGATTCTTCAAAAACTGACTAGTAAACGGGCAAGCTGGTCTGAGAATTTTTTTCATTATGTCAGCAGGTGGTTGACGGCTGTATAACGTATCTAATTCCAGTATCTGATCTGTTAGCTCTTTAAGGTGCGCTGTATTTGTTTTCTTTTTATTCGCACAATAACAAATGATTTGGCCCAGTAGATATGCTTTAAGAGATTCCCATATAGTTGAACAGGACATTCCTGGCGTTTGATTAGTATCGAGAAATAATTTTATTTCAGATGAAATAAAATTAATAAAAGACTCTTCTGATAGGAGAAGAGGATTAATTCTCCAAGGGCAGCAGTCATACTGGGTGTTAGGAATGCGGATTTTCGTGGTTAAGGGACCATGATCTGAGATGACTATAGCTTCATATTCACACTTGATTACAGAAGGAAGAAGTCTTTTATCCAGGAAAAAGGTATCTATACGAGAATAGCTCTTATGAACTGGGGAAAAAAAGGAGTATGTTCTAGCTGTGGGATTACGAAACCGCCACACATCTGCTACACCATATGTTTTAAGAAAAAGCTGGACAGTGTGTGCAGATTCAGACAAAGGAGTCTTTTTGGAGGAGCTGCGATCTAAGACAGGGGAAAGTACGCAAATTATGTCACCACTAAGGATAAGATGATGTGATGTCATGTTTGGTAAGCGAGAAAAAAAGTTTGAAAAGAATGCTGGATTGTCCCAATTTGGTACATAAATATTGGCCAGGATGACTGGAAATGAAAAAAGCTGCCCTGTCACAATAATGTAGCGCCCTGCAGCGTCAGAATCAACATTAGTCATTGTAAATGGTATATTTTTATCAATTAGGATGGCTGCCCCCCTTGTCTTTGAGTGGAAATTAGAGTGATAGACTTGTCCTGACCATCCTCTCTTTATGCAGAATAGGTCTGTCGTGAGCAAGTGCGTTTCTTGGAGAAATGCAATATCGATTTTAAGTTGTCTTAAGTGTGTAAATACCTTTTTACTCTTAAGTGGATGATTAAGTGACTTCACGTTCCAGCTCACAAAGTTTACTGAGAATCCATCCAGCCCCCTAGTAAAATTAGGATCAGTCATAACCTACTGAGTTAGAGATGCCATGCCCTTTAAATTTACATCTGGCTAAATAAACAGAAAGGAAGAAAGACAAAATAAGTAGGGAAAAATAAGTAAGTAAATAAGTCCAAGAAATGAACAAGTCTGGTATGGTCCCACCCCCCCCACCCCATCTAGTACCTAGAAGAACAAGGCAAACATGGTACCCCTCAAGAACAAATCCACACATAGGTGTTTTTGTTGGGGAACTCTATAGAGCCAACTCTTCCGGCTCCCATGGAACAATTCATGAAAACCAATTCAGCACATTGTTATTGTAGCGTTATAACATCTGCTATGTGTTCAAGTAAGAGAAAAAAAAACTGTGGACAGGCCATTTGACCCCCACATCTCTATGAAATCCAATAAATAGCTTCAAGGTGTTAGGAATTAAACCCTGTTGGCCCTGCCACATGATATAAAATTATGTTTTGTAATAAGCTAAGACAGAAGAGATGGCATCAACAGAAATATGTTCAATCTGACAGAACTTTACTCTGTAAGGCAACCTTTAAGTTTTAACAAAATATTATTTAGCTTTTGAGGGCAGGTGTGCAGAATTAAAGAAAGAAAAGAAGGAGAGAGAAGGAGTCTCTTGGTCAAGCCATTTTACATTCATTTTACATTTTAAATATTGACTGCTCTGCACAGCCTAAGCTGGCAACACTGTAACAGTCCTTCAAAGTAGTAACAGTTAGTTCACTGGGTACAGCCAGTTTAGTTACTTCTCCACGGATGTAAACAGATATAATATTGTCAAAGTAGATGGAATCTGAGATTAAGCTGTTTTTAGCTTTCAATGCCTGCCTCATTTTTAAGGAAGTCAAAGTCTTCGGCAAGTGCGCTTTTTTCATCATATCATTTTCCCCTGAGCTATAGTATGACTTTTTTCGCCATATAGTACCTAGGCCTAAAACACTCAAAATATTGACTTTTTGGACCCTTTATTCAACAGGCTATGGCATAATCTGCCCCAACATGCTGTTCTATGAGTTCTTTCAGCATTTGGAGGGATCACTTTTTTGAAAATTTTTTCCTGAACTATAGTATGACTTTTTTCGCTCTGAAATACTTTAGCCTAAAACACTCAAAATATTGACTTTTTGGACTGTGTTTTCAACACGCTATACTATAAACTGCCCCAACATGCTGTTCCATGAGTTTTTTCAGCATTTGGAGCTATCATGTTTTTAACATTTTCCCTGAGCTATTGTATGACTTTTTTCGCTATATTGTACTTTAGCCTAAAACACTCAAAATATTGACTTTTTGGACTGTGTTTTCAACAGGCTATACCGTAAACTGCCTCAATATGCTGTTCTATGACTTTTTTCATAATTTGAAGCGATGACGTTTTTTCGCCATTCCATACTTTGGCCAAATTCACTCAAAATATTGACTTTTTGGACTGTGTTTTCAACAGGCTATACTATAAACTGCCTCAACATGCTGTTTAATGAGTTTTTGCTGGATTTGGAGGGATCACTTTTTTGACCATTTTTCCCTGAGCTATAGTATGACTTTTTTCTCCATATTGTACTTTGGCTTAAAACACTCAGAATATTGACTTTTTGGACCCTTTATTCAACAGGCTATACTATAAACTGCCCCAACATGTTGTTTAATGAGTTTTTTCAGCATTTGGAGTGATGACGTTTTTGAACATTCTTTCCCGAGCTCTAGTATGTCTTTTTTCTCCACACCATACTATTGCCTAAAACAATCAAAATATTGACTCTTTGGACCCATTGTTCAAAAGGCTATATTTTAAACTGCTCCAACATGCTGTTCTATGAGTTCTTTCAGCATTTGGAGGGATCACTTTTTTGACAATTTTTTCCTGAACTATAGTACGGCTTTTTTCGCCCTAATATACTTTGGACTAAAACGCTCAAAATATTGACTTTTTGGACCCTTTATTCAACAGGCTATGCTGTAAACTGCCTCAATATGCTGTTCTATGACTTTTTCAGCATTTGGAGCAATGACGTTTTTGACCTTTTTTCCCTGAGCTATCATATGACTTTTTTCGCCATACAATACTTTGGCCTAAAACGCTCAAAATATTGACTTTTTGGACTGTGTTTTCAGCAGGCCCTTTATTCAACAGGCTACACGGCAAACTGCCTCAACATGCTGTTCTATGACTTTTTTCATAATTTGAAGCGATGACATTTTTGACCATTTTTCCCTGAGCTATAGTATGACTTTTTTCTCCATATAGTAGTTTGGCCTAAAACACTCAAAATATTGACTTTCTGGACCCTTTATTCAACAGGCCATGACATAATCTGCCCCAACATGCTGTTCTATGCAATTTTTCATAATTTGAAGCGATGATGTTTTTGACCATTTTTTCCTGAGCTATAGTATGACTTTTTTCGCCATTCCATACTTTGGACTAAAACACTCAAAATATTGACTTTTTGGACTGTGTTTTCAACAGGCTATACTATAAACTGCCCCAACATGCTTTTCTATGAGTTTTTTCAGCATTTGGAGCTATCACGTTTTTAACATTTTTCCCTTAACTATAGTACGACTTTTTTCGCCCTAATATACTTTGGACTAAAACGCTCAAAATATTGACTTTTTGGACTGTGTTTTCAGCAGGCTATACTATAAACTGCCTCAACATGCTGCTTTACGAGTTTTTTCACCATTTGGAGGGATCACTTTTTTGACCATTTTTTCCTGAGCTATAGTATGTCTTTTTTCTCCACAATGACTTTTTTCGCTATATTGTACTTTGGTCTAAAACACTCAAAATATTGAGTTTTTGGACCCTTTATTCAACAGGCTATGCTGTAAACTGCCTCAATATGCTGTTCTATGACTTTTTTCATCATTTGGAGCGATGACGTTTTTGACCATTTTTCCCTGAGCTATCATATGACTTTTTTCGCCACACAATACTTTGGCCTAAAACGCTCAAAATATTGACTTTTTGGACTGTGTTTTCAACAGGCTATACCATAAACTGCCCCAACATGCTTTTCTATGAGTTTTTTCAGCATTTGGAGCTATCACGTTTTTAACATTTTTCCCTGAGCTATAGTATGGCTTTTTTTGCCATACTATTCTTTGGCCTAAAACACTCAAAATATTGACTTTTTGGACCCTTTATTCAACAGACTATACTATAAACTGCCTCAACATGCTGTTCTATGACTTTTTTCAGCATTTGGAGGGATGACATTTTTGACCATTTTTTCCTGAGCTATAGTATGACTTTTTTCACCATTCCTTACTTTGGCTTAAAACACTCAGAATATTGACTTTTTGGACCCTTTATTCAACAGGCTATGCTGTAAACTGCCTCAATATGCTGTTTCATGACTTTTTTCATCATTTGGAGCAATAACGTTTTTGACCATTTTTCCCTGAGCTATAGTATGACTTTTTTCGCCATATTGTACTTTAGCTGAAAACACTCAAAATATTGACTTTTTGGACCCTTCATTCAACAGGCTATACTATAAACTGCCCCAACATACTGTTCCATGAGTTTTTTTCAGCATTTGGAGGGATGACGTTTTTTACCATTTTTCCCTGAGACTATAGTATGACTTTTTTTCGCCCCTAATATACTTTGGACTATAACGCTCAAAATATTGACTTTTTGGACTGTGTTTTCAACAGGCTATACTATTGAAACTGCCCCAACATGCTTGTTCTATGAGGTTTTTTCAGCATTTGGAGCTATCACGTTTTAACATTTTTCCCTGAGCTATAGTATGGCTTTTTTGCCCATACTTTTCTTTGGCCCTAAAACACTCGGAAATAGTTGACTTTTTGGACCCTTAAATCACAGGCTATACTATAAACTGCTCAACATGCTGTTCTATGACTTTTTTCATAATTTGAAGCAATGACGTTTTTGACCAATTTTTCCTGAGCTATAGTATGACTTTTTTCTCCATTCCATACTTTGGTCCTAAAATGCTCAAAATATTGACTTTTTGGACCCTTTATTCAACAGACTATACTATAAAACTGCCTCAATATGCTGTTTCATGACTTTTTTATCATTTGGAGCAATGACGTTTTTGACCATTTTTTCCCTGAATTATAGCACAGCTTTTTTCGCCCTAATATACTTTGGACTATAACGCTCAAAATATGACTTTTTGGACTGTGTTTTCAACAGGCTATACTATATAAATAGCCTCAACATGCTGTTCTATGACTTTTTCAGCATTTCGAGCTATCACGTTTTTAACATTTTTCCCTGAGCTATAGTATGGCTTTTTTCGCCATTCCATTCTTTGGCCTAAAACACTCAAAATATTGACTTTTTGGACCTTTTATTCAACAGACTATACTATAAACTGCCTCAATATGCTGTTTCATGACTTTTTTTCATCATTTGGAGCAATGACGTTTTTTTTTGACCATTTTTCCCTGAATTATAGCACAGCTTTTTTCGCCCTAATATACTTTGGACTATAACGCTCAAAATATTGACTTTTTGGACTGTGTTTTCAACAGGCTATACTATAAATAGCCTCAACATGCTGTTCTATGACTTTTTCAGCATTTCGAGCTATCACGTTTTTAACATTTTTCCCTGAGCTATAGTATGGCTTTTTTCGCCATTCCATTCTTTGGCCTAAAACACTCAAAATATTGACTTTTTGGACCCTTTATTCAACAGACTATACTATAAACTGCCTCAACATGCTGTTCTATGACTTTTTTCATCATTTGGAGCAATAACGTTTTTGACCATTTTTCCCTGAGCTATAGTATGACTTTTTTCGCCATATTGTACTTTAACTGAAAACACTCAAAATATTGACTTTTTGGACCCTTGATTTCAACAGGCTATACTATAAACTGCCCCAACATACTGTTCCATGAGTTTTTTTCAGCATTTGGAGGGATGACGTTTTTTACCATTTTTCCCTGAGCTATAGTATGACTTTTTTTCTCCATATTGTAGTTTGGCCTAAAACACTCAAAATATTGACTTTTTGGACCCTTTATTCAACAGGCTATTGCATAATCTGCCCCAACATGCTGTTCTATGAGTTTTTTTCACACCATTTGGAGCAATGACGTTTTTGACCATTTTTTCCCTGAAACTATAGTATGACTCCCCCCCCTTTTTTTTGCCCTAAAATACTTTGGACTAAAACGCTCAAAATATTGACTTTTTTGGACTGTGTTTTCAACAGGCTGTACTATAAACTGCCCAACATGCTTTTCTATGAGTTTTTTCAGCATTTGGAGCTATCACGTTTTTAACATTTTTCCCTGAGCTATGGTATGGCTTTTTTTCGCCATTCCATTCTTTGGCCTAAAACACTCAAAATATTGACTTTTTGGACCCTTTATTCAACAGACTATACTATAAACTGCCTCTCAACATGCTGTTCTATGGTTTTTTTTTTTTTTTTTTTTTTTCAGCATTTGGATGGATGATGTTTTTTGACCATTTTTCCCTGAACTATAGTATGACTTTTTTCGCCATACAAATACTTTGGCTGAAAATACTAAAAATATTGACTTTTTGGACCCTTTATTCAACAGGCTATACTGTAAACTGCCTCAATATGCTGTTCTATGAGTTTTTTCACCATTTGGAGCAGTGACATTTTTGACCATTTTTCCCTGAACTATAGTATGACTTTTTTCTCCCTAATATACTTTGGACTAAAACGCTCAAAATATTGACTTTTTGGACTGTGTTTTCAACAGGCTATACTATAATTAGCCTCAACATGCTGTTCTATGACCTTTTTCAGCATTTTCAGCAGCCATACTATACTTTGGCCTAAAAACACTCAAAATATTGAATTTTTGGACTTTGTTTTCAACAGGCTATACTATAAACAGCCTCAAACATGCTGTTTAATGAGTTTTTGCAGCATTTGGAGGGATCACTTTTTTGACCATTTTTTCCTGAACTCTAGTATGACTTTTTTTTCGCTATATTGTACTTTGGCCTAAAACACTCAAAATATTGACTTTTTGGACCCTTTATTCAACAGTGCTATACTATAAACTGCCTCAACATGCTGTTTAATGAGTTTTTGCAGCATTTGGAGGGATCACTTTTTTGACCATTTTTCCCTGAGCTATAGTATGTCTTTTTTTCTCCACACCAGTTTACTATTGTCTAAAACAATCAAAATATTGACTTTTTGGACTGTGTTTTGAACAGGCTATACTATAAACTGCCCCAACATGCTGTTTAATGAGTTTTTTCAGCATTTTCAGCATGACGTTTTTGACCATTTTTCCCTGAGCTATAGTATGTCTTTTTTCTCCACACCATACTATTGTCTAAAACAATCAAAATATTGACTCTTTGGACCCATTGTTCAAAAGGCTATATTTTAAACTGCCCAACATGCTGTTTAATGAGTTTTTGCAGCATTTGGAGGATCACTTTTTTGACCATTCTTCCCTGAGCTATAGTATGTCTTTTTTCTCCACACCATACTATTGTCTAAAACAATCAAAATATTGACTTTTTGGACTGTGTTTTGAACAGGCTATACTATAAACTGCCCCAACATGCTGTTTAATGAGTTTTTTCAGCATTTTCAGCATGACGTTTTTGACCATTTTTCCCTGAGCTATAGTATGTCTTTTTTCTCCACACCATACTATTGTCTAAAACAATCAAAATATTGACTCTTTGGACCCATTGTTCAAAAAGGCTATATTTTAAACTGCCCCAACATGCTGTTCTATGAGTTCTTTCAGCATTTGGAGGGATCACTTTTTTAACATTTTTTCCTCAACTAATGTATGGCTTTTTTTGCCATAATATACTTTGGACTAAAACGCTCAAAATATTGACTTTTTGGACCCTTTATTCAACAGGCTATGACTATAAATAATTTTTCAGCATTTCGAGCTATCACGTTTTTAACATTTTTCCCTGAGCTATAGTATGGCTTTTTTCGCCATACTATTCTTTGGCCTAAAACACTCAAAATATTGACTTTTTGGACCCTTTATTCAACAGACTATACTATAAACTGCCCCAACATGCTATTTAATGAGTTTTTTTCAGCATTTGGAGCGATGACGTTTTTGACCATTCTTCCTGAGCTATCACATGTCTTTTTTCTCCACACCATACTATTGCCTAAAACAATCAAAATATTGACTCTTTTGGACCCATTGTTCAAAAGGCTATATTTTAAACTGCCCCAACATGCTTTTCTATGAGTTTTTTCAGCATTTGGAGCTATCACGTTTTTAACATTTTTCCTTGAGCTATAGTATGACTTTTTTTTGCCATACAATACTTTGGCCTAAAAACGCTCAAAATATTGACTTTTGGACTGTGTTTTGAACAGACTATACTATAAACTGCCTCAACATGCTGTTCTATGACCTTTTTCAACATTTGGAGGGATGACGTTTTTGACCATTTTTCCCTGAACTATAATACGGCTTTTTTCGCCATAATATACTTTGGACTAAAACACTCAAAATATTGACTTTTTGGACTGTGTTTTCAACAGGCTATACTATAAACTGCCCCAACATGCTGTTTAATGAGTTTTTTCAGCATTTTCAGCATGACGTTTTTGACCATTTTTTCCCTGAGCTATAGTATGTCTTTTTTTCTCCACACCATACTATTGTCTAAAACAATCAAAATATTGACTCTTTGGACCCATTGTTCAAAAGGCTATATTTTAAACTGCCCCAACATGCTGTTCTATGAGTTCTTTCAGCATTTGGAGGGATCACCTTTTTGACAATTTTTCCCTGTATAATTTTTTTTCGCCCTAATATACTTTGGACCAAAACGCTCAAAATATTGACTTTTTGGACCCTTCATTCAACAGGCCATACTATAAACTGCCCCAACATACTGGTCCATGAGTTTTCTTCAGCATTTGGAGCGATGACTTTTTTGTCGATTGTTCCCTGACTTATAGTATGGCGTTTTTCGCCATACAATACTTTGGCCTAAAACGCTCAAAATATTGACTTTTTGGACAGTTTTTTTTTCAACGGGCTATGCTATAAACTGCCCCAACATGCTTTTCAATATGAGTTGACTTTTTTCAGCATTTCGAGCTATCACGTTTTTTTAACATTTTTCCCTGAGCTATAGTATGACTTTTTTCGCTATATTGTACTTTGGTCTAAAACACTCAAAATATTGACTTTTTGGACCCTTTATTCAACAGGCTACACGGTAAACTGCCTCAACATGCTCTTCTATGACTTTTTTCATAATTTGAAGTAATGACGTTTTTTGACAATTTTTTCCTGAACTATAGTATGACTTTTTTTTCTCCATATTGTAGTTTGGCCTAAAACACTCAAAATATTGATTTTTTGGACCCTTTATTCAACAGGCTATGGCATAATCTGCCCCAACATGCTGTTCTATGAGTTTTTTCACCATTTGGAGCAATGACGTTTTTGACCATTTTTCCCTGAACTATAGTATGACTTTTTTCGCCCTAAAATACTTTGGACTAAAACGCTCAAAATATTGACTTTTTGGACTGTGTTTTCAGCAGGCTATACTATAAACTGCCTCAACATGCTGTTCTACGAGTTTATTCACCATTTGGAGGCATCACTTTTTTGACCATTTTTCCCTGAGCTATCGTATGACTTTTTTCTCCATTCCATACTTTGGTCTAAAACGCTCAAAATATTGACTTTTTGGACCCTTTATTCAACAGGCTATATTTTAAACTGCCTCAATATGCTGTTCTATGAGTTTTTTCACCATTTGGAGCAATGACGTTTTTGACCATTTTTCCCTGGCTTTTTTCGCCCTTATATACTTTGGACTATAACGCTCAAAATATTGACTTTTTGGACTGTATTTTCAACAGGCTATACTATAAAATGCCCCAACATGCTGTTTAATGAGTTTTTTCAGCATTTGGAGCGATGACTTTTTTGACCATTTTTCCCTGAGCTATAGTATGACTTTTTTCGCCATAATATACCTTGGACTAAAACACTCAAAATATTGAATTTTTGGATCCTTTATTCAACAGGCTATGACATAATCTGCCCCAACATGCTGTTCTATGCGTTTTTTCATAATTTGAAGCGATCATGTTTTTGACCATTTTTTCCAGAGCTATAGTATGACTTTTTTCGCCATTCCATACTTTGGACTGAAACGCTCAAAATATTGACTTTTAAAATATTGACATATTGAGTTTTTTCAGCATTTGGAGCGATGACATTTTTGACCATTTTTCCCTGATCTATACTATGGCTTTTTTTTTTTTGCCAAAAAACACTTTGGCCTATACACTCATTGCCTTTTTGGACTATTTACTCAACAGGCTATGATATAATCTGCCCCAACATGCGTTTCTATGAGTTTTTTCAGTATTTGGATTATTTTTTGTATTAGTCAATTTTTTGAGTGTTTTAGACCAAAGTATTATATGGCGAAAAAAGCCATACTATAGGTCAGGGAAAAATGGTCAAAAAAGTGATCGCTCCAAATGCTGAAAATAGTCCTAGAACAGCATGTTGAGGCAGTTGATAGTATAGCCTGTTCAAAACATAGTCCAGAATTCAATATTTTAAGTGTTTTAGGCCAAAGTATTGCATGACAAAAAAAGCCATACTATAGCTCAGGCAAAATTGGTCAAAAATGTTATCACTCCAAATGCTGAAAAAACTCATAGAACATCATTTTTCAGTAGTTCAAAGTATAGCGTGTTGAAAAGAAAGTCCAAAAAGACAATATTTTTAGTGTTTTAGACAAAAGTATTGTATGGCATAAAAAAACATACTATAGCTCAGGGAAAATTGGTCAAAAAAGTTGTCGCTCCAAATGCTGAAAAAAGTCATTGAACAGCATGTTGAGGCAGTTTATAGTATAGCCAGCTGGCAAAAGGGTCCAAAACGTCAGTATTTTGATTGTTATAGGCCTAAGTATAATGTGGCCAAAAGAGCCATACAGCTCAGGGTATGGCTATAGCTCAGGGAAAAATGGTCAAAAAAGTCATTGCTCCAAATGCTGAAAAAAAGTCATAGAACAGCATGTTGAGGCCCTTTAAAGTATAGGCTGTTGAAAAATCTGCTCAAAAAGTCAATATTTTGAGCATGTTAGGCAAAAGTATTGTATGGTGAAAAAAGCCATACTATAGTTCTGGCAAAATTGTTAAAAAATGTTATCCCTCTAAATGCTGGAAAAAAGTAATAGAACAGCTTTTTTAGGTAGTATAAAGTATAGCCTGTTGAAAAGACAGTCCATTAAGTCATTTTGAGGGTTTTAGGCCGAAGTATTGTATGGCGAAAAACACCATACCATAGGTAAGGGAAAAATGGTCAAAAAAGTGATCACTACAAATGCTGAAAAAAGTCATAAAACAGCATGTTGAGGCAGTTTTCAGTATAGTATGTTGAAAAAAAAGGTCCAAAAAGTTTTTTGCAACTTTATGCCAAAGTATAGTATGCCGAAAAAAGCCATTCTATAGCATGTTGAAAAATGGGCAAAAAAGTGATCACTCCAATTGCTAAAAAAATCATTATTCAGCATGTTGAAGCAGTTTGTAGTATAGCTGATCATCGCATAGTATGTAGTTCAAAATGGTATAAAACGTATTACAATAGTATGTGGTCCAAATTGGCATTGAAAAAGTCATAGTATAGTATGTCTTCCAAATTGGTATGAAAAGGTCATAGTATGTCCACCAAAATGACAAAAAAATGCCTTGATCTAACATGTGGTCCAAAATGGCATGAAAAAGTCACACTATAGTATGTACATGTATAAGGTCATAGTATGTCCACCAAAATGACAAAAAAATGCCTTGATCTAACATGTACTCAAAAATGGCATGAAAAAGTCATTATATAGTATCTCCTCCAAAATGGCATGAAAAAAGTCATACTTTTGTAAGCCTCACAGTGACATCGGCTCTCTTCATCCCGCACTTTCGTTTTTTTTTCTCCCCTTTCGGTCTGACTGGCTTGTAGACATATGCCGTCGGTGGGGACCCTTTCACGGCCTGCTGCATTCAGTCCAACTGAAGTCCAACTTCTCCCGACGTTGATAAGTGCCTCTCTATCATAGAAAAGTAGTGCTTCAGCAGAAGGGGCCATGGTATTGAAAAATTAGAAAAATATAGCGAGGATTTGCAGAGCTACTGGCTGTTTCATCTGTATGCGCTGCTGTTGTCAAAGTCATAGTATAGCATGTCATTCAAAACGGCGTGAACAAGTCAAAGCATACGATCTCATGGCATAAAAAATGTAATAATAAACTATGTTGTTCAAATGTCATAAAATGTCACAGTAGTATGGCATCCAAAATGGCATAAAAAAAATCAAAGTATGTCAAAATTGCACTAAAAAATAATGGAATCATGTCTCACCCAAATGCATAAAAAGAACAGTATGTTGTCCACAATTGCATAAAAAAAGTCATTTTATAATATGATGTTCAAACTTGAATAAAAAAAAGTAATGATACAGTATTTAATTAAAAAATGACCTCAAAATCATAATATAGTATTGTTCAAAATTGCATAAAAGTTTATGGTAGTTTATCACAACAAAAATCATAGTATAGTATGTTGTTCAATATTGCATTAAAAGTAATGGAAAATGTTATTAAAAAGTGATAGTAGAGTAGCCTATGTCATTTAAAAGTCAAAATAGTCATAATATAGAATGTTGTTCAAAATATGTAAAGTTGGCCTATGTTGATAAAGATAGTATCAAAACGTCATAGTATAGGAAATTTTGACACCAATGCTGCCTCTGACTAGCTGCCAAACTACAAGCACTGGATCTGCATTAGGGTGACTGACACCAAGTAAGATACAAATGCTAACGTGACGGCTGTGTGTGACTTGTCAACTTACCCTCTCCATGTTGAAGAACATCACTTATCTGGAAGCTGAAGTCAGACATAAAGACAATCTCTTTTTAGAGTTATCAACTGCTGCCACAGCTCAGGCTGTACATCTCGCTGTCCTGGGCTCATTTGGCTGCGGTATCCGAGGCGGGACAAGCCTGACCCGCTTCCCTGACTCCTGCTGCTCAGCTCCGGCACCACATTTCTATGGTCCAGCTCTGTCAACGCCGGACTTCCAGAGATGGCTCCCATGCTGGAAGCTAAACCCATGGCCAATTCGATTCCATGTCATGGGCCAGCTGAAGGTTGGCCTGTTGCTGGTGGAAGGGGTGGACGCGGAAGCAGGCTGGCTAATCACCATCTACCTCAGGGGATTATCTTCAAAAATAGATTTAACAACTGGATTTACAAAATTTTACCCCACTTCCATGCACCCTCATGTCCGGTTGCCACCCTGTCTCGCAATACAGCAAAGCATTGCCTCCTTCTCAGTCCAAGCCCGGTCCACGGTCTAGCTCCAGGGATGAAGTTCCAGTAAGGAATCCGGCAACATAATGCTCCCCAAAGCGTCCTGCTGAGGTCAATGACTGCTCCTCTCCAGCTGAGGCACCAACAACAAAGCCTCAAATCCCACCACAAACACAATCTCCTACCACACTGATCATCTGGGACTCAATTGTTAGAAATGTAAGGAAAGGTTTGGTGTTCAACTACTGTTTCCCTGGAGCAATGTATGACATCTTGGAGAAAATCCCCAATCTATTACCAGAACAACCCCAGTGCTCAAAATGTAGCCTAACCATCCACGGTGGTTGTAATGACGTTTCAAATGAGACGACCAAGATATTAAAGCCGGATTTTAGCAAGCTCCTTGACTTTATAAAAAACTCCAACGCGGATTTTCATGTCTGGTCCCATTGCACCTTTCAAGCGAGGCAGTGAACGTTTTTGACGAACCGTCAATCTCCAGAGCTAGTTGCAGTAGGTGTGTCCACCTCACAAGGTGCTTTTTATTGACAATTTTAATCTCTTCTGGAAGCGTTCACCCTTTTTCTGGAAAGACCCATGCCAATGACCTGGGTGCACACATTTTAACAGAAAATATATTCTATGCTGTTTTTAACGCACCTTCGCAGGGACTACCTCCAGTCAACCAAACACCTGATACAGTCACCTGACACAGGCATGCCAATCACCACCCTCCCATCCACAGTCACCATTGCCACCTTGTGGATATAAACTTGCAAATCTCTGCAAGCCTTCTAAGCAAACCAGCACCAATTAAACATAAACTGCATCTTTGTATCTAAGCCTACTAAATTTAAATCCTTAGATTACAATCATGTTCAGACTGTCACACCACAATCAAGATCTAGAAGAGCAAAAACATATAATCTGGCCAAAGGAAACACAGAAAACTTGATTTCTGTCCCTGTAGGCCCGTTCAATAATATCATCTCTGAACACATTCTTGATTTTATGTTCTTAACCGAAACAAAGTAAACTTCAGCTCGTACAAAAAGCAGCAGCTAGAGTTTTAACAAAAACAAGAGGGGAACATATTACCCCCATTCTCGCCTGTCTTCACTGGCTGCCTATATCATACAGGGTTGATTTTAAAGGTCTGCTATTGGTTTTTAAAGCTCTCAACGATATCACCGTCATACATAGCAAACTACCTGTCATGTTACACTCCTATATGTGCATTACAATAATTAGACTCTGGACTATTAACAGTCCCAAAGACTCAGAAAAGTGGCAGAAGCAGCCTTTAGTACCTATGCTCCCAAAAAATGGACAAAAAATTGGATGGTATGTAAAAGTCATACCATATTCTGTCACAAGAAGCTCCTTTTATAGTATTTCATTATTCAATGTCATTAACATGCATAAAGGCAATAGTATATATTGTGTCTAAAAATGTAAAAACAGGAGGTCACACCACCCCAATATTAGAGGATTAGAGGCCCTGGTCTGAGACAACACAATTTACAATTTATTTTCTTCTTCTTTTTCTATAACACATTATGTTTATTTGCTCTTCCCTTGTCATCAGGCCCTGAGTACTGGCAGCTCTCGTGGGGTTTTCTTTGACTCATCAGCAGAGTTGTTGTCAGCACTCAGCCAGGAAGAGAGGGAGCTACTTGAAACCATCACAGCAAAGGGCTACCCTTTACGCACAGCTATTCTGGCTCTACAGAAAACAGGCTATCACAGCCCAGAGAAGGTAGGCACCACTTTGTCTTTTCATGTTATCAGCGCATCTTTAATGCTTTATAAATCCTGATAAGGCATACATAAAATACTTATGATTTGTCTCGTGCTTTTCCATGGCTCAACTATTTATCGACAGATCCTAAAATACCTGGTCGCTAATGACCGTCTGTGTCAGCTGGGTTATGATGAAGCACAGGTGGAGGAAGCCTTGGAGATGTTTCAGAATTGTGAGAGCAAGGTGATTCTCGCTAATCAATATTTGCGCCACAGACATACCTCAATATGTATTATTACTGACTTTAAATTCTATTTCAGGCTGCGGAGTTCCTGCGCCTTCTGACTCAGTTCAATGAGATGGGTTTTCAGCAAAGTGCGATCAAAGAAGTGCTGCTTGTTCATGAAAATCACCGGGAGAGGGCTCTTGAAGAACTCATGACACGCATGGCTTAAACAGAACATCGTCACATTTCTAATCTGCATGGAGAATTATTTTCTACAATATGTGAAATGTATTATTTTGTGTATGTTTTAAGATACAGTGTGTGATCAAAGTATAGTACTTAACAGATACTGCCTTTTGACTTGGTCTCAGTTAAAGGAATACTTCATCCACAAAATTATCATTTTTCTATCAATCCTTGTTCCGTTCAGTTCTCAACAAAAGCTTTGTTTTTCTCACATGCCACAATGCTGAAGAAAGAATTTAGAGAAGGATAAAATTCTTATAGTAAAATGGGGACGTGTTGAACAACTGCAAAACTATGACAAAACATTTGCTTACAAGCAAACAAGATCATAAATAGGTACCTAGAAAGGCCAAATGTCTGTTTAAAATGTTTATTTACAGTGTGATTTTTAAAAAAAAAGCACTCAAAATATTTAGTTTCTGAATAGCAAATTTAGCTGTCATCCCAGCTGGAGTAATAAAGTTGTGTATTGGCTAGCTGCTACAGTACGAAAAAACAAAGTAGTGCTCTAGATATGCTTAACAATGGTTCATTAAAAGGCTGTAATTCTAAAAGAAAAATGTGAAAATAAAAAGTAACAACAGCCTTGGGACATACATCAATAACCTGCCACAAAAACACAGACAGCGGAGAAAACTGCTCCAGCAGTAACCCTGACATAAAGTCTTAAAAAAACAGAATCAATGGAGACTCAAAATATTCACACACAGTGAAATATTTACATTTTTTTGTAAGAAGTTGACATGAAAGTTCCCTCTTGTCCGCTATATGAAAACTACAAAAGCCACTACCGCAGAGCTGGATGACTTCTGGTGCCAGAGTGGCTCCTCGGACCCTCACTGATGACTGACAGTGGAGTTCAGCACTCCTGACTTCACATTTGATTTAGAAGCCTTCGAGAGGTCTCTCTGTGAAGGAAAATTTTAAAAATAAACCGTCAGAATTTTTGATGTGTGCATTCAATCATTTGATTTTGTTCATATTTAAGATGTCAAAATGTCAACATGTGTAAATTTAAATTGGTGTAAGCTTGTGACAGGAGAATATAGAATGCTAATGTGTATATTCACTTTGGAAAACTATTTTTGTCTTGGTGTCCAGATCTCAAAATGTTGTGAAAGAAAGTGTTGCTCAGGGAACAAGTGAGTCTTTGGTACATCTGGATTTCTTTTGATGATTTACAGTAGAAGAATTTGACTACAGGCACTATTTTCTCCCAATTTACTGCTATAATAAACATGAAAAATAAGAATCTGGTATGTATTTTTATTGAATGTATTCATTGTTTACCACTTTGATTTTTAATGATGAATATTAATTTTTAAACATTAACATTACGAAGTCTAGGCAGAGGTCAGTATGGTTGCTTTTTAGTTGCCTTATTTGAGGATTACTAAAATTGTTACTGTACAGCAACTACAACTAAAGACCAGAAGATGGTCAAAAGCTTTTTATATGGAGTTATCATCATGCTATTAGTCTTTTGTCATTTTACAGTAAATCAATCTTCTGTCTTCAGAAATAACATGATCTGAGAATTTTATCAGCAACATACAACCATAAATTGTGTCTGTACTCAGACGTTTACAAAAAGGAAAAATCTTTAGATTTACAAAATATTCTTCTTTAACTCAGCAGTGATGCCAAATAGTAGTAACATGGTAAATCATAAATGTAAATATTTCATTCTACAGATTGGGAAGACAATATTGCTCTTAGTGGTACTACGGTCCCACTGTAACCCTGAAAATTTAGTATTTTCCTTTCTTAGATTGTACTTTATTTTTCTTTTATAGTTAGGACTAACCAAACAGATGTAAAACTGCATTTACCGCAAATTCCGAATAGGAGCCAGCAACAGAGTTAAAGGTGAAGGTGTGATCTTGAGTATCCTGAGACCTTTGTGTGCCGCTTGGAATGTTTCTAAGATGGGAGATGTTTTCCTTGTTTCGATCAAGTGCACGGGGAGTCCTTGCATGTCCAGGGGTTCGCAGGCCAAGACCCTACAACAAGGCCAAGTAGTGTGATAATGTGTTTTTTTATTGCCACCTTTTACATTTTAAATCACCAATGCTTCATTTATGCTGTAATGTATCATATACTCTCAACAGATACATGGGGCTAACAGTAACAGTGAGGCTTGACATCATCTTGATTGTATGAAATTTACATTTAAGGATCACCTGAACATACATACTTGAGCACCTGGGCATACTTCAATGTATGTACCTTTAAAGGAATACTTCACCCACAAAATGACCATTTGTATATCAATTACTCACCTGTGTAACATCTGAATTTGTGAAGAAACTTTTTTCTTAGATGCTCCCAGTGGCCAAAGAATCCAAAAACTGAGAAAATTCTTGATGAGTTGAAGGTGAGGAGTCTTAACAACAGCAAAACTATTTCAAAACATCCAGTTACAAACACACAACTTGTGCTCTGTAACTCAAGACTCAAAGTGTATCTATTTGATGATCTCTTCAAAGTGGCTCACAGATTTTTTCCATGTGCTGTTGTCAGCAGAAATAGACAGTAAAAATGGTGTTTAGATAAATATATTGACTCTGTGCCACCTTTTATTACAGTTTCAAAGTCTTAATCTGTCACAGAGAGGAGGAAATACAAATATGTTTTACTCAAACTTTCCTGCTTCCATTTCAAAATAGAAGTCCTCTGGCAACATCTCTGTTGACAGAATCCCATCAGTTGTTGACGCAAAGCATTTAGTTGTAAAACATTTGCAGGGCCATGTTGTTGACAATGCAGGAGTTTGCACGACATCATAACTGAGTGGAATATGTGCTTATAAATGAGGAAATACAGCACTCATAGCAGCAGGCAGTTCTGCAGAAGCATCACTGCAACAACACTGCCAGTGTGAACACTATGAGTGTGCATGACGCTGCAGTTTGGAGAGGTTGCTGTCACGCACTGCTCACACATACAGTATGGTCCAGATGTAAGACTTGGATCATACTGCAAGAGTTTTGTAAGAGTTTGTAAACAGATGTTTTGATATAGTTTTGCTGTTGTTAAATATGGTTCCCTCTAAATAGGTATTCACTCAGTTTTTGGAGTTTTCTTCACTAAGTAACTGATATATTAATGTTTAGTGGGGGTAAAGTATTCTTTTCGGAAGAACTAAGGACTCAGTTGTTCATATTATATAAATTCATCTATCATTGTCATGGTCTGCACCATACAGTACACTCATTTTTTGGCCAGCATTGTAGGTACAAAACATTACGAGATCTGCACACAAATAATTTAAATTATGAATGCTTTTCTTGCCCTGACAAAGCATCCATGTACAAGTTAAACTAAAATGGAAACAAGACCGTCCCATACTAATCTGCATTACCATAAATAATGGACAAGAGAGTCAGATACAGAACTAATCCATCTAACCTTCTCGGTCTGACAGGTTGTCAAAAAATAAGTGTGAATTTTTTAAGAGAGATGAGTCATAAGAATGAGTGTGCATACCTTGCTGGCAGACAGAGGTGGTTTCTGGATGGAGGACTGGCACATGGTTCCACTAAGGCCTGAACTAAGGAAACTGTTTGGAGTGGAGATGGTTGAGGTGCCATTGAGCTAAGTGGACAGAGGAGGGGAGGAGACGGGTCAACTTCAAGTCAGTTAATGAAATACAACATCAAATAAAACTGCAGGCACCATCTTACCTTTCTTACTTTTCCAGGTGTGGGAGTCCCTGCTATCCGCCTTTTGGATGGTGTTCTCATTGTAGTTCCATATAACATGTCTTCCTGTGTCTGTTTAGTTTTCTTCATTTGCTAATTCAAACAAACATGAGAATGAGAAAGTCATATTGACAATTCTTTTGTGACGGGGAAATGTAAGACTTAGTGCAGTTTTTAATCAAAGTAAAAACCCACCCTCTCCATTTTCTCCTTCTCTTTTTCAGCATGGTGGTGATCCCACTGCTGCTGCACGTACTCAAGAAATTTCTGGCCATTTACCAGGAATTCTCTGCCATGCTCCTGCTCCCAAAGATCAATTTGGGCTTTAAGACTCTTTTCCAGCTGGAACAAACAGAAAAAAACGATTTTATATTGTTGTTACAAGATCACATTTACCATTGACGGTGGGTGGTCAATTACATAAAGCCCAATTTCATAAATTGCCCTCCTGTTTCAAATCTGGCGCACAACAATTTTGCAAAAGAACTACAGACTTAAACTATAACGTTTCAATATCGCCACCTGGTGGCCAAAATCAATAAAGCACCAACTGCACAAACAACACAACAAAGCTCTTCCCACTCTCCTCTAAATGGTGCACTTGAGCCTGAATGTTTTGCTGTTAATTAATCTAAATCGATATCTTTTAAACTATTTAAAGAATACTTCACCTACAAAATGATTATTTGTATATAAATGACTCACTGCAAGTTGAATTTGTGAAGTAAATTTGGTTTTTCTTGCATTCACAGTGAACAGAGAATCACAAAAAAAGTGAACATTCTTCATCAATGACAGTAAACAGGGACCCCCTTTAACAACGGAAAAAATATATCAAAACATCAATCCAAACAACTCTCACACAACTTGTGTGGTATAATTTAAGTCACATTTATCCAATTATATGTTCAGTACTTCCTAAAGACATGCATTTTCACTAAAATATAAAACACTTCCACCTACAAATAGCGCACTGAGTGTGTCCAGGCATGTTACTCAGTCATGCCTGAGACTGTTTATATGGAAGGGTTTTAAATTGTAAGGTTTTATCAAAAGTGTATGTGTTTGGAAAAGTACTGAGCATAAGACTGGATAATTGAGACTTGACTTATATCTTAAAATTTTGTAAATGGCTGTTTTAATACAGTTCTGCTGTTGTTAAACAAGACTAGATTAAAAAATGAAGAAATGATTTTTGGATTTGCCGTCCATCCTGGAAACATGTCAGAAAAACAATGTTTTTTCATGAGAAGGGTAACCCAGGATAAGAAGCTTATCATTGGTCATTTGTAGGTGAAATAGTCTAAATAATAATCCTGTTTTTGAATTAACTGAGCACTCAGAGCACATCAATAAAAAACGCTTTTAAACATTTCCTCACCTTAGGCAGACTTTTCTGCAGGTCAGCTCTTTGTTTCTCTTCTTTTAGAAGGTTTCCACCTCTGTTGTTGAACCTTGAAGGGTCATTGGCCTTTTTCTGAGATGGAGAGAGGTACACACAGCCACACGTGTTACCACACCAAGATAAGTGTTTTAAACGCTGCTAAATTTAGGATTACAGTATATGTAGTGACAACTATCAATGAAATAAACTCCTAAGAGGTTAAGTAGTCTAGTAACTGTGATGCTTTCAGAGAAATCTATGCTGTTGCACAAATGTCTTTTGTGGAAACTTCTCAGACTAAAGATTGGCAACTGGAATAACTAAAGCAAAATTACATGAAATGTGATATTACGGGGCAGTCAACAGAAAATATCGTCACCCACTTTGTTTAAGTGCTGCCACACTAGTGAATGAACAGGTAAAATATGTGAAACCACATCCCTATGCCAAGTACAATTACCAAAAGTGAAAGTGACCAGAGGACTGAGATCAGCCTAAACAATTAGGAAACAATGCAGGCTTAATACACAATCTGGTTCCTATTCAGTACTTACGTCAAGTTCCAAGTACAAGGTCCAGTTCTCTTGCCATTTTGTGACTCCCTCAAAGAGTTCTCTGTGGTCCTCGTAACACTTCTTCAGGGTCCTGACTTCAGCCTCATGCAGGTTGAGAAGTTCTTCAGTGAAATCATCTGGGGAAAGAAACATGCACTGAGAACCATATTCTATTTGTGACGGTCCACCAGTGAAAGGGCTTTGCCATTAAGAGATATTCACCATCATGATATGCAGCAAAAGCTTGCTGCTGTTCTTGGCTGTAGAAGCATCGCTCCCAGAAAAGAGCAATCTCAGCTCTGACGGCCTCAGTGACACTTTTCATGCTCTGCATTTTTAGCACCTCGAGACGCTGGACCTCTGCCTGGAGCTGGAAAGACAGGATGCACATTAATAAAACTTGTTATGTAGGTGTTTGGTGAAACAGCGCAACAATGCATTGTCTGAAATAATTCATTATTAATCTAAATGACCACATAAGGTTGATTTCTTACTGCCTCAATGTTTCTCTTCTTTGACATGACCATATGATCAGAGAGGGCTTCCCTCTCCTCTTGGGGAATCTGAAGTCGTTCCCACAACTCCTGGATCTTAGTGCGAAAAGCTGAACAACGCAGCTCATTCTCAGTCTTGCGGTCTTGTAACTAGAAAAAGGCATAGAAACCATAAATCCATTACAATATGATTCAACATGATATTTTAGAGTTAGATCATAGTGTCAGATTGACAAATAGTTGGATGAAAAAAAACACCTGACTGAGGAGTAGTTTAAGAGAAGCGATGTTGTCATTTGACAGACAAAAGGCCTCCTCATCTTCACACATCACATCTGTCTCAAAACTGGACTCTGGGTGCCGCTCCAGATCATCCATGCACGCGATTATCTCCTTTTTGACGCTTACAAATTCATCATGACGACGTTCCTAAAAAGGCAACACAGGTTACAACCAGGGTTAAAAATTTACTGTTTTGTCCACCTGTCACTGTGACTGGTGAATTTCAAATTTTACCAGGTACTCAATAGATTACCATTGTTTTTTTTTTGTTGGTGACTGAAGCAAATCTAGCAGCCACTTGCATATTTTACCAGCATTTGGCTGGTATTAAATTCCAATCCAGGTTACAACACTTGAAAAGGTTAATAAAGAATGAAGAAAAGTAGAATATTAATAACACCTTTTCTTTGGTCAGATCATCCAGGTAGGCACGATATGCCTCAAGTTGCTTCAGTGATGGGACTGACTCCTGGTCAATGCAAAATGGAGTAGTGCACATAATGTCACACAGCTCACGGTCTTTGCCAACGAGGCCCTTAAGTTCATCCATTCTTTGCTTCTTGTGCTCCTTCATCACTTCAAGACGTGTGCGACTATTCTTCTCCATCTGCAGCATAGTGCAGCCATCTTCCTCCTTCACACAAATCCAGAAAGTTATTCAAAAAAAGAGCAATTTTCCCCGACAGATAGAAGGAAACAACAACATATTCAAACCGTACCTCAAAGGGGGGCAGCTGAAGTTCACTGCACAGATGATTAAGTTCCTTATGACATGACTGAATGCTTTTCAGTAATCTCTTCTTGAGCTCCTCTTCTTCTGCGATCATGAGGTCCAACAGACCCTGAGGGACAAGGACACACCCAAAAAGTGTCAATCTATTAGCTTTTCAGGTCGACAATCAGAGTTTAAATATAATCTACATTGATGTGGGACTCACTTTAATGTGCTTGTGGACATCATTGGTTCTCTGTAGGCGCTGTTCCTCTGGAATCCCAATTTCTTCCCAAATATCCTGCAACTTAACCAGTGCTCTGTTGAGGTAGGCAACAGACTCTGCTGCGTGGACTTCACTAGAAAGGAAAGGTGGGAGTGAGTCCGGTTTTCTGGAGTTGAAACACTTGTTACCAGTCAAAACAGTCCAACATTGACATCAGCGCCAGCGAGTAATTTAATAGCAAGTATCAGACTGTGTTAGTAGCAGAGAGCTAACGTCAGTTGCTACGACCCTGTCATCCACGCAGCCAGCTAACGTTAGCTAGCTTCCCGACGCGGTAGCATTACTTGTGATGGTAACCGATACCATATCACGAATGAGTGGCATGAAGTTGACAAACAAAACAGAATTACCATTCAAAATTAGTCATTGCAGCATACCCGTCCCGACGTGGCACAATTTGTGTGCGTCGAAAAGCTAATTAGCAAACGTTGGCGTTATCTAAAATGAACAGGCTAACCAGGAAGCAAGCTTGCTAACTGAGTATACAACTGATAGTGTAAACAATTGGGGCTTCTATTACTTTAAAAATGTTACGTTACTAACCTTACTCTCATGTTGCCACCGCAGACTTCTTAAAGTATTAAAAACAATCCTCCTTGATGCAAAAGCGGTCTTTTAATTTAAAAACGAGTTAACATCGGTGTGGCTACGGTTGTCGGGCTGGTGGCTACCCGTTCGTTTGTCGACAGTACGGGTTTGAAATTTGCACCGAAACAAGGGCTGGGCTCTGATTGGCTGATTTGAGTGATGTTGGCGGAAGCTGTTTTGGTGGGGCGGTACTTGCTCATACGTTAATATAAATCCCAGTTTGCAAAACCTAAAAAGTAACGTTAATTTATATTTTTTAACTTATGATATTGTAGAGGTTAAATAAGTCATCAAAGGCGTGTGTTATGATGTTATTTGTTTACCCTTTAGTTTATGAGGTAATTAAATAGAACAAATCGTTTAGTTTATAGATAGTGTTGGTGTTGAATCGTGAGGACGTTCCTGTCCATATAAATAAGAGTAGAAAGTCTAGAATCAATGTGTTACACATACACAAATTATTTTTCAACAATAACAATAGTTTCATCAGGACAAACTTTCTGTCAGGCCATTAGAAAGGAAAAAAGTGCTTCAAAATCAGGTAATGGACTGTAGCCTACCTACTTTAGCCTTTTTATAATATATATATATATATATATATATATATATATATATATATATATATATATATATATATATATATATACAGAATACAGACACATTTTTTAAAGCAACAAGAAAACAGCATAAGAGTCACAGTCAGCACCAATAACCCACCCAGCAAATTTCTTAAGCAAAATGCAAATCCTGCTTAAAATAAGGGGTCATGCCCCCCCTGTTTTTATGACCCCCTTCTACCACACAAGTAACAAACAGTCCCTAATGTAGACAATCTGACAGATCTATCAATTTATCTCACTCCTACTTTCTTTTTCTCAGATCCTGTCTGTCAGTTTCAGACCATGACTCCTGTCTGTGTTTTTCAGTCTTTTATTTTTATACCTGGGTCTGACTCAGCCAGTGTTTGCTCTGCAGTTGTTCATATATTTGCATCAGGTGTAGTCTCTGATTGTATATTATATTTCTCCTCTCTCACAGTGAGAACAGTATGAGTTTTGCCTTTGTGTGAATCTGTATATCTCTCTCCAGTCTTGCAGGGTGCACAGCAGATTTTGAGGTCAAGGCCAGGTAGATACAGACATACACTACACCTTTTTGCAATCTACTTGTAACTGCATTTAAAGTTTCTCCTTGCATCTGGTACATGTATTTCTGCTTCTTTGTCTTTCTTGATAGTACACCCTCAGTTCTCTTGTCTTTTAATCACCACCTCATTACTACTACAGTTGTTTACTGTCTACCTATCTGTCTGTTGCTCTCCCTTCCTCCATTTTTTACCAGGCTAAAAAAATAATGAGATATTAAAGGTCCAGGGGGTAGGATTTTGGGGGAGGAATGGGCAGAAATTAAATATAAACCATGTCTTTAGAAAAATAGCCTGGAAAAAGAAACGTGTTTTCATCACCTTAGAATGAGCCATTCCTATCTACATAGAGAGCAGGTCCTTATCCACTGAGATCGCCATTTTGCACTGCCATGTCTCTACAGGAGCCCAGAATGGACAAACCAAACACTCTCCTGCTCTAGACGGAGAAAAAAAATCAGCAGGTTGAAATCCTCACTGCTAGATGCCACTAAAGCTCCCATAATCTTGTGCAATGTTCCTTTAATTTGAAGACATGTTGCTCAGCTCTGCCACTCACGTCATTGTACTGAATTAGAAATAGGCCACACCATGCTCTTACATCTACTGTGGGACAGAACATGTTTTGTAATTTTTTTTTAAAGATGGATTCACTTCATCTGAAAAATTCATTTGAAAAAAAGAATAGAACATAACATTTATTTACACAGATTCATGGTACAAAAAAGCTCATGTAAAAACATTTGGGTTTTTTAAGCCATCCCTTATGTTAAATCATCCTTTAATCAAAGTACACAAACAAATTTACACACACAAACTACATTTGAGTCTGAAATGAAGAGCTTTATATCGAAGCAAATGTTGTAGAGGATGAACACTGGCATCACAAATAAATAGGGGAGAAAACTTGGTAAACTAAATGAAACTACTGAGTAAAATTGCAAACAGGCAAAAAAAAACCCAATCTTGGCTAGTTTAGTGATTTCAGCATAATGACAGCCAGCCTTTATTCCCTCATCAGCGTGAATACTGACGTAAATACAGGTCCCTCAGCACTTCCTCACTGAACTGGTAGGTCAGCTTCTTCTTTACTTTTTTAATCTCTCCTGATTTACCATAGTTCCTCAGAGCTCGAGCCATTTTTTGGTAGGTCATTTTTTTGCGGTTTCCTTTTTGATTGCCCCAGTGGCTGGCCAGAACTTCTTTGTGTTTTGTGGAGAACTGAAAGATGCCCTTGTCCTGGTCCACCCACCAGATGCTGTCACTCATGTCACCTTTTCGTAGCAAGTCCAGGAGGAACTGGTACAGGCGGATTTTCTTCTTGTTGCCTGGATTGGAAAATATGAGATGTGTGTAGGCAAATTTGTGTGGAAATTATCAGTTTTCCCTGGATTTGTATACAACTCTCTGTAAATGTGAATTGCAAATACTCACTAGTGTCTTTTCGGAAGGAGGAGTGACTGTGGTCTTCATATTCATCCTCCCCTTCTGATACCTCAAGTGGAGGACTGATTCCTCTTTGTTCCTCCTCAGAGTAGTAATGTCCAGGCGAGGCAGTCGGTTGGTACTGGTACAACGGGGACGGCGTGTAGTATGGGATCTTTAGAAGAAATTTAAAGCATGTCATAGCTCAAGTGTGCACAGAGGGGTGACAGAGCTGCAATTTTCTTTTGTTTTGCAATCATCCATTCCCTGACATTTTCTTTTTAACACAGTCATTGTACTAAAAGAGGAAGTAACTATGCCAAAATAGAATTCAATGCTCAGCAAGATCACGTGATGGCGATGACATTTCAGTGAAAATATCCCCAGCTGTCCACATCTTGATTAGTTTTTAGATCTCAAACTATCTATATCCAGGTTGTTTTCTACAAAGTATCCCCAAAATATATATTGTGATGTTATTATTTTAACAGTATTAGATTCAGCCCGAAGAATCATTTCTGTTTACCTAGTTTTTTTATTCTGGTGCATGTAAATCCACATATTTATGTGTATTTACAGCAACAATGAGATTTATCAACTGTCATTTTTTCAGCAAAAATGCCCCATATTCCCTGATTCCAGCTTCTAAATTTCTAATTTTGCTGTTTTTCTTGGTCTGATAGTAAACTGAATGCCTTTGGGTTTTAATCAGTTGGTTGGATAAATTCAGCAGTTTTCTGGCTCTGGGTAGACATTTTATACAATTTTCTGACATTAATGAATAATCTTTAGCGGCAGCCCTTGTTAAAGTGACAGTGTGTAAGATTTAGGGAGATTAAGTGGCATGTTGTGGTTAGGTTTGCAGGTTTAAACCAGTGGAAACTTCTCGTGATAACAATTGCCTCAGTGTTCATTGCTCTGGAGGTTTTTACAGAAAGCCGAATTGGGTCTCTTTATCTCCAAAACAAGCAGACCTCATGATTTAAAGCAGTTAAAATACTGAATAAAGCAGTTTCACATTAAAAAATAATTGTTTCTCCTATTTTTTTGGCACGTTGCAGACGGGCTGCTAATGTATGCTCACCTGCTGTCTGTGTTACCTGAGATCCACACGCTCAGGAGGTTTATATTTACAGAGGGCCCCTCTTCTTCAAAACAAACGGACCAGATGGTTTAAACCAGTAAAAACTCTAAATACTTTCACATTAACAAATCAGGGTTTCTCTGATGCTCTCATTGTGGAGGAGCTTCTAACTACGGTGGCTAGCGAGAAAACGTGAATGGTTCTAATTAGAACCAATGTTTGGTTTTGTCCATTCTGGGCTACTGTAAAAACCATAGATCAATCTCTCCATAGACAAGGATGCTTTCTTATAATACATCCATTACATACATCCATACATCTCCATCCATTTCCTATTAATAAATGACTTATTCTAAGGTCACAAAAACACAATGATTCTTATTTTCAGGCAACTATGCACTAAAAAAACATACTTATATTCTATTCCATTGCTACCAATATATCCCCCTAATTCCTTCACACTGGACCTTTAACAATGGAAAAGCTTTGTTGAATTGATAACAAAGTTAACCAAAAATAAGTAGAAAAAATAAATAAAACAAAAAACCATACAAAGACCTTGCTGTAGAGGGGAAATATCTCATCTCTCTGGGAATATTCAGTGAATAATATGACATTTGTGAATCACAAAATGTAGCAATACTTGATATGTTGCTTTTTCAGACAAAAAATAATGTTCTTTCTTATAGTATATAGTATATAGTTATAGTACCACTTGATAATTTTATGCACTGGGTCAATTTCTTTTCCCCATTATAACATATATGTGCCATTGCACATTTAATTTTTGTTCAAGGGGGAACAACACCTGTATTAAAAAATATGTTATTTCCATTGCTGAGGAAAGTTTGGTTTATTTGTGAGCATGAGCTACTCTCAAAGCCTGAAATCAGAGAAATAAGTCTCAAACTGCTGTTAATAATAAGATAACATTCAAAATTTGACTCAGTATCACATTTCCTTATCAATATGCTTTAATAGCAATATTTCACATAATGTATAAATTATGTCTCTTCACACTAAAGCCATCATTCATTGCTACACATGATCTTACCTGCGGTGACACAGAGAGGCCGAGCGGAGGGTCCAGGTGGAGGGGCAGAGACTCACTGCTGAAGCGATATGGCTGCACCAGTTGTTGAGGAGACACAGGCTGAAGCTCTATGAGGCGATTCACTGGAGAGTTCTCAAAGTCTGTCGTCTGGACGCGCTCTGAGTGGAATGTCCATCTGTGGTCTTTAAAAGAGACAGAAGGTGAGGCACCTGTCATGTAGTGATTTGTTCTCTTTCTAACTGTTAAATCTTTTCACCTTCATAAATCTCCCCCACATTAGTGAGGTATGGGTACAGCTCTGCAGGTGGTTGATAGTTCTCTGGTTCAATTGGAACATTTTCCTCTGATGCCTTCGGAGGGAAAAAAATAGATTTCGTCTCAGAGAAAGTTAAAGTTTGAGTCAATAAAATAAAGTCAGTTAAGGCTGTTAGTTTTTACACTAGAATGTATTTTATTTATGTATTTAATTTTGCCTTTATTGCTTGCAATAGAACATAAAGACGTGAAAATGTATATAACAAAGTAACGTGGCAGACCAGGTCACTAGGGGAAATACATAAGTTTACACATGAGCGTGGCTTTACTGTGTGTTAAGGGTTACTTTCCTAGTTTTCACAAATACACGTCCTTTTTAAACACAAGGGTAGACATGAATGTTAATACATGCAATTTTACTTACTAGAACATGTGTTTTTAGAAACAGCTACAGAAACACTAGAATAAACAATAAAAAATATCCTCTCAATGTCTTGAGCTGTGATCAAAAACCAGACATAAAACAATAGAACAACAGCACTTACAGATGATATGATATAGCCGTCCATCATGTAAACAAGGCAGCATGAGAATCTTGGTTCTTGAAGCTTCTGATGGATGTTAACTTTTTCTTATTGCTTCACTGAGAAACACGCAACGTTGCTGACTTCACCAGACAAATGGGAACTGAAAGTGTGCAACAAGCTGGACCCTAAACAGTCTGCGTTCATATCATCCAATCATCAAATTCATATGATCGGCTAGTTCCTGATGGCCAAGAGTCATTTGCATTATAAGTATATAATTATACTCATATTGACATGCATTTCCTCTATATTTAAGAAGTATAATTGTGCAAGGATTCATATTGATATCTTGGATTTGAGAGTAAGCAGTTATAGTATTTTTATATCATAGATATTTTTGTTATGGTCCAATGAAATGGTAACAGCAGCAGGTACTGTGCTGTTTAAATATCTTTGCCCAAATTGTTACACTTGTGAGAAGTATATATATATATGTGTGCAAACAGTCAACAGACAGTCATCATTTGTACTCATGTAGGAATTTCTGTGAGTGTTTGCACGCAGGAGCTGAAACCAAAAATGAAGTTTGGAATCGAGCTGGTTCCTCTTTTACTTTGGCATTATGGTTTAAATAGAGGAAGTACTGACCATGAGAATGAAACCAGTGAAAACAAGACTGAAATGTCCCTGTGACTTGTTTCTGCTGTAATATTCCTATAAACATTAGAATTTAAAAGCAAAAACAACTAATACTTGAACCCTATGTGATGCTGTTTGTCTGTGGCTAAACATCCACTTAAAAAAAAAAGTTCTCATTTGATGATTTCTTGCAAAATTGTGCAACCAATGAAGCAGTATTCAAGTGTATTGTTTAGTATGTTTGGGCCTTTTTGGGGTGGAAAGTTACCAGAGGCAATCTGTTGGATGTGATGAAACAGTTTCCCATAGACCAGACAGAGAAAATAGGGCCCTCTGTGGGGTTTACTATGCTCTGTCTTTCATTGTTTCATAACTGAACACTTTAGACAACAGCAGCCAAGATGACACAAAATCTAAAAAAAAAAAAAACTAGGGGAGGGTGCTTCCTCTAGTATAACTGTGTCAAACTTTGGCCATCCTTTCAGATCATGATCTACTGTAAGTGCAGGCCTGGGGCTTGTTGTGCTTTCAAATATTAGCTCTGTCTCCATCTACTGGAAAGAAATGTTGGACTGACCAGTATCTAGGCTAGACTGAGTTCAGAGGCAGAGAGGAGACAACCAAAATAGCTCATCGGGGCCCAAATTTATTTACCCTTCGCCTCGGAATTTTGCTTAATTCGGCGGTGGTTGACAAAAGAAATGAGGGCTTCAGGGGTCTATCTGCATTTCATATTTCCATGTATTGCTGAATTTCCTCCCCACCTCAAATACTGACAGCAGCAGCAGCCAGGAGCGGAGTCCTGCTGTCCCGTGGAATTATCACGGCACCGAGGCGAGATAACGCATGGAACATGGCTGCTATGAGGACTTTAACCGTGGCGGGTCTCTTTTTGGCGTTTTGCGCGTTGGGACTGATAGCAGTGGCGATCAGCACTGACAACTGGTACGAGACTGACGCGAGGAGGCACCGGGAACGCTGCAAGAATTATTCAAACAAAAGAAACGACCCCGGCTACATTTACATCTCCAACAACAACCTCCCGCTCCGCATGTTGCCAAAGGAGAGAAATGTTGAGAGGAGGAGCGGCGGGGCGCTGCTGCGGGCTAAGCGGCACTTCTTGCCTCCTGCTCCGGCCATGGAGTCCCTCTGCAGTCGGCATTTCAACTCCACCATCACCGGACTGTGGAAAAAGTGCCACCGGGAGGGATATGACCTGGAGACGGAGGATTTAATCTTCAAAGGTTTGATCATATTTTTTTACGCTATAATGATTGTTTTTGGACGTTTGTGTTGTTGCGCGTGAGGCGCTATCAGTAAGTACTTTGAGCACAAATGCGCTATCCATGGTGCTGCTGCTGCTGCGCACGGACCCTCAAGGCCTACGCACGCAGTATAACGCGGAGTACAGTTACCATCGACGTGCTGTGTTGTTTTCCAGCACAAAAGGGCAAGCTATAGTAACAGAAGCCTCGAGATGCGTACAATAAGCTACTCCACAATCGTGTGGGTGGATGGGTGGGTGGCGGTGGAAAGGGGGTTGGGTGCTTTTTTGGGAGGGGGGTGGGGGGTGGCAGCAGAGAGCCTTGTGATATCCTCTCCATCTGATCTCGGTGCTTATGTGACATCCTCTTTGTGTTGTTTACATTCACAGGATTGGTTCCGCGCTGCACACCAATAAAATACTACTACTCATCATCAGCGCTTCCCAGAAATCTGCCAATCAATCTGACGAAGACAATAAGGCAGGATGAGTGGCACGCGCTCCGTGAGTTCCCCCCCGTCCCAAAAAACGCCTTTTTCATAATGCGATGAATAAATGTAGAGAAACTTGGCAGCATGTCAACAAAACACTGTCTCTTGTCTCCGCAGACCTGCAGAGGATGACTGCCAGCTTCGTTGGCATGGCCATATCCATCATCCTGTTCGGCTGGATCATAGGCGTGCTGGGCTGCTGCAAGGAGCATGATCTGATGCAGTATGTGGCTGGACTTCTCTTCCTCATGGGAGGTAAGATGTGATGTACATAAAGAGCACTACCCCGAATTACCACAGAGGGGCAGTGGGGTCTTTGTTAATGAGAGAAATGATGCATCAGAGGGGATGAAAATGGGTTGCTGTGGTGTCTGACTTATTTTTCTTCTCTCAGGAACATGCTGCATTATCTCCCTCTGTACATGTGTGGCTGGGATCAACTTTGAACTGTCCCGCTATCCCCGCTACATGTTTGGAATACCAGAGGACATCAGTCACGGTTATGGCTGGTCCATGTTTTGTGCTTGGGGTGGACTGGGCCTGACATTGTTGGCTGGCTTCCTGTGCACACTCGCCCCTTCCCTCTACCCTCCACACACCCCTGTGGTGCACAAGCCCAGGCAGGAGAACGGCTGTGTGTGACAGGCCGCCGCGACATCTAACAGACACCTGTCTCATCCTGAAACAGTGACGAGCCCTGCTCCACAGACAGTTATACCCAGGGACTCAGAGCAGAGAGAGCCTTCACACAAGCTTGGCACAGAGAAAAGCACAGGACTCTGGCTCTTGCTCACATGAAAAATGAAAAAGAGGTGACATTTGACTGAAGACGCTTTCAGTTCCTCTGGTGCTTTTTTCCCCCGCCCCGTCCCTCTTCATGAATGAACTGTTCAGTGTTAAATTGCTTGCTCTTCAAGAGGAGAATAGTTCTACAATTTTCCTTCCTGTAAAATCTGCTAGTTTGAGAAGAAACGAAAAAAAAGAGAAAAAGAAAAACTGGCAGAGGATCAATAGCACAACTTTGAAATCTGTATTGAAGATCAAACTATGGATGTGTACCGTCACATTTCAAAGGGCAACTGTGTATCATTATGTACCCATTCAAAACAAGATATGTACATGTACTTTTTGAATTGTATGTATGCAGATGCATTTGTGTTTATTCAAGGAAAAAAATGAGCATCAAGACCAAACTGTGTTCGAGGGAAATGTTTTGTGGTCTTACCACCCCCCCCCCATCAAAATATTTTTGAAAAATAAAACAGCCTTGCAAAAGTGCTTTTCCTCCTGTGTAACACACTCCACAGACGTCATATAAACTTCTTTGTGGTCATCTTTTGTCCTGCGTCATGACACGGGTTTACTGGTATGTCAGCAGGCAGAGAGGCCTCTAATGGAGTCAAAACGTCTTTAAACAGCAGCTGTTTATATTTCTGTTAGTGTTGCAAGAGGGTCTGTTTTATTCAACCACTTCTGAACACTTAAATGTGCCAAAGCCGGCAAGCAAAACCAGAGTCACTGACCAAAACTGAGCAACAAAACTGGTGAAAATTAAACAGAACAGAACAGGAAAGGGAATGGGAATGAAAAAACGGCTCCTTCAGTAGGCAGTCATGCAGTGACGGACTCAGCGCCTTCAAAACCCTATGCAAGCTTCCCCTGGTAATTCTTCTTCTTGTTATTGTCATTATTATTGTCATTTTTTTATTTGTTGTATTTATTATTAACAACAAGACCTCTTGAGAAACCAAAACAAATTAAGAACTTTGCAAACAAACAATAATAATAAATATCAAATACTTAGAGAATATAGTATGTGCAAATCTGCAAATTTTGTCTTCTTATTGTTTTGTGCTGCACCTCAGATGGTTTTTTGCCTTTTGATTTTCTCTTTTGTTAATGGCAGATTTCATATTCAGCGTGGAATTGCTGCAAAGCGTGCTGATTTTCCATGAAGCGCTGCCTGCTTCCTTTCAGCGCCCATGCTAACTAACTGGGCTGTTCACACTAGACACTCCCCGGCCCCAAACTATGTTGTCAGTTTGTGATCAGCAGCAAAATTTTGGGAGTGTGGTCTATTTTTTCTGCGAGCCGTGAGCGAATCTGGCAAGAAAACACACTGATCAATCTATTTTGGGCCCCCCTCCCCAGGGTGGCGCCCTAGGCAACAGCCCATGTCGCTTAAAAGAAGACCCACCTCTGCATCTGTGATTCATAAAAAAATGAAATCCAGATAACTAACTACATCAAAAGTTCTTTGATCATATTCTTTATTGTGATAGCAGCACAAACTTGCATTATGATTAATTACTATTAAATATTTTTCTATTAACAGGACACATACCAGCCACAGAGAGCTGTTATTACTCCCCCACAACTTTCATGAGAAATTAAATCTTTCTGATATATCTAATTCACTTCCCGGCTTCACCAAGGTTTCTCTGCTCCTTAGCATCTCCTCCTCACTATTGTTCTGCTCAAATTATATTTAATATCTTCATAGAGTTATTATGTGCATCTGCAGCCTTGAAAGAAATCCCTGTTGTCGGTTAAACCCGTATTGGCCACTGGAGACTGAGTTTTTGTAAACAGTTATAGGCTACGTTCATCATAGAATAAATTATGTGCTGCATATTACAAATGAATAAAAAATACTGTAATGAAATTATCTGCACAAGCTGAGAAATGGACCATTTTGAAATGAAATCACTATATTCTTGCAGCAGTAATCTGCTCTGGCTCACTGCTTATGAATGACTTGTACAAACTGCAGAGAAGGAAGAAGTATGTAAGGTTTTAAGACCCCCCTGGAATAATCTATCCAAATGAGTTTTTTAATATTTAATATGCAAATAAAACTAAGTATTTGCAGGTATATGTATTTACATGTTAAAGCTCATTGTAAAGAGTGTCTCTTCTTGCAGTGTTGCTCAGAACAGAACTGAACTGAACTCTCTTTGGTAACAGTGACACACAACACCTGCAATGTGTGTTTAACAGCTTGAAACCTGAAGTTGGCTTGATTTTTTTCAAAATCATGGAAAAATGTCAAAAAAAGATGCAAGAAATTAGTTACTACACGACTATACTACACGAAAATAGCCTGACAAAAATAAAAGTCAGAGAACCAAAACAGTAAATGATCTGAAAAAGTGCTAAAATAAAAGAATAATTTCTGATAATTATAATAACTATAAATATAGTTTTTTCATGGTATTTTTCCTTAGTTATCTAAACATTTTCTAATGACTGTCTCTCTCTTTTTGAGCAAATTCTTACAGTAATTCTCTTGTCACTTGTTTTTTTTTTTTTAATTTGTTTTTTGCAGTTTGCAAAACATTTCCTGCCAAATGGTTTATTACCTTTCTTCTCTCCATTTTTTTTGAAAGCAATCACACAAATTTCCTCAGTGTTTCAAAGGTTTAAATGCTTGGAAAAGGCACATGAAACTGGATGATGATCCAGGTTTCAAAGGGTTAATGGGGAGAAAATCCTACATGCCCTCTCTGTTCCCACAGCATTAAGAAGTAATTGAATATAGTCAGCCATCTAATTTCTCCACATACTCCTGGATGGTTCAAAGTCTAACTTTGCATTCAACATCATGAGCTCAGTCGATGTTTCGCATGTAAAACGTCACTGCAAAGTGACTACAGCTGTCAGAGAAATATGGAAAAGTAAGAAGTACATGTTCATCCCAAAATGTAGATAAAATTGTGATAGAAAAATGGCCAGTGCTTTATTAAAAGTGAACATTTTATAGGTGTCTATGTAATAAAGACCATCTGCGCATAGTTTTAAGATACTTTACTCAAGTATTACCATTTTATGTTGCTTTATACTTATACTTCACTACATTTTGGAGGCAAATATTATACGTCATTTATCTGATGAATTTAGTCAGTAGTTGAATTGTTACTAGAAAAAAAAATCAATTATGATGTATTAGTGAAAAATAGTTTAAAAAAAAGTTACAATCAGTTCCACCTGCAAAATTAACCTGATGAACACATTAATGCATCTATGATTATAATCCAATAATATATAAATGATTCTGAAATACATCATTGTTTTTTTTGTACTTGATAACTTTGAGTACATTTTGATGCAGATACTTTTGGGTGAAATTTATGATCATGAAGAAATGCTTGAATCATAAGAGTGTTTGATTTGTGCATTGACATGGGGTTGACCCGAGAAGCATCAGTGCCCGTCGCACTCAGCATGTTTTATGTTAAGAGGCTCCGGCCTGTCTGGAAGATAAGATGTGGACTTTGTTGATGCTGCAGAATAACACACACACACACTGACTCCTCTCTGGAGACGTGATGACATGAGGATCTGAATGATGTGAGACATAAACTGTATTGTTATTGTACTGTATTGTTCTGGACTTATAGTTTTTGGTACGTCTCTGTCCATATCAATAGTAATGTGGTTTTAGTTAAGTTTGAGCTTTACATGTGACTATCTCTACACTGTGGTATTTTTTTTTTACGTAAGAAAAGAAGAAACTGCAGAACATATTCAGCCCAATTGCCCGAGGAAAATGTTGGCATTGTGTATTTCTGCAAATCATAAATATGTTACTATTGCATGTTTCATATGAATGATATCAACATTTCTAAAGTGAGGTACATGAGCTGACTACATCATTGGGAAGTGGACTCATCACTCATCATCTCGTAGATGAGATGCCTGCCAAGCTGCTTGATTTTAAGAGACCCATTACTGTTTTTCTATGGCTTTTCAAGCCTCTTAACATGTTTTTTTTTTTTTAGTTACCCATCGAGTTGCTGTTTAGTCCCCAAACTTGTTTTTTAGTGATCCGTGGCTGTTTTTCCAGCTGGGATTGTGCCACAAAAAATGATTGTTTTTAACAGTGACATCACTGTTTTCCAGCAGGGATTATACCCCAAAAAATGGGTTTTTAAGTCAAAACATGATCTTTTCATAACCATAACTAAATGGTTTGTCTGCTTAAACCTAACCACATGTTGACTGCTGTTGAAACATAAAGGTTTTGCTACATAATAACATGCAAATGTGATGTATCTGGAGTTTGCAGAAACCTATGGCATCATTTTTTTCTGGTGGTTGGTCTGAAATATTGGACTGTAGATAAAGCAGTTTGACAAACTAATCTTAACTCTAGTTCTACTCTCTGGCCTTTTCTAGCAGTTAACTACATCTCAACATCCCCATCACAAAAAAGATTTCATTCAATGGGAGTTGTGCTAGAAGCTTGTCCACTGAGATGCATTTGAAAGCTCCTGAAAAAAACTCATATTGACCTGCTGATGAAGACCATGAGATACGGTTAAAAAAAAATCCTTAAAAAGCCAATAAATTGACCATAAGTTAAAATGATTTTCTTTGATTTAAGTGTCAGCAGTGAAAAGAACTTCTCCATAAAAAAAATTGGTGGCAGATGTAGCTGATGGTAAAACTAATAGTAGTCGTTGTAATACACAGTAGTATTCATGGCGGGGATAATAACCGGAGGACTAGTAGCAGCTCTAGTATTCAAACAGCTCTCATCTTTCTAATAATAACATTGTGGAGGCCTGTGGTTTTGGGGCTTTGTGCTCTGCACAGAGAGGGATCAGTGCGTTCTCAGGTCAGCTCCGCGCTGCATTCCCGACCTTTCTTTGTTTGTAATTAAAATATGTCAGTGAGGAGAATAACAGCCCGGCTCTGGACTTCCTCCTTCTAAGCATCAGGGACCTGAAACCAAGCTACAGAAAAATATTTTTCTATAGGTGGAATTAATGATTTTGGCCAAAAATGACAAATTAAGTGAGATGGGTGGGTTTGTTTGTGAGAAGTTTCATGAGCTGCTCTACCTTTTACTTACACAGTGGAAATTTTAACTAAATCTTTCAAATCTTCCTGAGCCCTGTGCAGTACCCCTGGAAATTAAAAGCCATACAGACATATAGGGTTTCTGTGCACACAGAGCTCATGCAGCTCTGGGGTTTTTTGACAGGGTTGGCCTGCACTGCACTGAGCTACAGCGAGCTGTTTTTGAAAAAGGGGTCCCTCAGGGGAAGCCGGACTGTGAGGAAAACCAGACAGAGGAAATCACACCCAGTTGCGCCCATGGCAGCCCATCTGGCTCCCTCACATCTGCACAGACATTATCTCTGTAAAAAAAAGTGGGCACGCTTATGGCAGTTACTTTGTGGTTGCTGCAGACTTTGGCTGGGACAAAAGAGTTTTAAACGGTAGTTAAAAACAGAAAATACGCAGATTTCTACCAAAGGCATTCAAAATATTGAATTAAAGGCACTGCAAATTAAAGCAGCTTGATGGTAGGTTTTTGTGTGTGACCCTGCAGGGAAGAGTAAATGCCTCTCCGGAATTCAAAGCAACTTTCTTCCTATAAACAGTGTCTGAAATGAGATGTTCGACAGAACAGAAAAGCAAAGGAGCAGATTGGTTTAGATTCAAACAAAGCTGTATGTCATTTACAAGTCTATTTTGAGTAAAATATGACATCATCGAAAACCACTTAGAGCTTCAGCACAAAGACATTTCATATCAACCACAAATTTAATAGATCGTGACAGACAAAAGAGTAGATAATGACGACAGTGGCCGCTTTCGGACAAAACATATTTCATACTCTAGTAGATGACTTCCAGATGGAAGTGGGAGGTAGTGACAGACTTAAGACGCCAATTAAGCATGCAGGGCCACTTGACGGGACAGTCTAGGATGCTAGTGGAGCCAACAACAAACATGGTGACGTACAGCACATGGCACGGAAGGAGGGTCACTTTTCCACTGCCGGAGATCAAAAGTTCAGATTTCAAAAGGGTTGTGCTGTTTATGCAAACCTCAAGCTTCAAAGGGTGGAGATGGTTTTCACAATAAAGCATTGTATAGCAGTGTGTAAAGTTCTACAGTAAAAAAAGTTATGAATATGACAGTAAAAACTTCTAACATGGAAGAATAAAAGGGAAGATTTGTGATGAATAAAAAGCATTTATTTGATCTTTAATAACCTACAATTGTACAAACAACATAAGTTAAACCATACAGACTTAAAACCTAGCTATAATATTGTTTCAGAGGCTGATAAATCCACACGGAGGGCTTTTTATTTTCATCTTCTCTTCTGAATGAAATGCTTCCTCAGAGGTGGCACAGAGGGCTCCGCGCAGACATCATTTGTGTTCACATTTGCTTTTTCCATCCTGACTCAGAGGAAATGTCTTGAGGTTTTTCGTCAGAGCTCCCTTTAATGACACATGTCCGAAGAATGGGGACGGCCAAGGGTCAGCGATATTCAAAGATACTAAGGCAAGGATATTCATAAGCCACAGTTAACTTCCCAGTTGTTTGTTGAACTGGAGGGTCTCTCTAACGCACAATACACACACTCTCTCTCTCACACACACTCTCTAAGCTTTTAGCAACTCCACTATGAGCCAATATTTAGATACTCAGTCTTGAGGCGGCTCAGTCTGGTACCATGACTGCGGATGATGAGAGACAGCAGCTCGTGTTTATCTTTAAGTCCCACAGAGATGTCTGTAGTTTCCCTCAGAGCTCCGCGGATATCACTCACTTGCTTCATCACATGGCCGTTCAGCTGTTGCTCCTCTCTCAGCTCAGTCTCCTGACTTTGTTTAAACTTCACTTCCAGCTCCAGCAGAGACTTGTCCACGTTTGAGAAAGCCTCGCCGATCTGGGAGATCTCGCGCTGGAGGAACTTGCCGTAGCTGTCCTCTCCGTCCAGGTCGTGCGCCACAGTCCGGCCGATGCCCTCCAGCAGCCGCGCCGCGTCCTCCGCCTGCAGCTTGGCAATGATGAAGTCGTCCCTCACCACCGAGTCCCTCTCTTCAGAGGCCCCACATGGATACACGTCCGAGAATTTGAACAGCATCTGGCACTCCTCCGGGTCCTCAGTCTCGTCGTAATCCCCGTCCGGGACAAAAAAGTGATGGAAAGTGCCATTGGAGATCTCCGCTTGTAGAGGCCCGGAGTAGACTGCCGAGCAAAACGGTAAAGATGCGAGCGTGATGAGCAGCAGTGGGACGGGATCCATCATGCACCTCCTCTCTCTCTTTGGCGAACAGCATCTGCACTGGCTGCCGGATCCAGCGAGCAGTTTTCATCCCGACTCATGTTACACAGTCCCCCGTCACCATAAAGGCGCAGACCGCCCGCTTGAGACAGGAGGGCCCCTGGTGGCCCCTGGTTACTCCAACCACACTTTCCAGCAAAAGTTTCGCAGAACAATAGCACTAAACGTGTAATGTAACACTGTTTCTTCCTGCCACGCATAGCACCATTCAGGCCTTGGTTTAAGCAGAAATTACACATTAACCCCTTGAAACCTAACTGGCTTGATTCCTCACAAAAGCATGGAAAAAGGCGACAATAACGTGACAAGAAATTATTACTTAATTATTACTTGACAAGAAATTATTATTACTTATTATTACTTATTACTACTACTATAAACTTAATAAAAAATGAATAAATGAAGAAAACGACCTGAAATTAGCATAAAAAGTAAAAAAAAAAAGAAAGAAAAGGAAATAACCTTAAAAAGGTGATAAAATAAAATAATATAAATTATAACATTTTTGTCCTGTAATCTAATTTTAGATATGTTATTATAATAATGGTAAATATAATTTTCTTGATATATTTTCTCTAATTATTTTATACTTTTCTAATGATTGTCCCTGATTTTAAAAGGCATTTTTATTTTATTTTATTAATTTTAAGTTAATTTTCAGGTCATTTTCTTGTGTTTCAATGGTTTTTAAACAGCTTGCGGGACATTTCATGCCTGGTAGCTGACTTTTTTTTTTTTTTACATGTTTTGTCAGAAATCAGACTAATTTGATCAGCATTCAAAGGGTTAATCAGTATTTTTGACCAACTCATTTTGAAGCAGGACACAACATAAACTAATAAGTTTGGCTCCTCAGAGCAAAATTCCTATTTTATCTCTAGCATCCTAACACATTTCAGAACAGACCTTTATTATTCCAGTGTGTTGTTGGTTATTACAAATCATAACTAGGCTATCTCACAAACTTATGACGTTTGTATTTAATGGTATATTAAAACACCTGTAAGTCATTTTGGGAGTGATATCAAGTTTTAATCATGGCAATTGTTCATATAATCACACTGTAAAAATAAAGTGTTTCTTTTAACTTAAAAAAGTGGCTTAAATTTTTACATTGACTGAATTTGAGGAGACAAGTTGAATAATTAATTAATGACCTCAATTTGTAATCTCAAATTCAGTCAACTTAAAACTCTATGTCAGCCCTGACAATAATTTAAAGTTAAAAACTTATAGTTTATTTTTACAGAGCAGGAGCTAAATTTCATTTTTCTATTTTTTTCAGTGACCAGAAACCTGAACTTTTTTAGAAGCTTTGGCATGTCATTTGGTACAAACAAGACAGCTTTATATATCTTACAACTTTATAGCCATAAAATCATGTCATTTTTCAAGTTTTCAGTTTATCACATGCTGTAATGGCATTTGAATATTTATATAGCTTCGACACGACACAACTCACTTTTTTCAATGTATAGCACCAATACTTACATATTTAAGACTGACTTTAACAGTGGCCGACCACTTGACAAGTCTGACTATAATATCAATCGATTGTTCATTTGTCCCATGTAATTATACAAGGTACAACTCCAGCGAAATGTGATCCCATCAGCTTCTTTGACGTGTGCACTGTAGTTTTGTCCTTTTTTGCATCTTCTTACATTTTTGGCTGCTGCTTTATAAGTGTCTATGTTTCCAGATGGTTCTGGTAATGCAAGGTTTCTGGTTGTGAAATAATTTGACTGTCCAACACACTGACCTCAAAAAGACGGTCACACGGTCACTCCTCGTGAAGACAGGAAGCGCAGATCTGCAGCCATCTTTGAATGGTGTATAGCAGTGATCCACAGCAGAAACAGGACAGCACCTGACAGTACTGATCACACATTAAAATAAATAAATACAAACCCCTCATACTTAAATAAAATGTTAAAATTCCAAGAACACTAAAATAAACTAGGGTGTCAAATTTGATATTGTCAAAGACAAGAAAATGAAATCAGTTATTTTAGTTGTAACATATCTTGTAAGTCATGCCTAAAAACAAAGAGTCTGTTGTGTCTTTGCTGCTCACTAAAAAAACACACAGGAGTAGTTTTGTAAAAAAATAAATAAATAAATGTGACAGTGTAGTTAGAGCTCACTCTGATTACTTCACTCAGGTGATTACATTACTGCACAGAGGGAGAGTCCCCTGGGCTATGATCCCCTCTGCTGCACATCCTGTCTGGTGTAATTGCATCATCACAGGGTGGTCTCAGATACTGCTTTCAGTGTGTGAGCAAAACGCTCACAAACTAGAAACATATGGCAAGCTGTAAACACAGAGCTGCATGGCTGTTTTTGTTCATTCATGTTCCATACAGTGACTGGAGCAGCCGGGGGAGAGGCACAGCATGGCGGAGATGATATATATATATAGAAACACAGGAGTTTTGGAGAATATTTTAGGAAGCATATAATTTCATCATAAAATAAATAAACTGTACAATCAAATATGTTTCATCATATTCATAGTGTTCAACATTTGCTGTGTATGTTTCCTCACTCTCACAGCTCTGGATTGAGAGCCACAGCAGCTGAAGGATAAAGCAGGATTTACCTTGTCAATAGGCGGGATGCAGGTCGACAGGCAGCAGCAAACAAAAGCAAGATATCGGCAGGCAGACGTCCAAAAGCTTTCTGGGATCAAAGACTCAAAAAAACAGGAAGGCAGATACAAAACAACAAAGCTGGAACACCACAAGGCACAATCTGTCAGAAAACAAGCAGGGCAGACACAGATGCATACTGGGAGCCGATGGGAGGATTAGGAGCAGGTGTTCAGGTGGGTGTGGAGGCTAGGTGATGGAGGTGATTGGCCCATTTCAGAGCAGACATTTTGGATGTCACAGCAGGAAAAGCACAGGTGTAATTAATAACTACTAAGATGACTCTGTTCCATTTAAAGAGGCAGTACACCACAAAATCAAAAGATATATATTTTCTCTCTCACCTCTAGTGCTATTTATAAATCTAGACTGTTTTGGTTTTGAGTTGCAGAGTGTTGGAGATATCAGACGTAGATATGTCTGCCTTCTCTCCACTGTGATGGAACTAGATGGCGCTTGGCTTGTAGTGCTCAAAATGCCAAAAAATACATTTTACAAAAGAAGAAATCATGACCCAGTTGCTCAAGATAATCCACAGACCTTGTTGTGAGCAGTTTCATGTAGGAATTATTTTCTTTCTACCAAATGACACCTGCTAACCAAATCACTGCTCACTGCTAGCTCACATAACACCGTTGAGCTAGCTGATGCTACAGTTCAGCTGAGGAAGACATTATCAATATTTACATCCTGTCCTGTCACAAGCACGAGTTCTCTACTTATTTACAGACGTTTATTTCACCGTGTACATCTATGGTTAAAAGTTTTTCAGGGGATCACATTACGCTGTTAGGCCACTGGTATCAGTGAGCCAGCCCAGAGAGTTGCAGGGCCCTGGAACAAGTAAAGTGAAATGGATCGCATCTGGTATTTTTTATTATTATTGACACTGTGTCAAAAAAATATGTTGTGAAAAAAAGGCCTTTTTTGAATTAATAGGAAAACTTTGTGCAAACAGGGAGGGTGATCAGTCATACGCAGATCATTGTGGGGAGTAAATATTCGTCTCTTTAGCTGCTAAATGCTCCACTATATGTTCACCAGCTTAGACACTAACGTTTGACTGTAGTTTGGTGCTGAGCAGGTCCTGTTCAGTAGGTTTTTAGAGCTTTTTCACAGACAGCAGCTGCTGCTGCGGCTGAATGTGACACTGATTAGAGCAGCAAGACTGAACCATAACAGCCAAATTGTGGGTCGGACAACCAAAACAAGGAGCTGAGAGATGTGTCGAGTGAAAATTCTCTGCGGGTTTGTCACTATAAACAACCACCAACACATCACACACAGCTTTGATTGATTGTAAATACAAGAATATTGATTTTTGCAGATTTAACCCTTTGAAACATGGAGTGACATCACTGTTCTTATGCTGTTTTCAGATGCCTTTCAAAACTTTATTAAACCTTGCAGCAAAATTAGTGAGAATTCCCTCCAAAACATGGGAAAAGGGCAGCTTTTTATAAGACATGCTCCACGATTGCAAGAAATCAGTAGATTTAGAAAATCATTCTAAAGGGTGAAGGCTGCTAGGGTGAAATGTCTAGGGAAAAAAGGAAAAAAAGCTTGTGGAAATTGTAATAATACATAATAATTAATTTAATTTAATTTAATTAATTAATTATAATATTTACATATTTAAAATTATGTCACAAAATAATTATAATTTTTAAGCACTTTTTACAGGTCATTTTCTTTTTTTTATTTGTTAAAACAATTTATTTATTTTAATTTTTTTTAATTTCCCAAGGGTTAAAGGAAATTTTTCAACTTTTTTTTTGTACTATCATACAACGCCAAACAGACTTTTTATTACTGCAGATGTTGAACTGGAGCTGGTGTCTCTGCTGACTGACTGAAATCTTCCAGACTCTATATCTGACACAGACAGTCTGCACTTTCTGTTGCATCTGTCTTTGAAGTCTTTGAGTCATGAGAGATTTTAAATGAGCCACCGAGGTCAGCGATTTAATAAAAAAAAGTTACTGTCATGGCATCTGCACAAAAATGCAAGTTGTGGAAATATTTTTGCAGTTGTAATCTAGAACAAGTGTGGGGGGAAACCTTGTAAATGCACATGTTTTGTATTGAACATCAGCTGTAACTGTGGGTCACCAGAGCTTTGTGTTTGTTTGAAAACCACTGTTGTACTGCTGAACACTCTATTGAATGAAGGCTACAAGTGAAGACAGCTTGAGGCTTCCCGGCATGCAGCCTTTCTCTGTTTCTTCTTCAGTAACACACCTGAATAAATAAAGTGTCTCTCAGCATAAACACCGACAGAGTAAACTGACCGGCTCGCCAAAGCGGAGCAGGGGCACTGCAGGGCAAAGCTGCCTCAAAGCAGATGTAGCAACAGATGTGACAACAAATATAATTTAGTGGAGTTGAGAGGGATGTTCTTGTTGATCCTCTACTGTATGATGTCTGTGTATTTGTTTGTGTGTGTGTGTGTGTGTGTGTGTGTGTGTGTGTGTGTGTGGAGGCCTGAAGGCTGCAGTTTGGACAGATGCCTTTCACATGGTGCTAATGTGTTTCCTTACAGTGCTGATCAGAGGGAGCAGGAGGGTCGAGGGCCTGCAGGCTGTGTGGGAGGCTGCACAGACAGGCGGCTGACTCACAGTGAACTTTAATGACCCCACTTCAATTCAGACAAGTCATAAGTCGGTTATTAGCGGTGAGGCAAGGTTTATTTATGCTGCCCCTTATTAAAATACGCTCCTAGTGGAATCTGAGCAACCAGAGAGCTCAAACCTCAGCACAATCTTGCTTTAATTTGAATAATTTACTTTAATTTTTATAATAAAATCTACAAAGTGACAGTCACTCGTGCTGATGGTGGCTGTAAATTTCGGAGAATATTCACTATAAACCCTGTCTGGAAATTTTCTGTTCAGTGACGCTTTTTCAAAGTATTTTAGGTGAGTAAAACTTAACTTAAATGTATCTTTTTGATGACATGTCACTTATCATCAAAGTGTAAATTTTGGAAGACTGGATGTCATGTCAGTGTGCCCTTAGGTTTTGCTGTGATATATTCAAGAGATGTGTCTGTTTTGTCAAATAAGTAATAACACAGCGGCACTTTTCAATGTCAACTTACACCAAAAAAAAACTCAACACATTTTGGCATTAATCCCTGTGTTTGAGGGCAAATTGTTAAGTAGTGCTTGTGTTATCCTTGTAAACAAGTTGACAAATCACTTCATATAAAGATATTTCCAGAGCAGCTGCAGTGGACACTGATTACCAAAGATACAACTATCAAAAGCATCAAATGTAAATATGTTTTCACATGATCTTAATTCCAAACCATTTCCAGTATTTCCAATTTCATACTTTTTCCAGGAATTTCATGATGTAATGTATTGTAATTTTATTTAGATAGGGACAGTGCACAATAAAACATTACCCTTATATAAAACATGAGATCTGCATATAATGATCTGATCATCCCTCTTGTTTGCAATCAACTGGTCTTTTAATTTTTTCATGGCAAATATTTTGACACAGCGCGTCATGGATCCCGTCTAAACACAGATGAAGATCATCAGCATTACATTCTACAATTGACAGGTACTTTGCGGTAATTGAGGTACTTCATAATGATGAGTTAACATTGCCTTATATCAGACTGAATTGGGGGGGGGGTTCAAAAGCAAAAGTTAACGCAAAAAAAAGTTTGGCAATTTCTACTCTAAACTAATTTTTCCGCACCAATCTTCAACACTTACAAGGAGAAAAAGTTTGTTGTTTTTCAAAAACCTCAACAGACCAACAAACAACCACAAGACATATCATTGTGTGCTTCTTCCAACTGCTACAGTATTTTAATCTCTGTCACAGTATTTTTTTCTTCCTACACACATACAACTCAGCTGTATGGTGACACTTTCAGAAGCCCACACACTCACCATTGTTTAAAAGCAATAGGGTCGGAAGCCTTGTGGAGAGTGGGAGCACTACAAACAGACACACTGGAAATGAACCCACTGAAGGTTACAGATGTAAATTCAAAAGTGTAAATTAGAGTTTCCATAATGCCTCTGCTAGTGTTATAAGATAGAGGAATACTGATGACAAATTACTCTCTCTGCTCTCAACCTTGACACTGACTATGTGAGACAGCGTGTGTGTTGGACCCCAATCTACAGTATGTTTAATTCAGATAAAATAGATGTTAGGTCTCCAGCAGAGGAAAACTGCTGTGCAGCAGTTGCAATGTAAAGTGGGAAGAGTGAGAGTACAAAGAGTGCAAATATAAAAAGCCTATGTGCAAATAAAGAGAAAATCCAAAATAAAGACAATTTAAAACAGCCCATAATTCAGAAATGCAGCTTGCACCACGCCTAGACCCACTAACTATAAATATATACAGAACTGTCTAATATAATAAAATCAGAAATACATATCAAAAAACATGCATGTTAATACTTTAAGAGGATAGTTGTGTTTGTTCTTCCCTTTTTGGGAATATGTCCCTCAGCGTGCTTATTCTGCTCATCACACGGTTCTGTGTTATGTTGTTTGCTCTAAGGACAAATTCTTTCTGTGCAAAATGTGCAGCCTTTTCCACATCTGTTGACATTAGGCATTCTGTTGTTGTTTATCTAATGACTTTCAGTTCCCTGGCTCAAGTTTCCAGGTTCTTGGGACTGTTTGTGGTTTCCTGTTGATTTCTACACAATTTGACATTTAAAGTAAGGATGCTGACGACCAAACGAACCAGTTAACGATGCACTGTTAATCTTAGAATTGTAGCTTTTAGCTTCAGTGACCTTACAATAGCGACCTAACAACTGTATGATTTTCTCCAACGCTGCCAACACCTGCACTAACAAACATTTTATGTAAACAGTAAGCCTGCTAAATGCTATTTACAGATTAATCTCCAGTGCAAAGCCCAAACGTGTGCTGAGGTGGCCACACAGATGCAAAATATCAAATACTTACATGTGAGGACAAGATGATGGATTAACTTGCAGGTGTGTATTTGGATTGATTGCATTACACATCGGTCGAGAAACTGGATGATAAAATGCAAAAAATAAAATGTTAAAAATAAAATGTTAATGGAAAAGGCACAGATGCACATAAATTAAATATATGTTACATAGCGGTAATTGCTTGATCTTTCCTCAGATTTCCACTCTAATATACACCTGCAAACACATCTATTCATTACACTACAACAACAACTAACAATAACAATGATTTAATTAGTTTTATAAGTGGATCGTGTCTGGTTTGTGCAGAATTAATTAAACTGACTCTGCTCAGTTACATCCTGCAGGAGATGTGAGAGCAGGTTAACCCGGTGAACAGGTGTCAGTACTTTTTATCCAACCAGCTCTGCAAAGTAATTCAAGTCCGCTTCTCAATGCAGGAGGCTTTGCTCGGGTCAACTCATCTGCCACTCTTATTACTCATGCTTCACATCAGAATCTCACCCCTCTTTCACCTATTTCACCACCATGTCTGCTGCACTGCTATCCTCACCAGCTGCTGTGCAAAATGCATTACACAAAAAAAATCATTAGAATTTTAACACATTTTTATGCTTGGAATTGATCCGTCTATGAAAACTGATTTTCCTGCACTGTGTTAAGTTAAATAACTCTAAATGTGCTGTCAGTTCAAATGCTTACAACTCATCTTGGATGGACTTCATAAGAGCCGGTGGACTCAAATCTTCTGAACTGATGAGAAATATGCTGACAGTTAGTGAACAGGGGTGCCTTTTTTAAAGCGTAACAACTTAATGAGACTTGACAGGAGATCTGTTGGCAGCTCTGTAAGACTGCACTTATGCACAGCAGTGCTTAGAGCAAAAGGTCTGTGAACATGCCAATGTGAACATGCTGATATTAAAGTCCATGTAAAGTTAATTCAGAGATTTATTTCAAAACTCCTCAGAAATGTTGGAAATTGATTGTTGAAAACATGTAAAAGTCTCATTTCTCTAAAGCACAGGATTTTGGAGTTAGACTGTAATGTTTACTGTCTCAATGAGGTCACGTCTGGCTCCAAAAAAAAAAAAACACAAGATCACCATAATGATGAACTTTAGGCTTCAAAATGGAAGCCAACAAAGCAATGGGTGCGGCACTGCAATTATGTCCATTTTTGTGTGTGTGTGTGTGTGTGCTAACATGCTACACATAAATACAGCTGAGGCTCAAATGGGAATGTCATCATGTTTGCAGGCATTTTATCATAAACCAAAGTTTTGGCCAACTTAAAATTTTAACTGATGGTAGCGTTCAATGTAAAGTCAGCAGATCACCAAAATTACTTACTGTGGGCAAGAGTACTCGAGTACTGGCTTTGGCTGATTAATCACATTTTTATTTGCTTTTTAAAAGAAAACATATACAACATATAGACCTATATATAAAAAAATATAAACGTCTAGTGACCAGTTTTTGGATGCAAAGCAGTGACGTAAGCAGCAAATAACATTTTTCAGTCAGACATCGTTTGATCTTAAGTTACAGGCAGAATGGTGAGTAGGCATAAGAGTGATGTTTGGAAGTAATTTGACAAAATAAACTTTATTCATGTATATTAATCTTGGTATTATAACTAGTCTCTACAGTCTGTGGAGCACAGAAAGGTCGAATAATATGATTGTTCTTTATGGATCTTATTCTTACTTTTTTATTTTATTTCATTTTTTTACAAGTACTTAAGAATTTAAATAGTAATTTGAAACAAGTACGTGAATATGGAAATTGCCAACAATGTCTTTTAAGTCTAAACATCACATGTCAACTTCATGGTGGTGTAGATGAAAAGCGTATAGATGGGTTCAACTTCTGGGAATCACAATGTCATGACAGTCCATCTAATAAATCTTTCATTCATTAAACATATTTTATCATATGTGTTTATGAAAACAGATTTTTTTTGCATCCCTATAAGAAATCCAAGTCAATGCATTCTTTAAGCAGTGAACACTCTCCTCTGATGTTAAAAACAGTTTCCTGCAGCAGCCGCAGTAGCTGTTGATTTGTGGATGCCAGTGTGTTGACTCCTTTGTCCCCTGCTGGTCATCCTTGGCTCCCTATCCTGTTTACGCCTTGAAGATTTATGGCCACAGTCTCCGTGGGCGCACTGATTACCTCCCTAACCTGCGCTGTAAATCTGCGCTGCGCTGTACGAAAAACATCAGTCAGGTGGAGGTGCCTGCAGAGACTGAGCACTAATGCCTGCAGAGAGAGTGGTTAACATAACTGATACATGAAGCTGTGGCTGGAATTCCGTCTCTGGAAAACTGCTCTGCTCAAAATGTGAATAATGCTGCTTCTGTTTTAATGGTAGACAGAGCCACAGGTTTAAGTGTGGTGCCCTGCAGAAAAACCCCCGACTGCTGCAGCTTTGTGCCACAGAGCTGGAGAATAAATTTTGCGTTAAACCAGAGCATCTTTCTTTTAGCCAGCGGATATTGTGGCTGCTTCCCTCCCTGGTTTTCCCAACAACCAGATTTTTTAAAATGCAAAGGTTCCCTGTGAATTTTTTTTTTTAACCACTTACAGCATTAACATATTTTTTAGTTGTGACTCCCTGCCTCTTTCAATTTACTGTAACTCTGCAGCTTTTCCTCTGAATGGAAAAATAAAAAAATATAAAGTTTATAAATAAATGCATTTGCACATATAGTACATATTGCTGTTAATGTGTCTGTAGTCTAATTTAAGCAGGCTTTTGACTTTTACTTGTAATAAAGTATTTTTAAATTGTTGTATTGCTACTTTTGCTTAAGAGCTTTGAGTTGATCTCTATAAATAGATGCATAACTGCAGAATCTGCAGGCGCCCAGATGAGATGTCATCAAAAGTGTTCTGGTTTCCATTTGTAGTCAGTTTTTAGTTCAAGCAGTCTTGACCAATCATGTGTGAATGGTAAACAGTCCATGTGGCGAGGCAGAACAATCTTGGATGTTCTCTTATCGGCTGTTGTCTAACAACAGCATTCATATGCAGAGATTTGTTTAAAGAGTATAGCCTAAATGACCAGTGCATAAAGCAGAAATCTTGGCTAGGATATCTGCTGGCTACACCGGATCAGCCCTGAATATTGGCCCAAGAAGCTTAGCTACAGCAGACCAAAAGCCGATGGGTTTGAGCACTTTTTCCACTAGTGGAGAAGGTGGCAGCTCAGCTCAGTCGCCTGAAGAAAACCTGTATGTATGTACGTTTCTGCATACCGCACATACATTACATTTGTATGTTTCCCATGTGTCATATCAACATTTCTAAAGTGATGTAGTTGTGGTTACATGTACATGAGCTGAGCCGTCATCTGGAGACCACTGTTTGTGACCAGCAAACAACAAATAATGGTTGTTCTTTAGCAAGACATCGCTGTATTTTCGGTGCAATCGTGCCACCAAAACATGACATTTTAAGCCAAAACATTATCTTTTCCTAACCATAAAGAAATGTTTTTGTGCCTAAATACCCACAGCATTGTTGAAAGATACAGAAACCTAAAGTTTTAACATATTCAGCACATAACATACACACATATCTGTGGTTTGCACAAATATTCAATTCAAATTCAGTCCAAAGCAACATTTATTTTCTGCAATTTTAGTTGCTTGTTTATGTTTCATCTTCATTATTATTTTTGTTTGCATAAACTTTGCCTACATACAATTCTTCAGCATCTCCTTACAAGTTTTCCAGGACCTCACAACATCTGCTGCCCTTCATATGGAATGACAGCGCTACAAGATGGAAATGATATTTTCGCCATGGGCCCAACAGTAGCGAGAATGTGAAACCACAGCTTTTAAGGCCAGTATGAAACATCTGTTGGTCAAAGGGGTAAAAGGAAATATCTCGGGGTGACAGTAAGAAAGAACACGGGAAATAATAAAAGTATTAAAACATTGAACATCGGAGCTCAAAGTAAACCATTTCTCCCAGAGTGTTTAGATTCCATGACATGAGTGGAAAAGCAGTTAGAAGTGAAAGCTGAGCAGCAGTGACAGTAAATGCTCATAATGTTGTGGGAAAATCCGACATTACTCAAATGGTGGGTTTGTGATAGAAACGCAGTCTTTTTAACAATATGTTACATGACGCTCTTTGGCAAGAAGATTTGTGGTTTGTGATAATAGCGAGGGGGAAAAAAAAGAGAGGACAATCTCAGCTCTCTGCTGCGCTCTGGTTTGTTCCGTAAGCACATTTCGTTAAACTGGTACAGTCATGAAGATGATATCAGGCAGGGCCCGGAGGCTGTTTGTCTGTTGTTTATGTCATAACAGTAACACAAATGAAGAGAGCAGATTTGATTTAAAAGATACAATCCATGATTTATTACAGAAAAAAGTGATATCCAAATTATTTTTATGTTACACTATTTTTATACATTTCAATGTTTTTACATGTAAACAGGAACAAAGTAAACAATGTTATTGATACACTTTATGTCACGACTGATACCACCCTATTGTACAGTTAAATCTATGGTCTAACGTCACTGTGCTTCCACGTCAAGTACACCACTTGCTCAAGCACAATCCTGTTAGGAGGCATAGCATAGAACAGAAAGCTTAATCCCCCCTAGACTGCTATATTTTCAGGGATGTGCAAGGTCATGCCATTATTACTTATTATGCAACACCCATATTGTGCTATTGCCAACAGTGGAAGGCATGAGGGCAGCCTGTCAACCACTGTGCAGCATTTGTGTTAGTGAGACTATGAACCGATGCTCTCAGAGAGGAGAGAAGAACAGGAGAATGAGAAGTAGCAGGGTAAGTCAAACATCCAAGGTCAGGTTTATCATAAAATTACCCCAATCCCATTAGGTTAAACACTTCAGCTTTTACAGGTTAACCTCTTTCACTCCATGTTATCCTCAGCTCACAGCACTGCGTTTCAGAAGCTGTATTTAATATTTTCTCCTCTTTACCTTCCACAGCAGAAAATTGGTTCTATGGGTACCAGTGACTCAGAATTGCCCACTTTGTGCTATATGATAGCAGTTTGGGGCCAAAAACATGCCATTTTTCTCATGCAGCACAAATGTATTATTTACCCTGGTGCATTTGAATATTTCCACTTACTGGGGTTTCTAAACAGACTTGGAATAACATGAATCAGGGATGACTGAAAAGCTGTTCCAGTCTTGGTGTTTTAAGCTGGTAATTTGGAGAGATTGATGACCACTTTTATCAATTATCGGGGGGTAAAAAAAAATGCTTATATTTCACACCGAATCCTTGTAACAAATAGTATCAACCCAAAAATTGCTGCATCAAATTGTGAGACAAAACAGAGCATGGGAATGGCCATCATAAACTTCTATCAAAATGTTCTAAGCCCCTATGAACTGTAAAGTTTTAGTTTGAATAGGCGCCATGCTTATGACATATTTATGACTAGATAAACCTGACACACAGTGCAACACTGCATTTCAAAATAATTTCTAGGTTCCCAGCTTTTAGTTGATGTATCCCACTTCTATCTGGCATAGATACTGTTGACCTGATATCTCCCCCTAAAGAACCCTCGTCCTCCATAAAACGGACAATTGGTCTTTGGTAGGGACGGGTGGAGTGGAAGAGGTTAATTCCGAGTTGAGTGTTAAAACAGAGCAAGTCTGAGGATGTTTAGTTTTATCAGCCGTTCCATCAAATTTACCACTGGCCAGATTATATAAAGAAGTCTGGATGCCAAGCTTTTATTTAGAAAATACTCTTGTAGTTGAAAATTCTGACACATCATGAAACATAATATTCTTGTCTGAACCTTCAAAAAGGATCAACACTGGAAAAAGGGAGGTGATATGTGTAAGATGCCGTTAACAACTCTACAGAAGTTAGCCTTGCTGAAAGCAGGTGTTAGGTCATGCATACCCCACAGTACAAATGTACCAGAACATTTACATCAGCTTCAAATTCAAATTCAAGGATAACAACATGCATAGATTTTCAATGTTCACATAGCAGGGAAGAGATTCTGAAAACCTGGAGGAGTTTTCTAAGTGTTGGGATGAGATTTCAAAACAAATGTCTCTCTCTCTCATGAATGAAATGAACATGATCAATGGACTGAACACTGTGGCCTGAAAACACCTCAGAGCCCCGTCTCCATGTATACAAATACAAACATGCATAAACAGACATTTTTTTTAAAAGCCTTTTAAGTTGCAGATGTTTTAAAACTCAAGTTACCGTTTATTTGTGTTGACATGTGAAACAAAGCAGTTGCTCGTTATGTAAGACTAGGGCCATGTTAATGAGGAAAAAAGTTAGGTTTCAAGAATAAAGTCATAATATTACGAGAATAAAGTCGGAATTTTGAGATGAAACTTGTAATATTATGAGAATAAAGTCATAGTTTTACAAGGAGAAAAATTAAAAGTTTATGAGAATAAACTCGTAATATTACAAGAATTAAGTTGTAATTTTACGGGAAAAAAGTCATAATTTTATAAGAGTACTGTCATAATATCACCAGAATAAAGTTGTAATTTTATATTTTAAAAAAATGTCTTAATTTTACGAGAAGGGGGATATTATACCATGAAAATATAAGTATTGCTGGCAAACGATAAAACAGGCGAGAGCACAGACAGCCTCCTTGGTGTCAGGCCGTGCCACTCACAGCCAACAGGTAATGCTGCCTGTGCTCTCGCCTCTTTTATACTTCACTGACAAAAGGAGCCATTGCTGCACTAAATGTTTTTGCTCCACTTCAGCATCTGCAGCTTGAATACCATCAGAAACAACAGTTTTCCAGTTTCCCCTTGTACAAGTGTAGCACCCCCTTCAGTGGTTAGACTTTGGGCTATGGTTCTGGTTCAATTTAAGTAGGGGGAAACACACATCAACATGGTGAGTCTCTCACACAGCACCAGTTGAAAGAGCACATAGTGGGACACTTTCCAGAGGGGGATTGTTGTTGATGAGGAGAGAAAGGAAAACTGAAGCATGACCAGATTATTATTTTGTTTAAATGACCTCCTTCTTTCTTATATCAACTGGAAATATAAATTGATGAGATTTCGAGTATATGTTTTGTAAAAGCTAATATCAGTGCATACTTTACAACCTTTGCGACAAGGGGAGACTCCTGAAGTAAGCTAATGCCGACAAGCATTGGGAGTCATTTTTGTGTTCTAGTGTGGACATTTTTTTTTTTATTATTATTTTTTTTAAAAAGTTTGTGCGGACAGAATTATTTCTTTAAATGAAGGGTAAAATATCTGTTTTCAAAAAATTCTTGTATACATGTAGACAGGGCCTCAAAAAACAACTTGCATCATAAGCCTATGTCCACATTAAACTTTGTTACTGAATCTCATGATTTCTGATCGGCTCTTATATATTTACTGTGATTATGCAAAGGAAGTCCAACATGCTTCAAACAGTGAGTGCGCATTATAGTCATGCAAAATGCACTGCAGTGCAAAAATATATATATATTAAAAAGCAGGACACCTTTTGATTGCATCTTAGAAAATATAAAACATTCAGAGGACACCTGAGAAATGTGGATGTTACCTTTGTTCTTTTGAGGGCGAAAATTGGTGAACTCATCCAGATAGCACAAAAAAAAGTATAAAAACATTACATACATCATAAAATGTATATACAAAAAACAACAAAATGAATAAAAGTTTTTCAGTGTTGTGCAGTGCATTCAGGGTAGTAATATTCTTTATCTTCAGTTATTTACTAAATCTTATTTTCCATCATATGACCTGAACTGGAGCTTCTGAGCCAAAGCTCTCATCATTTACAAAACACAAACCCCCTCCATTCACACCACAACTCTCCATCTCAACATGAGTAAAACAGGAAATGATTATGTTAATGACTCAGCCTCACAGATGGATGCGTCGCTCATGCTGCCTGTTTTCCTGAGTTTCCAAAAAAACGCTCTGCTCCATGACATTAGAACTGACCACAATAAAAGGTCATGACTCTGCACTGAACAAATTTCACGGTTTCACATTAGTAAAAGGTCGAGGAGCAGCCGAAACTGCGCCTAACCGTGTGCTTCGCAGAGGACTAGAACTGAAGTGTGTTGGTTGTGAGTGAGGAACAGTGGATGGATGTTCTTTGCAAGTTGAACATCCAAAGCCACAGGTATGTCTAAGACGGGATTCCAAGTTTCAACCACGCTTCAGGGCTTCCAACAACAAATGAAAAACAGGCTGCGAGCGCAGAACGGAAGAGCAGATTTGCGGCTCCTGCATGCAAGCCTATACATTGTTCATGATGGGAGTCACATTACAACGTATACCATGTTTCAGAGCCATTAGCGGAGACCCGAGTAGGTACTGTGGTGTGACTCACATCCAAAGCAAATCCTTACAGGAGAGTTCAGAGAGTTTACAGAAGATCACACAACAGAACGACGAGAGAGAATATTTCTTGCACTTGAAAGAAAGCACGTGCAGCACAAACAGGCACACGTGATGTTGGTGACACAACTGTGGTGCGCACAACTGTAGGCACAATCAAATCGCACTAAGTTCACATTTCCTCGACTCAGGACAGTCAAGCTCAGCAGTAGCGTGGACAGGGATTAACACTCAGCTCACACCGAGGAGTACAGACACACAGGAACCAGGCATCAAGACAGGGACTTTGTCTATCAAAAAAGGTACAAAACAATATTACCATGCACTTTATATCATGTCATAGAGAATTCTTTGTCAAATGAATGGATGTCCACATCCTCCACAATGAGTGCCGTTGTTTTTGTTATTTTTTTCTTTGCAGTTTACGAAATGGCCGCAAATATTACTCAGCATGCTTCAAGTGCGATATACAGTCGCTTTGCAGGAACAATGTCCGTTGTATTTGGTAGCCACATCACCAGAATCTCTTTTGCAACAAGGAACGCTAGAGCCGCAGGAGCTCTGTCACATATAACCGGCAGAGCGGTGGCTCTGTTGATGCTCACAAAGAAAAAAAAAAAACAAACAGGGCCATGCTGCGAGCTGCACCAAACAGAGTCGAAGTGGAGTGCTAGCTGCCACACAGAGAGAGTGCAGGATGGGTGCCAAAAAGTGAACAGTGGTGATCTGCAGCCCTTGATCTGCATAGTAAACATTACAATTGCACAGGTCTCCCCAGTGAAGCCATGACACAGCACAGACCCAAGGGCAACCTGCTGGATGAAGCCTGGTGAGGAGGCGGAGCGGGGCGGGGTGGCCGGGGAGAGGGTCAGAGCCAAAAGCCAAGAGCAGCGCCAACACTGGACGTGGAACAGATGGTGAGGGAGTGGTTGGGGTCACAGCCTGAAGCCAGACAGGTTTTGGGGGAGGATCCGGTTACTGAAGAGGGTGTCTTTGGTGTACAGAATCAGCCGAGTAAAGCTAGACTCTCAAAGCTAAAAATACATAAATAAGCAGGCAGGGGGGAGGTTGTGCCTGTGAGTTGAGGGCTGCGCGGTGTGTAGTGGAGACAAGGGGGTAAAAGCTAAGGCCACTCGTGGTGATAACGCCGTCCGTTCTTCTTCCTCTCCTTCTGCAGGTGCTCCAGTTCTGCTTCGTACATCATCTCCTGCATCAGGTACTTTTCCCTCCTCATGCGATCGCACAGATCCTTCGGCATGTCCGGAATGAGGTATGCTATGAAGGACTTGATCCCGTACACCAGGTGCTGAGGGGAGCATTAATCATTTATGAGTTACCTTCCATAGAGCTTACACGCTTTAGCTGCCAGTGTTTACATGCAAAGGTTAACACTGTGTGCACCACAACAGAGAATTTTATGTTCCCTGTAATGTTTTATAGATGTGTGTTATGCCAGTTTTTCTCACTGTACAAATCATTGCACAAGGAGGCAGCGCTGTCAGGGGAAAATCTTGTCAACTTTTCATGGGAAAAAGAATTAACATGGTGCATTTTTTTCTAGCTGGAGCACCATATAATCCAGCAATTTTCTGTGGGTTTTTTGGTGACAATTCCTAAACCTACTGAAGCAGCAATATTCAATTTAAGCATTAAAATCACCACAGTTGGACTTGTGAGGTTTCCACTGAACAATAAAGGCAGCATAAATTATTTAAAGTAAGAAAAATAGTACATCTAAAAAACATTCTGTAGTTTCAGACTTAAGAAAACATGCAGTGATTTAGCTGCTTGTCTCGCTGTTAAATGAAAAAAAGAAATGCTGACAGACCTCAAAGACAATGATGAAGGCCAGCCTGGCAGCCAAGACGTGCCAGAACTGCAGGGTGAATTCATACGGCACAGCGCTCCAGGGCGGCGCTCTGTAGTCTCTGTACCTGCAGTATCTGACTGGACTGGTGTTCTCCATCTCAAACACAGACAGGCTGCTGTTCATGTAGCCTCGCAAACACCTGAGGGAGGAGAGGAGAAGCTATCAGTCCCAAACACGAGCCACTCTGCCTGATATATCTACAGCTTACACATAAGTGCTTACTCATCCTCAAGGCGGTGTCCCTTGTTGACACATGGGCCATATTTGAAGGCGTAAACAAAGCGGGGGATGTAGTCTGAGGTGATGGCGATGACGAAGGCGTTGGTGATGACTGCCAGCACGCCGATTCCTTCAAGAATCCCATGCCAGATACCTGACAGCCAGCCCAGAGCAGAACATAAAGAAGACAGTCAGAAAAAAATATTGATAAAGCTGCATGACTTCATCTACAAGACAATGTAATTAAGCTTCATGAAGCAGAAGATTATGATGAACAACAAAGTGAAATTCTGCCCTCCATTTACTTTACTTAAGGTAAAGGAGCTGTATGCAACCATCTGTAATTTATAATCTGGGCCGGAATTGTTTGCACACAGCTCTTAAAATGGAGGTTGTTGAGTCGGTGGCGAGCAGCTAATGCTGCTAACAGCACAAACAATGCTAACAGCAACAGTGCTAACGGCAACAGTGCTGACTGACTTAACCAGGGGGGAATCAGACGTAGGGCTCAAAAGCACACCAAGATGGGGTGATGTACTGTTTGCTGCAATAATTGTGTTTTTCTGTGCTCACAGGGTGTGCTCATGTGTAGGGAAGAAATTCTTTGTAACATAGGTCAACATGTTACAGGATCGACCTGATTCTCCTGCTGCAATTAGCCGTCCAAAGTTAAACTATCCCCAGCTTTTAGTGTGGCTGCAATTCACTGCTGAATCAAACAGCCAAAGCTCGCTGAGCTTGGAGAGGCCCCTGCAGCTTTTACATAGGCAGCGCAAGGCAGCTTCACTACTGCTTCATGGTTTTTTTTCGCATAAGGTGGCAAATAGCTAGTCAGTGTGATGCATATTTTTTTTCCACAAGGTTCTTTCAGACTTTCCCAAGTACAACCAAGTGTGTTCCACAAAAACAACGAAAAAAAAAAAAAAATATATATATATATATAATGTGCATGTGCTGCCAGGCCAGCTACCACAACAAAGAACAGAGAAGCTCAGATAACAAGAAACAGAAGAAACATGACCTCATTTTCTGCTCAGAACAACATCACTCCACAATATCTGTACACAGCAAATAGTGGTTTGCTGCTATATTAATTCTCTGAATGAAGCAACTTTAATATTTTTTCAGAATGAGTTTCAACAGCCTCCAGAGGTGCTGTACAACATACTGTTTATATAAACGCGTAAAAGCCATATACTGTAACCAAGCAATTTGTTAACTGTCAAAATACAGCCTGTTTTCTTGGCTGCACTGGAGTTAAGACTTCTGCTGACAGTGGAGAAAAATCATCTCTCTGCTTGTTCTGCATTAGATTTTTCTCTGTATTATCAGTAGATTTTGGCTTAAACCTATAAAGAAGCTTTTCTTTTTGATTCTGTGCGACTGAAGCATCATGCGTTCATTACAGCTAAAGATTTCTAAATGTTTCAGGGTGGATTCCTCCTTTAATTACAGGGCAACGGGCCACAAGAAGCATTTGGCCATATATTATACTGCAGTTCGAGGGTGTCGTTTGTAATCATATGGGGAGATGGGATGGTGGGAGGCGAGGTGCAGCATATGGCAGTACAGAAGAAAAGGATATGTGAACATACGTATCTATCCCCATAGGATGGAAAATGTTTGGTACCCACAATGTTGCACTGTTGGCAATATGTGTCTGTGATCTAAAATACAACAGATGCTGTTGGTGAGACACAGAGCGGAGGTGTGTGGGGGCGGTCAGAGATCACACTGACCTATGTCAGTGGCTCGGGCAGGCATGGGTCTCCTCCACTGAGTGACAAACTTGTAGGCGTCAAGGCGAATCTCAATGATGTTGTTGAGCAGAGCGAGGAGCGGAGCCAGCGGGAATGCAGCCACAAAGATGGTGGTGAAGCCAAACTGGAGAACTGCAGAGGGAAGAACCGTTTGGATGAACTTCAGAAGACGTCTGTCTCAACTTTGGCACCAACAAGGTACATACTCTGAATTTTTCCCCTTGCTATCAGTCAGATATAACACTCAAAGAGAGTCTGATGTTTTACCCATTTCAAGGTATTCGTCTACCAGTCCATGGGCGTTCATCGGCTGCAGATTCCAGTCTTTGTCCCACTGTGGAAGCTGGGCTTTATTCTCTACATTCTGCCCTCCACCACCTCCTTTCTTCATCTTCCTACGAGACCACCAGTTCTGCAGCAAACTGAAAACGTAGCAAGTAGCTAACTGTCAACTCAAAGCAATTATTTCTGACAATTCACTGAGCGCTGCTGGAGCCCTGTTACTAAGCCCCACACGAGCGGATTTGACGCGTTACAGTGGGAGAAAAGCCTTTTCATATGCTAATGAGCTAAAGGACAAAAAAACGACACAAATTACACAAGGTTAGTAAACTGCCAATCACTTCAATTTACAGCAATAAGGATAAAATGTTGCATTCCTCGTTAAGAAAGTACCACGTGATTACAATGAAATATTACTTACGGATAACCGAGCTCCATGAAGTTGTTCCAGATTTGTTTGAAGAACATGATGACTCCCATTTGCAGGCACAGATCTATCAAACAGCCACTCGGGTGACACTGAGAGAAATATATTGAAATAAAACTGTAACATCCATATTTCAGGGCCTGTACTTGAAAGCCATGAGTAAATCCTGGGGCACACTTCATCCCATTCTGTTTTTTGACAATTAAAAATCAAAATCCTAGTAATTATGTGGGAGATTAATGGGTTCACGTAGTAATATGCATGCAGATCATTAGAAAGATAAATTACATGATGATTCTAAATATATCTGAAAACAGCAGGCAATAATCAGCGCATTTATGGTGATGTCTAATTGCACTCACCTCCTCCAGTCTCCATCGGTTAAAGAGTTTATTGTATTTTCCAGGCCTGCCAGCAAACCTGAACAGATTAAGATTGGCAACATTAGCTCTGAAATTCAATCAGAGGAGAACTAATGAAGTCTGAGCAGGAAACAAAAGACACTTAAAGGTGCTAATTGTGTCCAATAAACCACGGCTTGGTTAGATTTCTAGTCAAGGCGGTTGTTGTAAATGTTAAAAACATGGTGACCAAAAATAATGATACAGTGAAAAGGGAGTCTTGGTAGATGTCATGACATGGGAGTTTGAAATGAAACATCTTTGCACAATTGGCTCATTAAATTCACTGTAAACATGAACTGCAGAGTTTGTGGCAGCCAGCCTACCTTCCCAGAAAGAAAGCGATGTAAAATGTGGAGCTGTTTAAATTTACAAACTGGAACAGGAACATCTTCAGAGAAAAGCTGTTCTCCCACTCAGACTCTGTGCGTGGGTGCTCTGGGGGGGGGGGGGGGGGGGTTATTTAGGTTGGACAAGGGAGAAAATGAACACTTGCAAAACATCTGGGATACATTTCTGAAGGTATAAATGGACATTGCTTACCTAAATTGGTCAGCAGATAGGCCACTTTTTCATACACCTGACAAGATGACAGCACTCGTAAGCATCAACACGGAAAAGGTTGAGGAGGATCATATAAAAGAGAACCAAAGAGAAAAAAAACAAAGAGTCTATGTGGCTGTGGATGTGAGGTTTCCTGGAACATAGTTCTAAGTAAATGTTACATTAAACTTTGGTTGGACAGAAAATGTAAACGTGCCAGATGACGCTTGTCCAGACACTTACCACGTTGAGAGACATGATGATCATGAAGTTGATGCAGACGCCGGTGCCAGAGGTGGCAAACTGCCAGTTCTTCTTCACAAAGTACCAGCCGAAGGAGGCAAACTTCTCCATCGCGATGAGACGGAAAACCACCACAGCAAAAACGGCTGTCAGGACGAGGGAAATCTTAGCGGAGATGATGGAGGGAGGGAAGCAGAGAGGAGGGGATACGATGAGCACCTCAGTTTAGGTTGCTTAAACTTATCTTACCATGAATCTATTGATTAAGAAGCAACCACTCAGGTAAGCAAACTCATCACTCAAATGTAATGTGCAAAGAGGAGAAATTAGGCCATCACAAAGATCACATTTAGTTCCTCCTAATGCACTTTTTGTCCAGCAGGGGGAGATGTAATGCCACAGCATAATAAATGCTCCAAAGGTGGCACATTAAATAACTGTGATCTCACTGTGAGCCTGAATCCCAAAAGAAGAGATTATTCAAAGATCAAAGGTTTTACCATGAAAAATATTCCGGACACAGACACCATGAGCCGGCTGAGTTTGTCTGAGAAGGGCTGGAAAGGCTCGGGCTTGCCAGAGATAGGGTTGACTCTCTCCACCCTGGAGTACTTGGCTTCAAACTGAGGCCTCAGCTCCTCCTGATTCACAAAACACAATCCAGCGTGAGCTATTGAACTGTGTCGTCTTTTCATATCATGTAAGCGGTGTCAGATTTACAAGACGCGCTAAATTGTGGTGAATCAAATGATCTATTTTTGAGGATATTGCTGACATACCTCTTCCTCCTCCCAATCGATGAGATCCCAGTCATAAGTCAGTTCTGCCCTCCTCCTTTTCCAGAACTCCAGGAATACTGTGGCTGCAGAAGCATCAGGAATCAATTACATTATTGACTGACTTTTGATAGGAAGCACACAGTGTGATTGATAATCAGGAGCCTGCCATTCACAATGCAAACACCACACTGCGGACAGATATCCTGAGTGAAACGCAGGCTGCAGTGATGTGCACGGGCCATTATTAAAACTGATTACAGCCATCAGTTCACAGACTGCTTTCGTTTCTGTAGAGGAGTTCAGGGAAAGTGGCAACAGCAAATAGGCTTTACTTGTACAATATTTCACCCCCAAGTCTTGTCTTTGTCAGGCGAGATCCACCCTGTGTTGAAAGACTTCAAAAGTGAAGCTTTCAGTGGGCAGAACTCACTCTGGAGGCATTGTTTCCTTTGTGTTGGACTCTATTGTGACTTGAGCTGCACATAACACACGAAATGATGTGGATAATCTTTTTCTGTCAAGACTCTGCATGTATTCTGGCTTATTACATCTACATAACACAAAAAAAAGCTTTTAAAAAAGCTGAATGGAACACACGCTTCAGAATCAATATTTATGTGGTTCAATATACCGTATGTGGAAAAGTTTGTCATTGAAGCATTAGTGCAGAGACAGAGACAGGCAGGCCGCGGAGTCAGTGGAAAAAAAAGAAACTACAATCACGTATGATCTATGATAGACAGCACAGTGTAACACTACACCACTGATTCAGCTGTTTTGTCAGTTTTCATTAGACATACATTTTTTACACATGTGGGATTTTGTAGCGGTGGAACGAACGTCTGATGATAACTGACATGAGTGCTGGATCAGTGCTGTGCAGCCTTAAAACAGCTCCTTCATACATCTGAACATGTTACATGTGTTTGGAGCTGAAACATTTGGTGGACTAAACTACTAACAGAAAATGGTTGTGAATTATTTCAACGGTATACAAGGCAGGTTTATAAATCACTTTCCCTCTCATTTACTGTATGTCTTTTTTTCTGGGCTGTGTCTGTGATTTCCATTGCCTCCTGTTGGATGTCTGCTGCGTATGGTCTGGCACCTGGTCGCTAGGGCTGGGCATCTCTAAAAATTAAGATACTAATACCTTAACCAGTACCCTTAAAGTGATACCAATACTAATAGATTACTTTATTTGATCCCTTTTTTCCTTCTCCATTAGATACCCATCATGTAAATGGGAGCACTCAGTTGCGTAAAATGCCACCAGATGCCACAGGCATGACGTATAGACATATTTTCACACATTTGGTGGCATCTTGGCACGGTGAACTGCCAACTCTATCAAATATGCTGCACTTGATGTCACCTCGCCACAGACTGTGTGGGTTGTAGCTGTTGCAGTTGTAGGCCAATCACTCGCAGCATTATATCAAAGAATGCTTGTGATGATTGGCTGCAAGCAAAGCAATACAGATATAAGATATAATTTTTCTTTTCCTTTTACTTTTTCTTTTTCTGATCTCCAAAAGGATCAAATGCAGGTATTGCTTGACTGGAGAAGTTTTGATACCACTCCAAACTGGATTATTTAGGTTTTATTAATTTTTATTTAACCCATATTTAACCAGGTAAGTCCCGTAAGATCAACAATCTCTTTTTCAAAGGAGACCTATCCTCAGAGGACACCTGGCCCTGTTGGTCTCTAAAATTAAATAAAGTTTTATTAAGTTCCAACCTCACTGCTTGCTGTGCCCAGGAACGTCCCAAACATAGCAAAGTAACAAGACATTAAGAAAATACCAGCAGAGGGCAGAGTCTCTACAGACAAATACAGCAACTCATACTTCAAGTGGGTCATAAATGATGATTGGGAACAGATTACTTATATATGAATCAGTACATTGTTTGTTTTTAGGAAAATCCTGCATAGTATACCTTCAATAACTGAGTTGTTTTTTCAAGAAAAACTGCCAAAAAAAAATCCTCAGGGCCAGCTACTCAGCTATATGAAGTGGCTGCATTTCTTTGTCCTGTTTGATAGTAGTGGGGGTTTTAGACTGTTGGTCACAAAAAAAGCAATTTCCGGACATCACCGGGGGCTTTTGGACAGTTTTTACCATTTTGTGACATTTTTAGATCAAGCCATTAATCAAGAAAAGAACCTGCAGATTAAATAGTACTGGGGAATATATTGATACTATATCAATACCATGATATGAGACTGAATATCTTCTTACATGTTGGATACAATTTTTTTAAGTGTTGTCTTTTCATGGTTTAAAAGGCTGCTTTAGAGTAAAGTAATATAATTTTATTTTATTTTATTTTATTTTTTTATTCATAAAAAATCTCATTGTGAAAATATTTTGTGAAAGCACCAACAGTCAACCCTACAATATAGATACAAGTAAATGGTCAAAAATATTGTGATATTTGATTTTCTCCATATTGGTTATTCCTAAAATTAATTAATGCGGATTGTTGGTTGCATCCCCACACATAGTTTTGTTTGTTAATACAGTTAAAGTAAAACTAAATGAGAGAAGAAGATACATTTGGGACACACAAAGGCACTGTGGCCTTAAAAAGCACCAGAATATGAATCTTCAGTCAGAACAACTCTGACTGCTGTTAAAGATGTTGAAGTTTAATATAGCTTGACCCACTTTTGTTTTAAGAGAGAGAAAAGCAGCCTTCTCAGATGCCTACGTTCGGTCCCTTGGGCAAACCAATTTTTCATCTCTAGCTCGCTCACACACAGCAGACCTAGAGTGCACTCACTCAGCGCTGCAGTACTGTTACTTTGGTCCACATTGCCAAAAGCCTTCATGCAGGATTCCGAGCTGCAGACCTCAGTCGGCGAGGCTGGCTGGACCTCCCTCGGCTCTCCTTGGCCTTCATTTAGCCCAAACACAGAACATGATGTGCCAAGAGTTCCCTCTGGGTACAGGTGATTATTTACCATGCTGGCAGATAGGTTGATCTAGGCCAGACGCCGCTCACACGTTACATTATGAAGATATTAAAGCTGGGGGAACCATAACCGCCTTTTACTGCTATTATGGTGCAGCTCTGCAACCCAGACAGCCGAATGATACCGTCTCCCCTTGGAGAAATGTTTAATTATCCGACTAATTACATCAGGACGGCTCTGGGAGTATAAGTGCAGATGCTCAATCCTAGAAACCTGACCACTATTTATTCACTGACAAATGTATTACAGAGCGAGGATCTTCTGTTTGCACTGCAGTGTGTTTACCGTACTGAATTCTCCGTTGAGAAGCTTAATGTGTTTGGAGGAGCTGAGAGCAGAGTGGAAGCATGAGCATTGACACACTATTGTATAAATAGATTTGGATTCCAGAGGGGTTTGTATCAAGCGAGGCACGTCGCTGATGTAATACAACAAGTGTTCACAAAACCAGGAAAAGGGAAAAACAGTAGACAAAAAACAGCCTCCACTTACCCCAAATAGCCATGAAGATAGCAAAGAACACAGTGCCGCCATTATCAAACAGATGGGTCACCTAGAAACACAAGCACATGAAGGGCTGCTCTGAAAAAGTGCTTCCTCAAATGGTGCCATGAAACACAAGTATGACTTTGATGTATTTTCATATTCAGCAGCTTCAAATTCATGCCAGGGCTTTGTGATCAACATTTTACTTCAAAGTTTCGTGCCTCACATGAGATATTTGTTACAGGAATAGTTTGACATTATTAGAAATCAGCTTTCTTGCAGAGAGTTATAAAAAAAGACTTATAGCAATCTCATATCGACCAGTATGCATACTTCAAAAGAGAGCCATCAGGATAGTAATAATGTGGGATATAGGGAGCACACAAACACAGTTTTTAAAGTCACATGCATTCATAGATCTGTTCAAATTTAAAACTGCAATTATTATCATTTTTAGAGCAAGAATTAATTCACTTCTGGGCAAGATTCAAAAAATGTTTTGTGACGGGGGGTGGGGTGTTATAATTTAAGAGAACTTAATTGAAAAAAACAATATATTCATACAACTAAAAAGCGTCTGTGTATTTCTGTGTATAGGGTCGGCTTATGGAATGGGTTGGGTCACCTAAATCTATTTTAAAAAACACCATTTACAGTGGACATACAGTACATTGTTGTGTGCACAGTAGTAGTAGTTACATTGCTGCCCTCTCGCTCAATACTGTACCAATTTCAAAAACTGCTGTCTCCATAGAGAATCCGATTAATGAATTCTAAAACCCGCAAATCTGTACATCTAGTTACCTCATCTCAAAGTCAGTGGGTTTTTTTTAACGGGTGAAGACTTTCACACATTCTTTTACGACGTGAAATACATCAGTGAATACCCCTACTGTGAACTTTAAAGTGTTTATGTGTCTTACAAAAGGTGGTTGCTAACAGGTGGCTAAATGAGTGGCTACAGAACATTATGATGCCAAACTGCGCGGAGCACGGCTATACAGCCTTGTAGCAGTGGCGATGCGACAGTAGTGCAGTTCGTTATAGCCTAATTTTAGCTTTTCACTTCTGGTGATTGCATTTAAGCTGACTGATCCCATAGGTTTTTTGATGAGGGAGCCAGGGTGAAGTTAGCTTCCAGGTTGGCCAACAGAAAAATGTCATCCGTGGGGCACAAACATAGACACAAATATGTGAAAATATGGTCCAGGTTGTAAAATACCAAACTTACCCCTGAATGCTTACAAAAACTAGGTGTAAAATTGATACATTGTGGCTTTTAACCTTGCATAAAGAAAGGCCAGCTGTGGACCCTTGTTTCCAGCTAATTTAAGATGATCGTTTGCTGGCTGTAGCTGCATATTTAATGGGAAAATGTGAGTGGTGTTGATCACCTCACTTAACTCTTGGCAAGCATAGAAAGTATGCTTGAGAGTATTTTCAAACACATCTAACAAAACCTTTGAAATACTGATTTTTGTTTCAATAACTTTGATAAAAAAACGAATGAAATGGGTTTTGAATACATCAGTATTTCAATATAATCCATTTATAGCTCCAAGATGTCTGTGATCATGATGTACACTGATTCAACTGAGACAACTTGACAACTTTCTAGTTTATGTGGTGATGAAAGTTTTAGGACTTAAAAATGTTTGTAAGGAGAAATACAGACATGCTGAAATACTGTAAAGATACTGATTAATTCCAGAGCTGCACTGACCTTGGCGTAGACACAGCTGTCACTCAGCGTCCATGGCTCACAGGTCTCCTCACACATGGCACACATGATGGTGGTGTTGGCTTCACAAATCTCTTTACTGATGACACAACAAACCCGGGAAATGTCAGTAACAATCAAGAATGTGCATTTGTTTAAATTCTACATTGTACATCAATATATCTTACACAGTATGCAGGTTGTGTGAACTGACCTGACTTGGCTGGAGTCCATAGTGAAGAGGCCATAGAGGAAGACAAAAACACCGACCAGGGCGGCAGGGATCAGCATGCCAGTGTACCAGCCCAACCATGCAAAGTAAAGACCAATTTTCTCACCAAAGTAACGCCTGGGAGAGAGAAGGAGAGACAGCCTGGTCAAAATCCACCATTAAATTGTGCTGACTGGTAATCAAACCTGTACATGGATATTGCGTTAGAGTTGAGGGTGTAGTTAGTGTACTGTAGTAGCTTAATTGATAGGAAGGCTTCTGGGCTGAATGGTCACACAGAGTATAACACTGTGGTGGGAATCAATAACTGTATCTGCCTCCTAACCACAGCTGTCAGGGTGTCCTTGAGCAAAACACAAATCTCGGGACAGCTTCAGTAAAGCAGCTCAGTGACTATTAGCTGCATCAGGTAACTCCCAAGTGTGTATGCAACACTCTATTAACAGTGAGAAAAAATAGGGCTGTAAAAAAAAAAAAGAAAAAAAGGAGAGTCAACAAATCTTATTACATGCACACTAGCATCCCAGCCATGGTCTCTGGTTTCTGGATGAAAACTGATACAGACTAGCTATCTGTAAACCAAGATACAGAAGTGAAAAATGTGAAAAAAAAAGTTCTTAAACTCGATAGAGAGAGCACTCATAGATAAGACAACCACATGGAAATAATTATTATAATAATAACAATAATAACCTTGTATAGCACCTGTTATACAAGAAATGCAATACATGAAAGCGCTTTACATGCGAGAGTACTAAAATTTAAAACCCAACAATTATATATACACACACACACACACACACACACACACACACACACACATATATACATATATAAACACATTAAATAAATAAAATCATTATACAGCACATGCATGCCATAACTCCAGAGGTGAAAAACAAATAAAGGAAATAGAAATATAATAGATGCATTAAACAACAAAGGTCAAAACAGTAAAAGCACATAAAAAGTACAAAATACATTTTTAAGAAAAACAACCATAATATGCAATAAAAATAAATAGAAGGTGGGATTAGTTAAAAACAATAGCAAAGAAAGAAAAATCTAAGCAATAAATGAAATACCTGAAAACTAAAGTTACTCATCAGAATAATGAAAAACCAAAAACAAAACATGAATCCTTCAATAATTGCTTTTTAAGCCACTTGCTGCTCACGGAAACAAGTTGCGAACGAGTATAATGTTGATTCATCGAAATTATTACTTATTTCAGGGTTCCCACACCTTCTTAAACATCAAAGTCAAGTACTTTTAAAGGACTTTCGAGATCCAATTCCTTCATATTCAAGAACCCAATACAGCATAGTTATTTAAGGTTCATAGTTAAACAAGTTAGATCAATGTTAATGACTTAAACACTGAGGATTTATATAGTGAGAACAAGCTCTTCAGAAGCTCATAGACAACAAGTAAAAAGAGAGAGAGGCTCGCATGTGTGAACACTGTCAAAAGCACTTCAGTTTCTATTCTTGCAAAAAATATATATAAAATCAAGCACTTTCAATGACGGAACACTATTTATGTCTTTTTTCATAAACTTTCAAGGCATTGCTTTTCTTCAGTCAAATTCACAAACATTTAAGATTTCAAGGACATGTCACTGACACGCAGGCACTCTGGTTTTTACACATCCAGCAGACGTGTTTCTGTCCAGCTGGTAAATGTATGTCCAATAGTCATTTTTCTTTAAGCTCTGTATTTGGTCTCTACCATCTCCTGAGGGAAAATCCTGGCTCTTTGGCTGCCCAATGCTCTACTATGTTCACCAGCTAGGCTTTAACTGTGTCTGTCTGGAGTCTGACACTGAGCAGGCGGCGCACAGTGGGTTTCTAAAGCTTTTACACTGAAAACAGCTGCCTGCTGCAGCCAAAAATAATGCTTTGAGTGCTCTATAAAGCCAAGGGGAGCTGCTGATTTGGGTGATAATTCTCTTTAGGTTTATCACTACAACCGACCCTGTTACATGTGGCTTTCACATTGTCATTTGATTGTTAAAATAAATATATCAGTTGTAGGTGCTTTAACTCCGATATAGAAAAGTCATAAAGCAGACCTTCTTATTGATTTGTAACACTTCCACAACTAACACAACTGGAGATGTTAAAGGGATAGCTACCTTGATAAAAACAGTTTGATAAAATCTCTAATTGTTGATACATTTATACAATTTCAACAGTCATTTAACCTTGATTAGCAACACATGGAAGAAGTTTGCCTAAAGGGCTTGCAGAAAGCCATTTCAAGATGACCCCTCCGCCCCCCCAACCCTTTTTTTTCCTTTTTTTAAACCATAAACATAATTTTTGTCCTAACCCCTTCTGGAGGAAATCTCAAGGCAAACTTTTCCCAACAGCATCTTAGATTGAGGAAACAGTGAGTCTGGCTCTGTCAAAAGCTAAACAATCTGCCCACAATCAGAAAAAGTGTGGTTTTAGAGGGAGTTATACAGTGGTTTTTGTTCCAGTTTCCAGTCTTAATGCAAAGCTAAGCTCATTGCCTCCTGGATCAAGCTCTCTTCGCACAGAAGAGTGGTATTGATCTGCTCACCTACAGTAATTCTTGGCAAGAGACTGAATAAGTGTATTTCCCCAAATGTCACAGCATTTCTTGTCACTCTTAAGAGAATGCAGTGCTAAAACACAACAGTGCCAAGACAGCCATGAACTAAAATGCATTCACACTTTCCTCAATTCCCCAATAGTTAAACTCTCAAAATATCCGACACATTGAGATGTCAGGGAGAGATTTCAAAAAAGCCTGTTCAGACACCTGACTGTGATCAGAGATAAACGGCTGGTTTTACATTATGTCTTATTTAAACAACACATCCTGAATGTGATCACAAACAGAACAATACTCAAAAACCAGGACAGTACAGCTCATATCAAAATAGTAAATGATGCTGTGTTGATTACCTAATGAGGTCCAGAGGTTGGTATTTGTACCAGATCCCCCAGCGGGCCCAGCGCTCATACAGAAGATGCCTGTGGTTCTGGGCACCGTGTGTCTTAATTGGGTGTCTGCTCTTGTAACCACCCTGATGAGAAAAAGAGTAAGAAAATTCTCATTATAGGGGGAAATTTACATTTTGTGAGATTTTCGATGCAAATAAAAACCTTCTTACCTCATGAGGAGGAAACGCAGCCTCATATGTGTTGTTGCCCAATAACCGGTTGATACCTGCAGTAGAATAAACAATGCAATTTCAAAGGATGCTGATAGACTAGCTGGAAAAGCACAGAGAAATCACATTAAAAATTCAGTACCAGTCCAATTGTGAGAGGGGTTCCAATGACAGATTCATTTAAACCCACTCTTCTACAATTATAACATTTCACTGCATTATCTAACTGACAAGCTGCATTAAACAAGCACATTAGAGGCCTAAAACACTCATGTTAGAATTTCAAATAGCTGCAAACACTTGAAAACAACCTTTGTTATTTTTCTGGACCATAATTACTGAGTAAAATCACTCAGTTACAATAACCTGCATGTCTTGTACTGAGTGAAGCAGTGATGAATAAATATGTCATGTTTCACAGGACAATAGTGCGTTCATTTGCATTGTCATCCCCTGACTAAAACTGTAGATAGTGGGAGCAGGAGCAGGGAGGGGCGGATTTGAAAAGGATTTTCCACTCTTATGGCAGAGCTGATCTTATTTGCTGGAAAGTAGAGTGGTCAACAGTATTAAAATATTAATGTGAAATCCGTTCCAGCCCTTCAAGGCCAACCATTAATCAGCAAAACATGTCGGCGGCAGTCAGACAAGATAGTAGATGTGGGAGTGGACGTGCAGCTTGGTAACTGCCGAAACCTCGCAAAAATACAAGCCAGAAGTAGAGGAGGGATCAGCCACAAGTTGGACGACACTGACAGCTAAGCAGCAGCCCACATTTTAATCATCCCACAGCAACACCACAAACAAAGGCATAATTCTCCCCAATACCTTACTGTCGTTCTGTGAAGTCAAATTAACAACAAAATTTAGACAGACAGTCTCTTTCACTGGAGCCCCTGATGGTTTTTATAGTGACACAAACCAACCGGCAGAAAAAGACAGAGACACGTATAAAGACAGAATTGTTTTGTCTTTTGTTCCTTTGCCAGTAATTGGAATTAATTATTTTGTCCTAATTATATAAAGTCTAATACTAAAGTTTCTGTTAAATAGAGTGCTGCAGGGATGACATTTTTTTTTCTTTGTGGGCCAACTTGGAAGTTAGTGTCCCCCCTGGTTCCACTGACAAAAAGCCTTAGGGAGTTTTCCAAGATTTTGGATTACTGCAGAAAATAATCCCTGTGGTAAACAAACATTTATGACACTTGCACATTAGGTTCAGCAGGATAATTCTCACCAATGAACACAGCTTGTATGATTTTTGCAGTGTAAATGGACTTGCCAGAATTGAAAAGCTAACATTAGGCTCTAAACAAACAACACCATGGTCGCATGACTTCAATGTCGCCACCACAACGAGGCTGTGGCTGCAGCCTCATTCCATGCTGCAATCGTTTGGTTTTGTGTAACTTGTGTGACTTAGTAGTGGCCCTGTAGTGCAATCTCTGTGCAAAAAGGGCTTATATTGAGGCTGGACGTGGCAATAATCCAATATACCCATTGATTACCCTAATCCTAACCTTAACCTGTTAACATAACACTTCATAGCTAGCTAAATGCTAATTTAGGATTATCTTCAGAGCCTCCGCTTTTGGACCAAGGAGTGAAGGGCGATCGTGGACTGATGGTGGGTGAGTCATGTAGCTGGTGGGCGGGTCACAGAGCTGCTCCAGCCGCAGCTACCCACTCACTGTAAAGCCATGTTCACTGTGATGATGTTCTGCAGTCTCATTTAGCCATTTGTTGCAACCGGCTATTTAAAGACACGGAAAAGCTTCAGAATTCACAGTGGGGTATTTACTGACGCATTTTATGTCGTAGAACAAAACATTAATTCTATTAAGTTTGTGTTAACTACAATCCTTATTTCAGGCATCTAACCAAAAACCCATTCAAAGAAACCCACTGACTTTGAGACAAAGGAACTGGACTTGCAAAAATGACTAATTTCCATGATTTTGGAATCAGTCCTGCAGTGTAATATAAAGCTGTAAAAACCAACAAAAAGATATATATTCTGCCCTTTTCTCAGTGAACACATTGTCCTAAATAGGTCACTATGATGGATACTGATCATTACTGTGTACAATATGTGAGCATGGGAATCCCCCGACACTAACGTGACACTACTAGAAATATTGTTCGTGAGGAGCAAAAAGGGCAAGCAGTGAGCGTGGTGCCTTACCCATCTTTGATTTTCCATCCTCATATTTGGTGCGCTGCAGCACATGATGGACTATTCTGCTTCTGGTGGAATTGGAGAAGAAGGTCTCTTTATTGTTGATAGTGAAGCTGTGAGGAAAACAACAGCATATTCAGTTATTCATCGTTTAACAATATATCAATATCACTGAGACCCAGTCTCTAATGAGAGCTGAGCCAATAACGATGCAGAGCTCATTAAAACTCAATTTGAGGTGGAAAGTTTGTGCTCATTCTAGCATTGTTTTTTTAAGAGACCATGAAGCCTGACAAGTGGGGGAAAAGTGGAAATAATTTGCTGTCTTTCATCAAAATGAAAGTGAAAAAACCCAGGAAGGAATGGGGGAGAAATCTAATCATTTCATGCACATCTGCTGCTGTATTTCGATATCTTATTCATGATCAGCTTGTCTTTATCATTTTGAGTTCTGGCTCCAAAGCTATAAAATATAAAAGACTGCTGGTTTCTAAATTCTTCATCTAGAGCTCAGATATGAAGATATGATGGATGAGTGGAAATTTAGGGATAAATATCATCTAACACTGCTGGTACAGACAGTGCCATGACATGACAGTCTCATCATGTGTGTGACTTTCTGTGGAGGTATGGACGAGTGTGAACAGGTCGTCCTTACTGATGCATGCGTGCTCTGCTGAAGGGGGCCGTGTAGCAGTCGGTTTCCTCCAGGTCAGGCAAGGCCTCTTTGTCCAGCTTCATGGGATTTCTGGGAAGCCAGCTTTTTATCTGACGACATCTCAGATGAAACCTGCTGCACGGACACACAGAGAAAGCAGGATTAACAGCACAGATTAACATGGAGATTGTTTTCCTTGATGTGGAACAGTGGCGCCTAACCTTTTTTTCCCCTAACACAACCCTGACAAGCTCTCCCCACGTCACATCAACTGATATCACGTTTACACACACACATGCACGTGTACACGCATGCATTGCAGGCATCACGCTGCAGACTAGCATTTTACATTTTCATGTTGCTCATGACTCATGAGCCAGGAAGTCACTGATCCAGGATAACAGCTGTCCATATCCAACTCAAAGGATCATTCTATATTTTTGTAATACAGTCATTATTTAACAACCTGCTGAAGTTCAAAGGCATGCATTGATTTTCTGAAATTTATCTCCTTTTAATGTTAATGTCTGTCTTTCCATCCCTCCTCTCCAGCCTTTTTCCATCCATCCACCAGATGCCCTTGGATTTTTCCTCCTTTCCAACAAAAAAACTGGCATCCTCAACTCAAATGTTTTTAGAGTGAAATGGGTGCCAACTTAGTAATCACAAAATTAGCAAATGAAGTCACCAGCACTGGCAAATAAGTATGTAAAGCTTTAATGGATACACAAGTGAAAACAGAGACCTTTCACCCCGAGGCTTTTTTCTCAGCCTTTTCCGGCTTTCCCCTTCACCCGACTGCCCATTCACCTACACACATTCATTTATCTGTGGTGTCCCGCCCTTATCAAATCACTTGCTGCCACGTATTAATTTTATATTTTTGGAGCTGGACCACTCATTAGGAGCGCTGTTGTGAGCACCTAAGGTGCAGTTAAATAAAAGTTAATTGCACTCTGCTTAAAAGTTTGCATTCATAGTCCTCTGCAGCGGCGACTCATGTCATTGATCTGAATTGATTGATCAATTCTCCTGCCCACGACTCATATTTTACAAACTGCTGCTGAGGAAAAACATGTCCAAATTTCAAATGGGATGTGAAGTGTCACTCAGTGTCAACTCCATAAACAGCTCTAAACAATTATAACAGTGCTGACAGAGTTAACAGTGTAAAGCAGGGGAGGGAACCAGAGGATGGCCACTACACCTCTGCAAGGACGATCATGATATCAGCGGTAACTGCAGTATAAGTGCAGTACAAAGCAACAGCGATGGGCCAGCCAGTGGGATACAAACATGCACTTACTTGCATGTGAGGCAGGACAGGCTTACCACAACAAACGTGAGAGAAGCTTGGATTACAGCACAGAGTGTGATTTAATTATCTGCTGAGGATGCCATTACTCCACTATACCTTTACACAGATGTTTATTGCTACATCAGTGCTCAGACTGTCGCATACAGAACCTTTAAAAGATCACCAAACTTATTACAACTCATCTGCAGGGAACATGAACATCTGTACCAAATTTCATGGCAGTCCATCCAGTAGAGACATTGATTTTAAAAAACACAACCTCATGGTGGTACTAGATGAGAAGTCAGAGGATCACCAACATCATTATGGATTCATTCCAGTAGACACCTTCAATATGTGTACAAAATTTCATGGCAGTCCATTAACTGGTTGTGGACATATTGCCACCTGGTCCAACTGACAGACCAACATTGACATTCCTGGAGCCATCGCTGCTAGCGTGGCTCAACATTAATATCTGCCAACTGCTTCTCCAGATTTGATGAAGGGGGCTTTGTCTAATTTGTCAGGCTCTGCTGTGATATTGACTGAATGAATATAAATGGGAATTCTGGGTGAAAACACACTGTGTGCAGAGATTATTTTATTAATGTTGTGGTGGAGGGGATACGGACTATACAGAAAGTAATGATATCAACCCTGGAAGCTGTCCCCACCTGCACACAGTCCATTTGTTCAGCTTTACAGGGACGTGAGTTAGTGACACACCATTCGTAAACACATAAAGCCCATTTACTACTTGGGTAGATTTTTCTTTTAGTGAAAGACTGCAGGAACTCTGAGGAAATCATAACGGTCCTCATTGTTCATAATGACTAAGATCACTCTTTGTTCGCAGTTGGACAGGTGGGCGGGTGATTGTTGTCTGCGCTATCTATGTCTGCTGTGTGTGTGTGTGTGTGTGTGTGTCCTCCGAGCACAACCATTAAAATGTAGGTATGAATCTGTATGAAAAGGTGAAATAATTATAGTTATCAATATTAATATCATTATTATCCATGTGAACTCCTTCAACTCTGAGACATTACAGATTACAGTACGTGTTTCTGTGATGTATTTATGATTGCTTATTTATAAAGTATAGAATCTGCAGGATGAAGTATCATAAAACATTAAAACACATTCATAAGCTCTGTTCACAACAGATCCACACCATGTTTGCAGTTTAATGGATAAGAAACCAAGCGTGGCTCATGACCACTAATATCCCACTTCTGCTGCCTGCTCAAAGCTTCAAAAGGCCTCATTCAAAGCTTAGACATAAATGTCTTCCATCATTGGTGTGACGTCTGTTCACCCAAAAAAATAAATAAATAAAATAAAACACATTTTTCCTCTTACCTGTAGTGCTATTTTTCAGTCTAGACTGTTTTGGTGTTGATTGCAGAGTGGTGGAGTTGTCAGCCACAGAGATATCTGTCTTTTCTTCAATATAATGGAACTAGATGGCACTTAGCTTGTGGTGCTCAAAGCACCCAAAAAAATACATTTGTAAAAATCAACAGCAATGTCTCTTTTCAGAAACCAAATCCTCTATCTCCAGTGCACAAAACTTTCTGCAGTCTTTGGGACCATAGACAGACCTTGTTGTGAGCAGTTTCATGTAGGAACTATTTTCTCTCTACCAAACTGCACCCGCCAACCGTATTACCATGAACTACCAAGGAAGCATTCATCTTCTTTAGAGACAAGTGGCTTCTCTCGTGCAGCCCAGTTGCCAGGGGAAAATGTTTCCATTGTCAAGTTTCTGCAAACAAAATTATCAATGTAATGTATCCATGATTTGCAAAAGAATGCATTGCAAACATTCTGGCAACTGGGTTGGCTCATCACAGTGCAAGTAGTTAACATCAATGGCATCCTACTTGGCTAAGCTGTGACACTAAGGTAGCAATAGACGCTTCTTTCTGCACAGTGATATAGTGTTGTTTGTTAGAAAGACAATAGTTCTTAGGGGTTGGCACTTTGAGAACCACAAGCCCAGTGCCATCTAATTTTTATTACATCCAGGAGAAGTCAGACATCTATACGGCCGATATCTCAGCCACTCAGCAACTCACACCAACCTAAAACAATCGAGATGATAAATTGCACTACAGGTAAAAGGAAGAATATGTGTTTTTGATTTTGGGGTGAACTGTCCTTTTACAGCCCCTAAAAATGTGCTTTCAAATGTGATGTATTTCTCTGTAACATGAAATATTGATTAACTAAATAAGCAACACATTCTTAGATGTCTTATTTTAGGAGTTTAACAGTCAAAAACTCAACTAATCTGCCTTATTAGAAATGTGATGTGTGATTTGACAACTGTCACCAGATGTTAGTTCAAATGTTGCTCAGTCCTGATTGGTGCATCGAAGTATGTGACATCACCTTTTCCCAACCAAGTCCTGCCCACCACAAAGCAGTAAGAAGAGCACAAGCAAAAAAAAATCCAAATAATATCCAAAAACTGCTCAAAGTTTGACAGAAAATGTCAAGATAATGAAAATAGCATCACTCATTATAAGATCTTAACTGAAAAAATATTGGAAAAAAAGGATTTAAAGGCCTCTACAAGAGGGTTTTTGTAGACTTCATATAATTAAAATACACAGTATGTTGACAAAAGGTCTTCAACATAAAAGATGTTGCTATAATCTTATTTCAGTGATTTGTTGTTGGACTGTTTTTATCTGCATTTGAGTGAGATGGAAATTTGGAGTCCTGTGCAGAGCCTGGACAACGCTTGAACATCACATCAAAGTGCGAGTGCATCTCTCTAAAAATAGTATGCTAATCAGCCTGTGCAGCTCTGTGTATTTGCAAGTATTTTATCGAAAAGCACTGTCAACCGTTATAATCTTAATAATGTGCTTGATGTGCAGGACGCTGTGCTTTCTGAGTTTAACCAATCACATTAATTTAAACAAACATATCAGTGCAACAGTCAATTGCACTGACATGCACCGATTTTTAAACGACCTCCAGGCCATTTCAGCTACTTATCAGCGCTGCTCACAGGGGATGAGTTTCCAATTTAAAAATCTAACACTAGGCTTTATAAATAAAGGGTTGATTAATCCTGGATGAATTAATAATCACCCAGTGGTTGGGTTAAAAAGGAAAATGATGCTTTGATTCACATGTTCCTCACCAAGGGTGACTTCGGAGTTAAAACACCATTCAAAGCTCACATTACTGCTAATGCCTCGCAGCTGTGCCGCTCACAAATTTCATTAGAATCAGTGAAGAAAGCACCTTCTTCCCCTCAGAGAGCAAAAGGGGAAAAAATAATCCTATACCTTAAATCTACTTACCTGCCCAAGGTTTTGCTCTTCAAGTCCGTAAAGTAACACTTTTTCCTTCAAGAATAAAAGAGAAAAACAAGTAAGAGAGACTGATTTAAGTTGCCAGCCAGTGAAAAGTTGCCTTAAAGGGGACCTATTACTTGTATTTAAGGTTTCTACTAGAACATATTTATATGATTAAATGTTAAAAAAAAAAAAAAACCCTCTATTTTCCTTATACTGTCTGTGCTAGTACACCTGCATTCAACCTCTGTCAACCGCCTGTCTGAAATGCTCTACTTAGTGCCCATTTCTTAAGTCCCTTCTCCTGAAAAAGCCCAGTCTGCTGTGATTGGTCAGTGTTTCCCATTCTTCCTTATCTCTGTGTCTCTGCACCATTATTGCAACTGGAAAATAAGACAGAAAACAGCGTCACATACACAGGGAAAAGAAATCACAAATAAAAGCTTCTAAACACAACCCGACATGCTCCTGCAGAAATCTCATCTGAAATCAGTGAAAAATTATCAACATTAGAAACCAAGACTACACGTTTCCCTGACATTGGCATGTAGCTACATATAGCAGTGTACTTGAAGCCAGGAAAAGACTGAAATGGAGAATAGTGACACTGTCTACCATGAAAAATCACCTTTAAAAGGCTCTGAACCCAACCGGACATGTTTCAGCAGGAGTCTGATCTGATCTGATCTCAGGACAGAGAAATACAACTAAGATTACAGAGTTCCTTCATGTTAGCATGTAGCTCCATGTATCAGTGTAGTTGTAGCCGGTGAATGCATGTAACAGAGAATAATGGCACTTTCTCTTGTCAGAAATCAACAATATAAGCTCCTGAACACAACTGGACATGTTCCAGCAGGAAATCGGTGAAAAATTAAAATTAAATAACCATACTGTAGCCACAGTAGAAAAAACACAGTGTCAGAAACGGTCTGAAACCTAAGATTTTATGCTCACAAGGATTATTTTTTACATACATTTACCTCACTATTCCAGAATTTGGCCACCTTTAACCTTTTGAAACCTGAGAAAAGTGGCAGGATTTCTGTCAAGACATGAGCCGAAGGCAATGGGCAACAAAAGAGGTAATGACCCAATAAATGGCAACAAACAAGTAAAAAAGTACAAGAAAATTACTTGAAAATTAGCACAAAAAAAACCCCAAATAAAATGTGTTTTTAAAAAAAGGAAATGATCTAGAAAAGGTGCTTTAAAAATTATCATTATTCTGGGATAACTTTTTTAATATGTTACAAATTACAAATACAGTTTTTCCATAGCTTTTTTTTTCCTAAGCTTTCCTAAGCTTTTTTCCCTAAACATTTTCTCCATTTTGCTTTTTAAACTTTTTAAAAATAGTTTTCTGAATCTAATAATTTCTTGCAATTCATGGAACATTTCTCACCAAGTTGCTCACTGCCTTTTTTCCCCCCACAAATGTGCTCAAATGAGTTCAAAGGTTTAAATACTTGTGAAAGGGGGCAGAAAGCAGCACAAGAAAAGTGACATCACTCCAGGTTTCAAAGAGTTAACATAAACAGCCTCAATTGCAACACTATATATAAGACAAAAAGTAGGGAAAAGCAAAATAGGTCCCCTTTAAGGCTAAATGTTTTACTTCTAACCACAGTTACCTGAAAGGCATTCGAATGTTCATCTGCTCTGCATATTTGCAAAGCGTATCCCAGGGAGCATGGACCTTCACAAACATGATGTCGTTGTTCGTCAAGGAGGGCTTTCAGATCAAAGAGAAATACAGGAGTGTGAGAGCCGAGCTGAGAAATAAAGTAAATAAAAGTATTTTTAAACAAATCATTTTTACCTCCTTCTCCAGCATCAGACCCTCAGCGCGCAAGTTCTTCTCAAAGGTGCACCTCTTTTCCACCTGTGGACTGGACTTCTTGTAAACCAGGATGTAGTCGATACGCTTTTTCCCATCTCGGAAAAACAGCCCAGAGGAATGAGCTGGATTCTTTCCCTGTGGTGACAAAGTTTGATATATGAATTTCAAATGCAGCAATGCTAATCACTGGGCTAATAATACTTGAAGCTTCTCAGTGGGTCAGTGTCAAATCACTACAGTGTGACATTGTGAACATTCATGGCATTGCTTTGTGGAAACTTTGTACCTGAAGTGAGTCTGTGCGGGCCTCTAGTCTAGCACGGGTGACAGGCTTTTGCAGCAGAAATGACTCGTCTGCTCTGGTTTCACACGTAGTCACCTCTGACTCCTCCACGTACTGATCCTTTGCATCCTCTGCTGCACACAGACACAGCACGATCAATGAGATGCTTATTAAACTGGTGACACACTACATGAAGTATCCTATCTGCATAAAGTCTTTTGTTGTTGTTCGAGTCAATATTTTCCTTAATCCAACTGCCAAAATCGAAATTAGATCTGAGCTAATTCCAAGTTATTTGAATGTGGGCGCCAGCTTGAGAGCAACACCTTGATGCAATTTAACAGATCCACCGATGTTGAAAGACAGCCAATCGTGCTTCCTTCCTTCCTGAATCTTTACACATCCCACTGATGTGCACAAACAAATTAAGGTCTTGTTAAACCCACACTGTGAGGCTCGACAAACAATCCTGACTGCACCAAGAAATCCTCTTTTGGAAGCTTAGTGTTTTGAAAACTGATCCGATTGCCTTACTTTGCCACAAATAAGAGAAAGTACGTGTAACTGACGAGTGATAACTCTTTTATTTATTTGAGGGCTTTTTGGTATGCACTAATTTTTTGTTTTTTGTTTTTAAATGACGATTCAATATGAAATGCATACTCCAAGTAATTAATACGGCTAGTCTCCATGTGTCATTTTTCTTCATGTATTGTATTACTGTTACTGTATTTTTAGGATCTTAGAGTAATTTTGAATGCTTTTGAAGTTTTAGATTAGAGTCAAATTGCTGGATAAAATTGATATTTGTAAATTTATATGTTTTTTAATGTCTTGGCCCCTATTTACACACTCTGAATAGCTTATCAGGGTGTCCCATTTCACAAGTCTAATTTTACTTGAACTCATGTTTGTACTTATATTTTTTATTGACTCTGTGAATAAACTATGAGGAAGGAAGTAGATTTAGTTGGTACAGCAATCCATCTGTCTGTCTAATTTCATAATACATGCACTGTAATGGAATGACATGGACATAGTTCACACCCTATAGCTACAGAGAGATGTATTATTTCACAGCACAGCATGATATGTGTGTGACAGCTTGGTTCATTTCTCCAGTCAGATGTGTCGACATCACCACCAGATCAGCTCAGTATGACTACAATCAGACTGTCTTTATACTGCGGTGCTGAAATCGAGTGCAAGAAATCGACATAATTCCAACAAACTCAATGACTAACGTTTTTCTATTACTGCAAAGATATGTGGAATGGAGTTTTGTAGAGGACAAAGAAAGGAAGTTGCTCCGGTTCATTTGCTCTTTTTTCTTAGCGCTTCATTTAAATTACGGAAGTGCCAAGACTTAACAGCTTCATTAAGCAACTGAAGTTAAATTAGAGTCTCTAGACAATAATGTGTTTTAGTCGGTGTTAACACATTAACAGGCCTTGGACAGAAGGAGTTTAGTTTTAAGGCAAAATCACTGACTGTGACCATTTCTTCTCTCTGTATTTCAATCAGCATCTTCACTTATCCAGGCTGAGATTGAGAGAAAACTGTCCAATCTTTTGTCTATTTTCACAACTAAGCAGAGTAATAATCTTTGGAATCACTACATCTCTGCAGAACAAGGAGAGGTTGCCATCTGCTTTCTGTTGATTTCCTTATAATAAAGTGGAAGAATAAATCTATAAACCAACAATCCAAAACATGAAAAGAATGACTTGAACCAATCCAGTTTGTGCAGCTAATATCAAAAGTGCATTGGTGAGGTCTGGAAAGTTTGGGGGAACTGATTGCAAAGATATGTCCTGTTTTCAGACATCAGTGTGAATTTCCTTCACAATGAAAGCCAGTATAGCCAATCAATTTGTATTTGGTGATTAGCATCATCTATGCTGAAAAATGACTCAGATCTGTAGGCAACATGGGGTGCTGCAAAGAATACAAAAGCAGTTCGAATTTACGCTGCTGGATCATGCTGCGTTTCTACACAGCAAGGAGTTGTGCAATGTGAATCTAGTGAAGCGTTCAAGTTTAAAGGGATAGCTCATTCAAAGATCAGAAACACTTTTTTTACTCTTAGCTGCACCTGTACTGTCTAGACTGTTTTGATGTGAGTTGTGGAGTGTTGGCGATATGGGACAGACATAATGGAGCTAGATGGCACTTGGCTTGTAGTGGTCAAAGTGCCTATTTTTTCTGCGCAAGTGCACCAGACAACCGAATCACCATGCAGATGGAAGCCTGCATCTACTCATGGACGAGAGGCTCATTCTCGTGACAGAACAAAATGTGGACCGTAATGGCGTCTTCCTCAGCTGAGCTGCAACATTAGTTAGCTCAATGTTGCTAGGTGAGCCCGCAGAAGATGCTTGCTTCGTTCAGCGCAGTGATACGGTTAATAGGTGTAGTTCAGTAGAAAGAAAATAGTTCAGATGTAAAACTGCTCACAACAAGGTCAGTGGATTACCTTGAGTAACCGGGTCATGATTTCTGAAGAGAGACATCCCTTCTGAGCTTTTTCAAATGTAATTTTTTAGCCCTTTAAGCAAGACAAGCCGAGTGCCATTTAGTTAGATTATACTAAAGAGAAGACAGACATCTCTGGGGCTGATATCTCCAACACTCATCAACTCACACCAAAAAATCTAGATTGATAAATAGCACTACAGGTAAGAGGAGAAATATGTATTTTTGATTTTGTGTTGCACTGTCCCTTTAAGGTGCCACATTAAATAATTGAAAACATAATTGTAGGTTGTAGTAAAACTAGTAGAATAACAAGAAAATTAAACATGTGTCACATGTTGAGTTAACTCTCCAGCAGCATTGCATCCAGCTTAAATCTCTCAAACACATCTGCCCGCATACACAGATTGGTTTGTCTTCACTCTCTCCGTCTGTCTGCACCCTCCTCAGGCCAACAGGAAACAGACCTTTTTTTTTCCCCTCAGATGTCTATTTTCAGCACAACGACAAAGAGTTGCTTGTCACCAAAATAGCAACACCTAACCTTGTGCTACCTCATCTGCATGAAACTGCACCTCTGCTCCCACTTTTGCACACTGCACTCAGCAGCAAAATACCAAAGGGTCGAGCAAAGGGCGTCTCAAGGTCATGAAATACCCTCATGTTGAAGTGTTGCATTCAGCTAGTCTTTGTGCTGTAACAGGGCCCTCGCTGTCAATAGCGTCTGAAATATTCCCGCAGATGTTAATAAGACTGAATAATTTTCCTTCTCCCAGCATGTATTTGCATTTTTACCAGTTTCATCAGCTTTTTTTTTTATCTCATTGCATCTGAAAGTGCAACAGACACATCTGCTGCTGCATGAACACAATCTGCACAATCAATATCCTGAACGCACCTTAAATGTCACCAACAAATCTGTGCAGCAACCAAGTGCTGTTGAGCTTAACATATAATGCAGCCAGTGCAGAGTATGGAGAGAATGATCTTACACAAATACAGACAAAAATGGCAGTCACCTGCAACAATACATATGATAGAAAGAAATAACTTGACAGAACAACAGTAATAGTTTGCATCGCAGACATGATGTGGATTTGCTGTGAAAGGCTTCCCTGTAGGAATCTAAATACACTAGAAAAATAACCAAGTCAAGGGTCTTCAATTTGGCCAAGGACCCCTTAGCCAAAAGAGAGGCAGGGACCCCCTATTGCATATATTGTGTAAAACTGTATATATATTAACTACTTATATTAACTATAACTATATATTAAACTTGGAAGATGGAGGTTGTCAGGCAGAGGGTCATATCACCTTCCATCTTGACCTGCATTTGCTTTTTAGGCAGGTGAAAGAGGGCATTTTTCTTTTTTCCCAGAGGGAAATATTTGTTGGATTTATGTCAATGTGTATTTTCAAACACATTTAAACTTTTGTAAAGGGAAAAAAAACACATTAAAAAAATTAACTGTGCCACCCTGGCAGTAACTGTGAGGACCCCCTGTTGAAGACCCAGGACTTAAACACATCATGAAAAAGAAGAAGCTAATTCATATCAAATTCAGTGCTATTTAGCATTTAGCTCTGCCAGGCAATATAGAAAACTGCAAAAAACTTTTATTTATAAAATTAAACATTGCAAAAATAAAATAAAATAAATTATAATAAAATAAAATGAAATAAAACAAAATAAAATAAAGGTATATGAGATATGGCAACACTGCTAACCAGCATAACATCAAATAAAAAACTTCTTTGACACAGAATTTCAATGGCAAATCAATCATTGTATTTTCTCCCTGCTTGGCGACTTGATATGCTAGGGAACTGAGCAAAATTGTACATATTATATATTTTTCACTATACATATTTTCACATTCATGTTTTTCCTTTGTGTGTGTGCTGTTGTTCTGATTTATGGTGTCTGTTGCCTGTTTGTTTTCTCTTTCTCTGAGCTTCAACTGAGCTACCATGCTGTACCAAAACAATTACCAACAACTATGTTTTGTACAGTTATATTAAATTATTTTATTCCCAAATTAAAATGACTTTTTTTTTTTTTTACCAAATTTGTTACTTTGACTAACAGTGCAGATACATCCAAGGTAAAGTTTAAAACCAAAACATAGTGATGAACTGATGTAGCCACTCTCTCATGACTGAAGCATCTCATCCACTGATGGGTTTATGAAGACGTTAGTTAAAGTCATGTCGTGTGAACTAAAAGAAATTCACACAACATGACTTTCAGAGTACTTCTGAGCGGACTGACCTGTCTGTGGGGGCAGGAGGCTGCAGGAGGTGCTGATGCTCTGAGTCAGACCCTCAACCTCTGGTTTGGGCTCTGGGCTCAGAGGCACAGACAGGAAGTGGTTGAGGTTGATTGGATGAGTCTGACTCTGGGCCAGGCAGGGCAGGCTGCGGCGAGACGGCTTCAGGCTTTTCTCCTTCAGGATCTCGCTGATGCTGGTGTGCATGCCTGAGGATGAGAGGGACAGGGGAAGAGTGGAGGTCATTTCAATAGTCACTTTAAACAATTTTTGAAAATATAGAAGGAAATAAGAGGAAAATAAAAAATGTCTTCACCTGAATTATCTGCAATGTATATATTTTTGCATATTTATATATTTATATCATGCATGCATGCTTACATTAGTAAATATTGATTTAAGTTAGAGACACTTGAGTTAAAACGATAATTCACCTGAAAACGAAAAGTCAGAGTTTTACAGGAAAAAGGCGTTGCACTCATCCCCCAAACAATTGAAGCAGTTTAAATCCAACAAAAGGGACTTGTTGCTTTCTACCAACTCTAAAAGTCTCTCTCTGTGTGTGAGGAAGGCTTCGGGTAGCTTGTAAAGACTGGCGTGCAGATACAGTGAGCTCTTGTTGGTCTCGAGCGAGTGCGCATAGATGAACGACCCTTCCACACTAGGAGGCTACAACAAGGCTGAAAACATTGTGCCAGTGATGTTTTTCAAAGCAACTTGGCACGTCAGGGCTACAGGACAGTTGTATTACTGCAGATGAGACATTTTGTGGTTTAATTATGTATATTTTTAACATTTGAATCCTGGTCATCCTTTGCTTAAACTGTTTGGGAGATGAGTGCAACGCCTTTTCCCTGTGAAACTCTGTCAGTGTTTTGTGGACTATTAAACTCTTCATTGGCATAAGGGTAAGCAGATAATGACTGAATTTTCATTTTTGGGTGAACTATCTCTTTAAGGCATGGATTAGCCTTTGACACATACATGACATTTAATCTTACCAGTCAGGAATATAATAAAAACGTATTACTTAAGAAGTGGGGTGGTGCTGCGACCTACAGCAGTAAATGGCATCATACCATGAAGGGTATCAACAGAGTATTCAGGAGGAGTTATCAGGCTACACTTTACATCTGCTTGAGTAAAACTGGACATTTCTAGTCAGCTGAAGGCCAAACACACACATACAATGTTCCCTCAGAATGGTGTGTGCAATGGGCCTTAAGGTACTTCTCTTGTCTGGGGGATGTGTCACAGATGTTACCCAATCAGCAGCAACATTTATATAAACCCAACCATATTAGAAGGCAGTGTCCTTGCATTCACAACATGTTCAGCTCACCACTTTTTCCATTTAACCATTTTGCTATGTCTTATCAAGGCTCTGATGAATGAGCCAGTGAGAAGGAAGCATAAAAGGGCCACTCCACTCCACAAGTTCATTTGAAGTACTACCCAGCTTAAGGATACACTTTTATAATGCAGCTCTGTAGCTCTGAGGGGAGCTTTATAAAGTCTGAGAAAACAACCCCTGTGATGTCCTCAGGGTTTATCTCTGACAACACAGTTACAAGAAAAACCCAGACAAACTGAGGCCTTGGAGTCTGAAAGATGTCTGCATCTACCAGACAGGAAGACTTTCACTGAAGACCATACTGGGTTGTATTATGAAAAATGCAGGTGTTTTTGGAGCTTGACCCATACAAGGGACTAAAGGCCAAGACATATCAGTTCAGTGTCAACTGAATTAGTTTTGACAATTCTTTTGTAAAATCTAGCTCTTGTGAGTCTGCCAGCTTTATGGAAGTGAAACACTAAATCACTGAAGTGTCCCTTGAGTGAAGCTGCTGATGCCAGTAAGCTAATGCCAATAAGATTTATGATACGGAAAGCTTTATATTTTGATTACATTGTAATGTAAAAGTTCGACTCGGGACAGGAGCTGGATATTAGCATTAGCTATAAACTCTTTGTGCAGCATTTCAGTTTTATGCTCTGTATTATAACTATGAGCCTGTTTAGACCTAATATTAACATGGGTTTTGAAATCCAAACACAAGTGGACAGCAAAGATACATCGCTGTTTACATCTGTGTCCATTACATGTCTCCAGATGACAACTTGTGTCTCTTGCGCTAAAAGGTCAAAGAACCCCGCACACAGTTAATACGTCCACACTCTCACTAGCTGCTCGCTAACATGACGGTACAGCTGGAGATGACACTGTTAGCAGAATTCAACATCTCCTACCATAGGGCAAAATAATGGGCGGTCAGACACCATTGTCCTACTTTTCGTAAAATGACCACCTCATGGAGTGTTAGCTGTCACCAAAACAACCACCACATCCTGCATTAATGATGTAGTCCTTGTCGGGACACATCAGGATGCATAAGTGTTTACATTACAAAAGATATGTGGTCAAATGTGTCTCAGACCAACTTGACGAGTGGTTTAAGTAATCAGATCTCAATCCGTCTGGGTTGTAATTTACTCTCAAATTTGTGGTGGTCGACTTGTGATCGGATCACCCAAGATGCTCTTATTTTCAGGTATAAACATGCTCAGTTTAATTTCATCATCCCTATCCCTATAGCAGAAAAAAGTCACTTAAAAAAAACAAAAATAAAAGAAAACCTATTACACCAGAGCTTGAACTGATAACAAGGGCATGTGTGGAAAAAAGGGAGGGAGAGAGAAATCACTTCAGTCATCAACTGGTCCATCCTTTTATGGGCTACAGTGATGATAATAATGTCTGCCCTTTAGAGAGGAGTGCATTAAAACCATCAGCACTCCCCCTCCATCATTACACAGCTCGATACCTCAAGACAAGCCGCATGATGGTGCACCACAATGCTTACACACATACGCCTGCTTGAGCTGCAACCAATTTAACCAAGATACATGTAATAACAGCATCCATGTGTGCTGTTACATAACTTTCTTATTAGCATTTTATTGATACCAGCTAAGGTCTTTTTCAAGGTTATTTCAGTGATAAAAGAGCAACATGGTGACAGTGGGGATGACGGATTATTGAATCAGTGCTTCAGTATTGTAATGATAAGTTGTAAAGACAAACTCTTAGGCTAATAATGATAATGAATGTCCAGCGATTGAAGCAGGTCATTGTGGCTGACCTTCACAGCAGGCAGCAGCTCCACCTCTGAAGCCTCTGGCGTTTATTCATGAAATGAAGGCGCTCGCTTTCAATTGACAGCGTGACTTACTTTCACCCCCAGTGAGGAATTCTCTCAATGACCTTCCTGAAAACGTTCAGCTGCATTGATAATTCACTCTTAGCATCCTGAGGGTCCACGCTGCAAGCTGCGCAATAACTCACTCTCATGACACTGATCCCAGTGGGATTCCCCAGTGCTGCTTGGTGAGAAGGGAGCTGTTAAAGACGTGAGCTTGAGGGCTCAGGGGAACCACTGATCATGCTGTTTATTTCCTGTGCAGCCCCACAGATATGAAATGAATGGAAGTTGTGAACTCCGGCTAAAAGTTACACAATGAATTATTGAGAAAGTGAAAACTGTGTAAATCTTGATGTTCACTAAAAGTAAATTCTGCTTGCAGCTGGATTTCACTCTCCTCCGGAGACAGAATTAGAAAATATAGTTTGAAATAAAAGTCTTTTGAACATAAGAGTATGATAACTCAGCACAAAATATGATAAAAGTTAACTTTAAATGAATCTATTTGTCCACGTCAGAAAGTTATTTTGTCCTCAGGCAAACAACAAAGCTTGATTTCCCTGTGCTTTAATTATTTTTTACAGTGTATACAAGCACTCAGTTCCCCTTGGTAACTTTTGAGATTTCAGTCTGTTTTATTAAATCCAATATCTCAAATCAATACAGAGCTGCAGGTTGTCAAGCTGTTATTAAAGACTCGTATTGTGCCAATTACATCTGTACGAAATCTGCAATGACATTTCAGAAACCAGGGATTTTATGGTCCACTCACCAGCAACAACATGCTTTATGAGTGGCTGGTAAATCAGAGCGAGCCATGAGCTTCTACTCAAGAGGCCAAAATGCCTCAAGTGCCATGATTTCATAGTCTCTGCAGATTGGCCAGCAGAGTACCCTTCCTACCCACTCCCTCTCTCTCTCTCTCTCTCTCTCTCTCCATTAAGTTGGTTGACACACAGGGCTGGGGAGCAACAAAATACAAATAATTTAAAAAAGAGTAAATGTATTCCCTTACAGTTAGATGTTAAATCTGAGGTATTCTGAGTACAGCTAATCTTTAAAAAATGATTTGTTGGGATTCCTTTATTTGTTTTGTTTCATTTGCTCCAACATGTGTCCATGTGAATGCAACACAAGCAAGCATCAGTTTGATTTCATTGTTTTCTGTTGGAAGCTTCCAACTGGTTATGGGCAACACAGTGCTGCTACTTTGAGTTAAACTTTTCCTAGACATGCTGTCTCTATCTGTTACTGTTGCTCACTTTGAAAGTTCCGCAATGGATGAACAGCTGATTAATGAAGTTGAAACAGGGTTTCCCACTCAGTCATTTATTTGTGGTGGCCTGCCATGATTAAAACATCTGTCCCCATGAACAGAATTTTTATTTTTTTTGGACCATTCAAAAGTCACGCTGAAATATATATACCGTTTGGGTATTGTTTGCACCAAAGTCTCGGAGCGCAGAACGCACTCTGAGCACAAACGAAGCAGCAGAAAGTCAGGCGCATCAAAAGTTAACCTTAACTGTTCATTCTGCTGGGTGTAAAAGTTTGCATTCACTCGCAGCAGCTGCTCCTCCCATCCATCGATCTGATCAGATCAGCTCTGAATGGACTGACAGATCACTTAGCCACCCTGTGACTCACAGACTGCTGCTAAGGGGGGAAAAAAATGAAAAGCTTCGCCTGTTCTGCATTCATAGACCTGAAAAAACATCCTCATTTTACTACAAAAACCTAAATAAGTGGGCAGCTGGCTGCAAGGAGATCACCAGGGACTGGAAAGTTTCTGGTAAATGACCATCTAAAATAAAAATTGCTGTTGGCTATACTGTCATCTCCAGTAAATATTCCAATTTAAAACCTGTGTTTTCTGTTTCAAAAGTAAAAACAGAAAGATGGATGGTACTAGCCCATCTTTTCATTTATTATAGCTCCAGCCGAGTGCACAGCTGATAGGTAGCCTACATAGTTTGTTTACATGCCGTAACAGAAGTGCATAATTAATGGATTCAGTGGGGGCAAAGAGTGGCGCTTGCTTGCTGTTAGGACACTGTGTAAAATTCATATGAGGCATGCATTTTTAAAAAAAGAATGTGCAGTGCACGTGACACATGATGATGGCAGAAGAGATGCACAGCAAGGACAGCGTCATGTGTATTTGGCATGGAAATATGCAAATGACCTCAGCGAGAGCATTCTTAAGTATTCCAATTAAGTAATCTAATGGAAAATGTTACAAATTTTATTTTAGGGCATGTGGTCAGTAATCTGTAGTGGAATACGTTTTAAAAGTAACTGTCCCAACACTATCAGCGCATAGACAAAGGCAGCTGTGTATATGTATAATCATAAATAAATAATAAATTAAAAAAATAATAAATAAAAAGCTACATTTACTCAACCCTAGCTGGTTTTGACAATCCCAATAGATATCAGCAAAGCTTGACATGTCTGAGATGATACATCAGAGCAGAGCAAGCTAATGGCCATGAAGGGGTGAGGCTCACTGATCCCAAAGGACTCTCAAATATTAAAATAGACCCACAAATTGGACGGAGTTGGTGTTGTGTGAAATTGCTTCCATGGAAATTTCAGAGATGGAAAAAAAAAATCTCTCTCAGCCTCTGTGGATATTAAGGATATAATAATGGTTATCTGACAATCACTGCCCGGTTCCAAAGCTTTAGCTTTATTTTTGTGATGTAGACAGACTCTGTGAACTCTGTCCCAGTCAAAACAGTATATTCTGGAGACAGTGCATTGTGTAAGTCTATATAAATATATAAAGGGTTCATCTAATGTGAAATCCTGTGTTTAATCTCACTGTGCACTGGCTTAAACTGGTTTATCAGGAGAAAGTTAATCCTGTGTGTGTGCATGGACTGTTTGTGTACATCTGTGTGCCAGTTGGTATGGCAGTCTGTGTGTCTGTGAATTCTGCACAGGGAGGAGGGATGCGGGAGGAGGATAAAAGAATAAAAAAGAAACAGATCAAAAGGCCCAGGGAGTGGACGCTCAATGTGAGGTGACGAGGGAAAAAAAACACCTCTGAATTTTCTCTGCATCAACATGACACGGGCCTTGACGACAATCCCTGCATGTGCTCTCACAAACACCCACTCAGGCTCATCTGAGGGGGAGCTGGACGAGATTCAGGGAAGGTCGTGATCCAGGATTTGGATCTCTCCTGTGCAGCTTGTCCATGACGGTCTTGTGACGTGAGATTAGAAGGATTTTTTGTCAGTTTGTGCATGTGTGTGGGTATACATACCATTATGACTGTATACTGTGTACTGTATACTTGCCTACAAATGTTTATAATCATGACAAACATCAAAAATGGATGTTGTATTTAGTTGTTTGTTACGCTCCTCTTGATTATTTCTGTCATAAAAAGTGAGCATATCCCTGGCAGTGTCACAGAACTATTCCTCTAAGTGTCTCTGTGCGGCTGTCACCAAATCTACTCTGAGCCAGCTGGAGGAGCAAACATTTAATTTGAAAAACGTCCAAGGATTTTATGATCAACTGCATGCTGTTATCTATCAGAGCAAGCTAAACAATGTGGTGAGGATGTGGTAAAATGTGAAATTTGTGTAAAAAAGAAATATTTCTCTTGCTTCTGGTTGTTTGCCCAAACGCTATGAGAGACACGAGCAGCAACTTAACAGTCAAGACATTATCTGCAAGGATGATGCACGAAGTAGCAAACAGACAATTCAGGTCAGTGGGCTGTTTCCCATCATGCCTCTGTTTTCTCATTCTATACCGTCAATAATTCATCCATGTTCAGCCCATAGCACTCTAGTGTCACAGCTTTCAGCTGAGGAGCATTCTACATTAAAAGCACAACGGACATCATTATTGCCTTCTCCTCACAGAGCGCATTTCAGGGGAGCCCTGCTATAAAAGAGTGAGCTAAGAGGAAAAAAACTAACACACACACACACATATACACACTTAGAAAATCCGGTCCAAAACACTGCCATGAAGGATTTATAAAAATTATCACGTGTTGGCAGGACTGAGGCGAGGCCGGCAGCCTCTCCTGCAGAAACCTTCTCTGAGCAATTAGTGTGTTTCATCCTCCGCCTGGCCCCATATCAAAGAACACACAGACAGAGCTGAGTTCACAGGGAGCATTTAAAACGGTATCATTAGCAGCCTCTGAATATTCATCTCATATCTAATGCTACATGGTGAGCACTTGAGGCAGAACGATAATTCTTGCTGACCAAATACAAGTATGAAATGATGAGTGAACTGTGGATCGCACAAGAGCTGCAGAAAATGTCAGAATAATACGCTTTCACATGAAGTCATACAAGGTAAAATACATTCCTTCAACCTGTGCTTTGTAATCTAGCTCTTTTTTGCCTCTTCTTATATTGCAGGCTGCTGCTTTAAAAGTGTTGTGGTAATCCATGGTTTCTGGTTGCATAATGATTAAACTAGTTTTGGGTACAGTCGCTTCTGTTGTTTGACAAATTAAATCCACCACAGAATCAATTCATTCATTGATGTTATTATTAACATTGTGGTGTCCTTAAATGTGCTCCAGACTCTTATCGGCTTCATCTGTCATGTCACTGGGGGCATGTGTAGTTTTTTGTTTGCATATTATGACGTCAACAAGATTGTAGCACGCTCGCTTTTTCCAAAAGCAGGTAGGGACTCTGCTCCGAACAATGCACAGCAACAATTCACAAAGTCCAGTTCATTTGCTGAGTGCGAGCACTGTGTGCTGTACCCGGGCAAAATACTTGATCCGTGCCTGAATCCACTTGAAAAGATAGTCTAAAGTATGGTTCACATTAGTTGTGAAAACTAGCTGCGCTAAAACAGGCGCATGGAGTTTCAAAAGTATTTACCAGTGGTCTCCACCAAAATCTGCATATGTGAGCAGCACCTGCTAATCTCACCCTTTGAACTGCACGGCCATGAGTGATAAGCAGGAAGGATCGCTCTAAGCAACCTCTCCAAAATATAGACCACAATAGCCACAATGGGAAGGTCATCTTCATTGTATGGGCTTGGGATCTTCCAATTGGAGCCTTTTTTTACACTGCAGCCATAACATAAACAAATGTCGCGTAGGTGATGACACAAGTGTATTCCAGAAATTACTAATGTGGTAGCTGCAGCTGAGCAGTAAGGTAGGAAAATGGCGCAGATTTAAAAACAATAAAATTCAAAAACTTGTTTTCTTTGCATGTTCATCTGACCAAATCCAACTTGGACTGCTAACAGACGGTGAGCTAAATATATATTCAGCATCATAAAAGCTTTTTGAAAAGTAAACATTTAAAACGAGAACTGATGACTAAGTGCAGCACCACTTACCACTAATACTGTGACTGCAGGTTTGCAGCTTCAGATTTCACAGAGAATATTAACTATAATTTGATTTTCTTAGAGCAGAGAAAAATAAAGTACCACTACTTTCTGAAATGTCCCACATCAAGGAGTCACTAACATAGTCATTTTTAGAGCCCCAGTTTATTGAATTAGAAAACTTATGACCTTTCCACTCAAGGGGTGGGAGAGCAAATTGATTCTTTCTTCTTTCTTCTTTTGAAAGCCCGTCTTGCAGTAAAGTCAATAACTTTAAATTTAAAACCAGTTCTCGACATTATGATCAACTGTAACAAGACTAGGCTATACTTTCCTTACGGCTGGACCAACTGGATGGTGAAACTTAACAATTGCATGCGTTGTGTTTATTTTCTAAGCTAGCTTCCATTTGTTTTTACTATTGTATTAATAAACAATAATGGAAGTAAATTCCTCTGTTAATTTCAATGATGGGTCATAATAAATATGCTATTGTATTAATAAACAATACTGGAAGTACATTCATCTGTTTGTTTCAATTATGGATCATTATGAATATGCTGTTTCAAAAGATGCAAGTAAGTAGTCACACAGTGAAAAAAAATCATGTATAGAAATCAAAAACTTTGATGCATCAAAATGCATTGATAATTCTCTTTGGACTACCCTTGAGAGTATATGAAAAATGGCAAAACAGGCTGCACCAACTCTCATTTTTCAATAAACAAAAACTGATCAGAATACTTTGACATAAACATTCACAAGCATTGTTACATATGGCCTCTAAATGTTCATTAACATCTGTCAGTGTTTCAGTGTTTGATGTTATAATATAACATTAGAGTCCTCCTATATGATTTGTGATTTACCACATCAGTACTTTATCCACTCAAATACAAATAAGTAATGTCAGTTTGGTCACTCATTCATTTAATAGTGACAATTATAGTTAAATATTCACATCTGGCATGTTGTCAATTATTGAATTTGCCACACAAGCTACTGAATTAAGTGACTATAATGACAAACAATATAGTTTAGCTGATGGATGCAGTAATAACATCACAACAGCTCACTGACTTGACCTGAAGCTAATGTGTTATTAAAACATGAAGCATCTAACTACAGGAGCTGACCAATTTAAGGCAACAATGAAGAAAAACACTGATTTATGCTGTGACTAAACTATTTACCCCTTTGGGCATTTTCATGTTTTATGTTTTACAACACTGAATCACAGTGGAAGTATTTAGGATTTTTGGATGATGATCGACAAAACAGTAAGTAAATAATTAAAAACAAAAAATTTGCTCTGCATACACTGTTGCTAGTCGTTGTCTGTCTCTCACGTGCAGCTAAGCCGACAGCCTGACCGTGAACACACCTTAGAGCAGATGGCACTTTTTACCCGCGGTTTAAATGGTTCAGGACCTCATTACACAATCCTGGCACAACCTCTGGGTTGCATCATCTGAGCAGATTAAGCATCTTCTTTCTCTCTCAATCTCTATATTTTTCCTCTCCTTTAACGCCACACTATCTTCTTATGTCCCCTGATTGCTTGCAATTTCTACTACGTCACAGGATTTTCCGCAAAGCCCCTGCTGTGTCCCTGCGTAAACACACCTCATCAGGGAATGCATAGTGCACTGTCTTCAGTAAACACTAGCAAGCATTAAAGGTCACAGCAGAACATTGTAGTTCCACTACGGATCGCCAAAAACAGTGTGTTTTTGCAGACGTGATTAAACTGTAGAATAAACTATGGGCTCCAGCAGAACTTGTGTCTGCTTTGTTCTTATAACCTAGCAACAAAACAACCACTGACTATTTAAAGACTGTGAAAGTGTTAAAGCTGTCACTGCAAAACAATACACACACATGCAAAAAAACAGCCTCTTTGTTTTGTCATTTTTGTAAACTCCTTTTCTACCAGGCATGCTACATTTAATGAAAGGCACCTTTTACACAGAATGGATCAACACACATAAATCTAATGTCAACGTCTTATTCTACAGCAACCTGCTTAAAAAACAGATGATACTGTATGTGCTCTCCCTAAATCTGCCCTGAAATTAATGTCTGTATCTATAAAACCATCTGCCTGCTTGCATAAGAGGACAGGTGGCCTGCTTAGGACTGTGGAAACAAAAGGTTTACACATGAACACACACAACACACATTTGCTGTATATATAATGTTAAAAAGTGTAGCCTAACAGAAGACAGGACTCCCAGTGCTTCAGCAGCCACTGAAACCAATGCACCATCAAACAGAGCATAGGGTCACTTCTGGGGAAATTACATAGGCTTACAATAATTTACCCAAGAGATTTACCCTATTGCTAACCACGACATGTCTTACCCCAACCTTGACCACTAACACAAAAGCTTTTGTCCCCAACTGGACAACAAGTCCCCATTTCACTGGTCTGAAATTTGAGATGTGTCTTCAAAGGTAGCCTACAGTCGCTTTTACACTCCCTTTTCTGGGCATGAATGATACGCCATAATTCCACCTTGCCATCATGTATAAAAAGTACAAAGACAGGACAACGTTTTTTGGCCTTTAAGCAGGCAGCATATATAGTAACAGTGACGAGTTAACGTCTGTGTAACAGGTGTGAGCCAGCAGGAAGGGAAAGGTGTGATGTTTTGACATTGTGTTGTATGTGCCACCCACCACCAGGAAATTTAAAAAGCAGCTAGCATACCTTTAAAAGACCAATGCAGCAAATAAAATGCAATTCAAATTGCCGAAAAGTGATTGCAGCCGTTATCCTGTTACTGAAAGGTTTCTGTGGCAAGATAGCAGCTGCAATCACCTTTTGGCAAGTTGAAATTGCACTTTTTGCATTGCATTGGCCCTTTAATGGCATTTACGCAGGTAAAAATGACTGGAGTGATTACAATTAGTCAAATAAAACACCCAAGAATAAAATCTAGTCATTTTGAGGCAGAAACAACCTTTCAGCTGCAAGATAGCAGCGGCAATCACTTTTTGGCAAGTTGAAAATGGCATTTTATTTGTTGCATGGGTCTTTTAAAGGTATTTAAACAGATAAAAGAGGACTGGGTGAGCTACAGTCTGCCAAATATATTCATTATGAATTAAATCAAGTCATTTTGAGGCAGAAACAACTTTTCAGTGACAAGATAGCAGCTGCAATCACTTTTTGGTAAGTTAAAAATAGCATTTTATGCATTACATTGGCCCTTTCAAGGTATTTACATGGTTAAAAATGACTGGAGTAATTACAATTAGTCAGATACACCCCCCAACAATTAAATCTAGTCATTTTGATGCAGAAACAACCTTTTAATAGCAAGATAGCAGCTGCAATCACTTTTTGGCAAGTAAGAAAAAAAAGGACTGGGTGAGCTATAATCTGTCAAATATATATCAATATGAATGAAATCAAGTCACTTTGAGGCAGAAACAACCTTTTAGTGATAAGAGAGGAGCTGCAACCACTTTTTGGCAGATTCTTATGTGTTGTACTGGCTCTTCATAGGTGTTTCAACAAGTAAAAGGAGGTAAAAAGGACTGGAGTGGTTATAATCTAGGGCACAGAGCAGGTAATATAATGCAGGCTCATAAGGATAATAGCAGATAATACCTTCCTTTTTACATTACCCATCCGTAAATTATAATAGACTATTTTCCAGATGTAAAGATTTGAGACATATTAAACACATACAAACACATACAAACTGCAAACACGTGAAAATTGGGTTTGAAGAAACATTAAAGTTTCACAAAGACATACCTTTGCTCTTACCACAGACATAAAGTTATGTGTATTTACCTGCTACGACTGTTTGATCCATGTGAGAGCAACTAAAGACGTGAATACTGGGCGATACAGCTTTTACAAGCTGTGCACGTTCCCACGGACGGGAATCAGTTTATGGCAGATGATCACTTTTTGGCATGACACCCACATGCAGTGGGTGCCGTCATGCCGCCATTGTTCGGTGCTATGTAAAAAGAGCAAAGCTGGCTTAATGGAGGGACTTCGTTGCGGCATTATTTTGGGATCTCTGTGAAAAAAGGGCTCAAGCCTAACCCCCCCCCCCCCCACACACACACACACACACACACACACACACACACACACACACACACACACACACACATAAACAAACAAACACTTCTCTTGGGAAAAAAGGGGAAATACACCACTATTCCATAAACTGTTTGCATGAGGAAGAAGTGAAGGAACTTGCTTGATATGCAATATTGATTCTTAAGAAGCTATAGTAGTATTACAGAAGATGGTGTCTAGTACAGTTAATACTATTTGACAGTGCAACTAATGATTATTGTCATCAATCAATCTGCAAAAAAACAGAAAACAGGCAGAAACGCCATCACAATATCTCAAAACATAACATGATGCCATTAAATGTCTTGTTTTGTTCAATCAAAAGTTAAAACCTCCTAAAATATTTGACATGTTGCTGTATAAGTCCCACATTTGGGAACCTGAAACCTTCAAGTGTTTGACATTTTAAACTGATTTATCATCTAATCGCAGCTCTAGAATAATACATGTCAAAGCATGAGCAGAGCTTTGCTAAAGATTTAAGTGCTCAACTAAAGAGCCAGGTTGCATTTAGATCTCGCTCTGCTTAAAGCAAATACTCCCTGGCAGTTATGGAGTGTTCAGTGAGTCTGTAAGTTTATAATTATTCTGCCAAAGAACATTTGAAACTCAAATGCTGGAAAGTAATATCAGATGGCTGTGAGTCATTTTCAAAATGACATCCAAATGGAGCTGTGTGTTCTAGTTTCTACCAGATGAGCATTTCTTTTTCTTTCAAGGTAGGAGGAAAAAAGCAATTTGCACCCTCACCTTGTGTTTACTTGCATAATCAGACCCTTTTCTAACCCTCTGTGTTCTGTCTTCAACCAAACATGTTTTCTCACCTGCAGCTCAGCAGAGAGCCTTTTAAGGGAAACCTGGAGTGATTTAACTCCAATGTAAAAGACCTTATATTGGTTTCCAGTTGATTTAGAATCAATTTCCAGATTTTATTGACTACCAATAAAGTAATAAACGTCTTGACTCCAGCAACGCTAAGAATGCTTTTCACCTCCCATGTACAGAAACACAAAGACACATTCAGCTCAAGCCTTTCTATGCTCTCCAGGGTGTTACTGATTGTATTTGAGGAACTGCAATATAATTTCTGAATTTTGCTTTAGCAGGTCTCCTGTGAGCCAACATCCACCCCTTTGCCTACAGTGTAATGGTGCACTTAGCAGTCACTGAAATATTGAGTGGGCCCTCAGGGCTGTAGTCAGATTTTTACATAAATCTGATATCATGTTGTGCTATGCATTTCCTGTTGGCTGGACTGAATCCAGGAAGTGGCTCACTCTGTCATATATAATGTTACCAAGTTAGCTATAAAGTAAAAAATAATTACTGCATTAACACAATTCTTACAATTCAACAATATTAAAAACATAATTTAAAAAAAAAAATCGGTTCGAATGGGTGATGTATCCAGTGACTAATTTCACTGTCATTTAAACAGAGATTTAAATTTTGAGTAGTTGACTCATCTTTAAAAAAAAAAAAAAAACTCAGAAAACAGTCAAAATTTAAATTTGCTGACTTGCGACAGAAGCAAAATGGTAACAGTTGATTAATTGCGCACATTCCTAGTTTAGATTATCATAAAAAACTCCAAAGAAAACTTTAAGGATTCATGTGGTTCAGCCCATGTTGTGCATAGGTTGTGGTAATAGAAAAAAGAAAGGTATTGTATATATGTATATAAACTGCTCTCCCAACTTATTTATGTTTAACTCCTACGGTTTCTTCTTACACTCAAAGCCAGCAAAGGGACATGAGCTACAGATAAGCTAACACCCCCTTCAGCAGGGCATCCCTCACTCATGAGATTTCTGACTGCTTGGCTCAGCATCCTCTCATCAGAAGCCAGGGGAGAGACCCTTTCATCCTCCTCAGCCAGGTACATCAACAAAAAGAGGTTGTCGCTCCTCGTTTATCAGCCTGCATGTGTCAGCATGAAAACAAGAAGTTCCTGCAACATTTTTCAAAATGCAGACAGCCAGTACATGAATAACTAACACAAAGCATTAAACAATCACGAGTGTTTTCTAAAGAGCCCCACTTAGGGTCAAAAATCCATACTGGCGCAGTAGGATTAACAAGCTTGACTGGAAGACACCAATTGATGACTTGATGGGTATGTATTTATAGATTTAAGGTAAATTTGTGTGGCGACAAATTGTCTGTGTTTCGTTGTACAGTTTGTTACATGATCTGAGTTATTACCAAATTGCCAGATGGACACCAACATGAGCCGGAGTCTGACGTCTCATATTGCTTTATCAATAATATGCCTAGTGGAGATGCTGACTGAACGACAGGAACTTTTAACAGCCTTAAATCATTTTTTCATTACTGTCAAAGCTTGAGTGCAGCTATTTTTGGTGAGCTACTTCACCTTAGCACAAACTAGTCCACATGCTGCTGAGCAGTTTGTATGGAACAGTTTCCTCGAGGCACATGCACAATATACTGTAATCACTTCTCATTCGGGGTGCAACAATACACATATTTGTATTGGACTATTTAGTACAAGGCTTTCAATTCAGTACACATTACAAAACCCAATGATTTGTTGTCATATTACATTGAAAAAATATAATACTACAGATTAAATAGTTTGAAACATAAGCCTTTTTACACAGAGACTGCGTTACAGGGCCGCTTTGAAGTCCCTTCTTTATGCCTCTTTTGTATTTTGTATTGAAACAAACAACAGCTCCAGTGTGTGATTACAGACAGCAGGCCGGCATCGCAAAATCAAATCAGGAGTGACTGGCGTGACATGCAACAGCGTCGGCTGATTTCGTCCTCTGCTCAGAGGGTACAGAGCTCCTGAATCTTGTTGTTTTCCCAGTTTGCAGACATTTAGGGTCACACACATGAACACATCGTCAAAGCGTCACACCCGTGCTGCCCATGGTCATGCCTTTTCACCTTTTCGGCTCTTTTCGGGGCTGTTACTACCTCCATTCTCCACTCAGAGGCAAGACCAATCTTAGTTGAGTGTAGGTTGTGACTTAAGGTGACCAAAATTAAATGTTAGGATAAAATCTGATGCAAACCTTAATTCAATATTGAAGACAGATAACAGATGACATTTGTTTTTGTTGGTTTTCAGTTGTGTTGCTAAATAACCAAAACCCAAACGTCTCATGAGTTGTAAAGAACAAAACACAATGTCAGCGAAAGGTCATAATGTTGAAGTCCTGACAATGTGAAATACAAACATCATTAGACATTTAAAATACTCTCAACCCAATTTTCACTTCAACCAAAACTTAATGTCTGTCAAATGTAAGAGTCAAACATCTGTCGGCGCCATGATGATGTCATACTAACATCAGCTACCAGCTGGGTTACACCCTATTCTGTACTGCAGGCTTAATGATGTATTTGAGCCCTATTGTACTTTTCTGTCAGGAGCCAGTTTCAGCCAGAACATAATTCCCACTTTGTCAAAAAAAAATGTTTTCTAAAAAAGCCCAAATAATGATGTTTAACATTTAAAATTTGGAAATGAAGGAAATTTCTCTGGCATTTCAGAAACAGAATTGATTCTAAAAAACAAAAATTACATTGAGCTATTTTTGTTTTTCATGCTGCTAAGAGGACACCTCAGAAGATCGGTCGACTCAGGAATAAGCTCCATCTTTGTTCAAAGTCAAAATGCTCATACTCTATGATGCCATTTTTTCATAAGTTAAAAATGTTAAAAATCAAGGAAATTTTGAATGTACATTCATTTTCAATGTAATCATTTTTTTTGCTGTATAGAAAAGAACCAAACCGAGAAATTTTCGAGGCATTACATCCCTGCTACACTGCTTATACCAGCCTACTTCCACTGCTGTTAATGTTTAAGCAGATTCCTGACAGCTGATGCATATGGACAATACTGTGAGTGCAGCTCAAGTCGCTGCAAGTTCACACTAAAAACGCCTTATCAGGATGTGCATTGTTTGTTAAGAAAGGTCATGTCTTCTCTGAATGCAGCATTAACTGCAACCATCCACTGTTTCTAACAAACATCAATTAAATAATAAAAGCAATTTCTGATGAATGTTGTCATGTTTATGGTGCTACTTATTAATGTTTGCTTTAATTGGATCTGTGCCTAAAGAAGTAATGACTTGGGTAATAGAGTCATAAACTAGTGGATAAAATAAAAGAGCGCACAGGTTCATAAACAGGCTTCATCCCAGGAGGAGGAGGCTGCAAGACCTCCAACTCTGCGTCACACTTACACCAAGTACAGAGCCCGTCACCTCCGAGTGCCATTTAACACCACAAACTATTTAACTAGCGAAGAAAAGTCACCATACATCACACTCAGCTCAGACATTAACCACCGGCGGACGCGAAACGATCACATTAGCGACCAACCTTTCTGCTGCTTGAAGGACTGGATGGAGCCCGAGTGGTGCACCATTGCGACGATCAGTTGGTTTCCAGCGTTAATTGAATTCCGTATTACGAGAAACAAATTTGCAGAAAACATGGGAAACTATGGCAGGGTAGCGTAGGTGTTCTCCTCGCAGCTCCCATCCTGCCAAACCATCTCACGGCCGATGCGCAAACCCCAGCAACACCTGTCTAAGCTCCGCATGCTCCCCCCACCCTTCTCCCCTCCACTCCCCTACCACCATCCACGGCTGTTGTCATGGTGACGGGCAGTAGGGGAGGTCCTGAGATGGACACGTCCCCCCTCCGTCCTGATTTACTGACTCCAAATAAGCTGCGGGAAATTACTAGGGGCAGCACATCTCAAATGGACCGACAAGGACATGTATTGATTCGGTCATCAGTCATCCTTTTTTACCTCGTGCTGAAAGCTTGTAACCTATACCAGCACATAACTCTCAGGTAGCGGGAAATACAGTTAGACTATAGTGTTAACTAAAATATAACGCAGTCAGAAAAAAAAGAAGTGTATGAAATACTTTTACGTTTCAGCCACTGCAAGCCCCTTTGGATTTTAGATTTGTGCCTTGAACTTCATCATTTGGTGAGCCATTCTTACAGAAAAAAAGGCATTTTTAGATAAGCATTATTGTTAAAAAAAAACAAAACAAAACCAAACAAACAAACAAAAGCAATGCCAAAAGTAGCAAAGTAGCCTTTTTTTAGATATTAATTTCTGTAAATTAATTAATTTTAATTCAAAATAAATGCATTTTAGATATACAACATTGTAAAATAAATAAATAAAATTTTCATTCTAAAAATTACCTTTTTAGATATGCATTGCTGTTAAAAGAAATAATTTCAAACATTTTTTGATGTGCATTACTGCCAAAAAAGAGAGAGAAAAATAAATAAAATAATCAAAGGGCTTCACAAAAGCCATTAGCTTGTCTAAACTCGCTGGACATCATGTAAACCTCAATATAAAACACAAATACCATATCTAGGGTTGTTAACTTTAAGCAAATAAAATAGACCAAAACATCAATAAAGCTGATATGGACCATTTGACTTTTTCATGGCTGAACCATTTGCTTTGGCACGCATTAAAGACTGTGAGGCTATGAGAAAAACTCTAAACGATCAATACTTTAGCTTACTACTACAGCTGAGCTGTGCTGACACACTGCTGCTGCTGTGGTGGTGGGGGGGATCCCTCTCAGACAACAACCACTATGTGTTACAAATGGCTGCAGTATAGTTTGACACCATGATGTTAAAACTGGTAACTTTGTTATGCTGGCTTTATTGCACAAATGGCTAAAATAATGAAAAAATGTATTTGGTTATAGGTTTGGAATAATGGAATGTACACAATATACAGAATACAGTGTATTTAGTATAATTAAAAACATACTTTTTGCTCCTTTTGCTTCAGATTAAATCAAGGATTTATTGACCCAATGCATGCCTGGGTGTTCTCTTAGATTAGTGGATGCAGCTCTGCTGGTTGTTCCTCTGAATGCAGTTGCACAAATAGCGACCGGCAAAGTAGTCAAAACTTGTCAAGCTATGCTGTAAGATCACAGGGCTACCCTTAAAGACCTTCAACTCCTCTATGAAGTGAGTCTCAACATCCTTTACATGCTGAGTTCCAGATGCCTCCATCAGTGAGGAGGTTTAGTCTCTTCAAAGGTAGCATTAATAGACATAGATTGTCATTTGTTCCATCTGCTATTGGTTTTTTAAAATAAAATATAACCCCAGATGTCATGTCATTGTGTCTCCTTTCTCCATTATTCACAGTGTCAGTGGAGGAGATATCGATCATATGCTGCGTAGTATATATTGCAATGTTTGTACTTGTGTGGGAATACTGTCTGTAGAGCAAATGCCCCTCTGAGGGACATTAAAGTTTTGTTAATCTTTGAATCTTGGTTACTGTGCCATTGCTGTTAGAGCCCCCTAACTAAAACGGTCGCCTATTAAAGATCAGACAAGCGACATAATTAGTATTTTTATATGCCTTTTTTAAAAGCTTGCTTTTATAGAAAAGCATTTATGAATACAAAAAATATTGCTTGGATTTATCATCCCTCCTTGGCCATTTTATTCTACTTTTTAAAAAAAATATACTATCCACCAGTGTTTTTATGTTTTTACGATCACTCTGTATTTTATTTTTTTGTTGTTTTGGTTTTCAACTGCTGTGCCTTTCTAAAAAAAACACTTTGTAACCTTGTCAATAAAAGTGCTATATAAATAATGTTTATTATATGATTATTATACTACAAAATAAGATATTTCCCAGCATAGCACTCATATACCTACCACCTTTCTCTCTCATCACCTTGTTTTTATTTGTCTAATTGAATTCATGGTTTATTTATTTTATTGATGTTAACTTTAATGCTCTGATGTGCCCCTCTTATCACCTGACTGATGATTTTGGTGGAATTTAACATTTATATGTGCCATGGAAAAACAGAATAGGAAGCATTTCATTATTAACCATACAGTCAAATTATGTGGCATTTACATAGTGGTGAGAATAAGCAATCAAAAGATACAATACTGCCTCCTTATCACTTCGCCTTAGGTTGTCAATTGCACAATATTCTGACCAAACAGAGATCTAATCGTGGTTAATCTCCAAGGTCACGGCACTGATCTCAATGCCAACCACACAGAGAATGAACAGCAGAACCTCCAATCAGGATCTCCTGAGAGTTACGTCCTATGTTGTTCATGTTGTTGCTATTTGAGCAGACACTGGAGAGGCTGTGATCTGGTCGGTCTTCACAGTGTCACAATAACACAGGTTGCAGTTCAGTCTGCGTCTCTAATTTTGTTTGTCAATGTCTGTCTGTACTGGTATTCTGGGGAGTAGTCTGGCATCTGTCATAGATGCAAATACCATCTGCTTTCTTGCGGCTCAGCACGCCTCTCCTTCTCCCACTGTTCTGGGGTTTATTGAGGACTGATGGCAAAGCTGTGAGCGCCAACCCCTATAACATGTCATTGAGTTGGGTTGCAAATGCATTTCTTGCATTGTGCTGATGAATAAATAAGTAACCAGCTCTTATAAGGCCAGTCCCATTTAAAATTTTCTCTCTCTCATTCCTGCCTGTTAGTTCAGAGATGTAGGTCAGATGATAGCGCTGCAGAGGAGACAAGGTTTTTGCATAAATAAAACACTGCCACCTTGTGGCTAAAAAGGTGACTGACTGAGCCGTCAGTACAACTCAAAACATCATTGAATATTCAGCTTATGCGCGGAAATATGCAGCCATGAACAACTTTTGACAAAATTCAGGCCCTGCAGACTCACAACAAAATGTTTTGCTTTTGCATCTTCTTTGCATCAAAAGCCAAACAATTATTTTAGTTAAAACATATAAAATCCCCCAAATCAGTGCTGCAAGATGCATTCCATTTTAAGAAGCAAACCTTTTTTTTTTTTTTTTTTTTTTAAATTAAACTATTCAACAATGAATAAGAAACTGCTGTTTGTTCAAAATGGTTATAGGCTACTTTAAAATAACAAAAGAAATTAGCAATCAAATATTCTAGTCAAAGAAAAGAGAAATATTTAATCACATTCAAAGCTGTGTCTTACCTATTCTAAACATTTCTTATTGCATTAAAATGCTCTGTGTTTGCGCACAGCTCAAAGAAGCAAAGATGTCTCCACTTGCTCAAGAGGCTCCTCAATGACAAAGACCTCTTATGAAAACACACTCAACTAAATCACTGCTGATGTTTTGCTCTGAGGCCTCGCAGATCTGCTGATGAAGTTGATCTACGAGTTGAGAGCACACAGTTTAACTGAGGCTCTCATCTGCAATGTAATATTGCCATTTTTAATCATTATGTTAATTATGTTTTTAATTAATTGATTAATCAATTAGTCCATAGAACTACAGAAAATAGTTCAATAATGACCATCACATCTTCCCACAGTCCACATTTAAGTCTTTAAATGTCTTGTTTTGTCTGACAAGATGTCTAAAACCCAAACGATATTTAAAGGGACAGTTCACCCCCCAAATCAAAAATACTGATTTTTTTCCTCTTATCTGTAGTGCAATTTATCAATCTAGATTGTTTTGGTGTGAGTTGATGAGAAATCAACCATAGAGATGTCTGTTTTCTCTTGTATGCATCTAGTGCTAGCTCACTTAGCACCACTGAGATAGCTGATGTTACAGCTCTGGTGAGGAGGACATCATTATTGTTTATATCTCACAGTGTCAACAGCACAACTCTCTCATTCATGAGAAGGTTGGTGGGTGTAGTTCTGTAGTGAAAGAAAATAGTTCCTACATGAAACTGCTCACAACAAAATGTGAATTATCTTGAGTAACCGGGTCATGATCTGGAAAGGGACATTGCTGTTGAGTTTTTCAAATGTATGGAAATATCTGAAATATTTGAAAGAAGGTTCTTCAACACTGGCAACTCATGCCAAAAAAATTTATAGGTCTGAGGAAAATATGTATTATTCATTTGGGGGCAAACTTTCCCTTTAAATATCTTTGGATTTTATACATTTTGTCAGACAAAACAAGCATCTTGAGGCTTATACATGGCCATGTTTTAACTATTTTCTGCAAAAGGAGAGGTATATACTTTTGATTTAACAGTAAAGTATCACTTTATTTTACAGTGGAACAGAAGAGAGAAAAGCAGTAGATCCTCACATCTGAGAAGCTGGATTGGCAGAATATTTGGTGTTTTTGCTTGATAGAGAACTTTCATGATAAATCAATGGTCAAACCCTTTGCCAATTTAATTAAACTAATTGACTAATGGATTAATGGCAGAGTCAGCATGGTCCATATTCATTAAGGAATTCGTTTAAATTCTCAGTATCAGCCTCATACTTTATGCACATATTAGATGTCCAGCAATATGCCAAACAAGTAGGGGCGGATCTCAGATGGATGTAATGTATTTAAAAAGCTCTTTTCACAAGTGCCACTGGCAAACTCACCGGAGAGCTGGTCGCTGTCCGTCTCTGTGTCCCCAGAGAGGAAACTGTTGGCCAGCGAGGAGCTCCAGGACGCTGAGTGGCTGACGGCGGGATTGATAGGAGCATGCCTGTAGGCCCCTGAGGAGCTGGAAGCCTGACTCTCCAGCAGGGGCAGGAGCATACAGTTGTCCTGAAGACATGATCCTGCAAAACACACACACGCACACACACACACACACACACGCACACACGCACAGTGTGTGATCAAGGTGTGATTCTACACTACACTGACATCATGTTATGAAAGTATATTTATTGGTGCTTTTATCTTGAAGGGCATCCTGTCACATACTCAAACCATGATACAGGTTTCTTTAGTTATTATCAGAGGAAAAGCGTGATAGCTTGTATGTTTAGAGCAGTAATTTGCAGGTGATCACAGTGCTTCAGCTCCCAACTGCTTGTGTTACTGCACTCATACATTTTTAACCCTCTGATACCTGATACTAATGGGGAACAATAAGACCTCTGGCTTTCTAAAAGCAACTGTAGCTCATATGATTAAGTTAGATTTTTTTTTTTATTACAACCAGTTAAAGTGACAGAAATGTGTAGGTAAATAACAAGTTCCGATTATTCAGATACACAATACTAAATTAAACTGCTACAAGTTAAATGATGAAAATTGGCATAGTCATTATTTTTTTTCTGCTCATCTTCATAAACAGCAAACAGTCAACCAACACATTATTATATGCTAAATGCTTCTCTATCAGTGTAGATGTTTAGAAGGGGAATGTCCACATGATGAGAAGAAAAATGGCTTGATGCATGTTATAAATGAATATTTGCTGTTTTTGCATATATCCACTCAGCCATTACGTTGCAGTAATTGCTTTATTACATAATGACGAGGCTACCATTCTGGATCCTAAACAGGTCACTGCCTTGGTTAACCGCGTTAGCATACAATAATGCATTTTAATTTGTTTACAATTGAAAAATAACATCGACAGTCTGAGGTTTTCATCCAGTGTGTACTGATGTGTGCTCCCTCCCTCATGTGTGCATTCAGCTTCATTAAGACCAACAGGAAGGGCCGCGGGGCGGCACTCAGTCCAAACAGCATGACTCACCAACAGTCAGAGGTACTTTACATCTCAGAAATGATTCTCCACAGGTTCAACAGCAACATCCCCCCTCAGCATTTCTTCTCAAAGGAATCCACAACAATACAACACATGGCTGCCAGACTGTATATTATTGAAATGCTGAATTTTGAATGCAGGAGTTTGTGACAACAGCTCTTGTTACCAGAGGGCTGTGTAATGCGATCCTGCAAGAATGGAGGGTGTTGTAATAAAGCTGAAAATACAGCAATATGTTTGAGTGACTGCAGAGAAGAGTTTAACCAGTTCAGTGCATGTTCACTGAATATGTGCAGTTTCTCAGCAACCCTGTGGAGCTTTACTTCACTATTAAAGGAATACTTTACCCACCAAATGACCATTTGTGCATCAGCTAGTCATGCTGTGTGAACTTGAATTCGTGAAGAAATCTTTTCTTGCACGCCTCCACAGAAAATGGTAAACATATTGATTATATATATACAGCTTAACCAACAACACACCCAGTTAGAGCATGGAGGGCACTCGCCTAGAAGTGTAGGCAGAAGGAAAATATTTACATGTAAAATATACACACACACACACACACACACACACACATATACATACACTCACACATATAAATACATGTACTGTACAGTATCTCTATATGCATACCTGCCCGCAACAACATATTGATTTATTGATTGATTGGGAGAACAGGATTAACAGCAGAAGACGCACATCCAAAATCACAAAATTTTACACAAATCGTGTAGCATAATAAAAGTATCATTCATCCAGTACTTTCCAGACACATGCATTGTCCCTTATACCTTACTTCTTAAAACTGAACTGAAAGTGAAACTTCTCTGCTCTCTGTTCCACTTCTGACAATTTTACATTAATTAAGAAGCACATCTTTCACTTGCTTTCAGTTCAGCCTTAGGCTTACTTTTTAATGTCCTCTTTTTTTTCCTCGCTTTGCTCTTGTTTTTATCTTGCCAGTTATATTAGCTTTTTTTAATTTGAACCCTGCTTTCTCTCTCTTTATTATTGTTTTATTGTATTATTGTATTACATTATGTACCACTGCCCTTTCTGCAACAGTTTACTTCTTTAATTATGTAAACCTGTGTTGAGTCAGACCTTAATCCATCTGCCTCGACAGGAGAGCCCTTTGGTTCAACTCCTGTGATTTGTTTTTTTTTTTCAATATGAATAAAAGTAACTTGAATCTCCAAAGCCAGAGTCCAATACAAAGGTTTTGGGTTTTTTTTTTTGCAAAAATACATGTGTTTGGGAAGTACTGATATATGACTAGATAAATAAGGGCATAAATTATACTGCATGTGTGAGAGTTTGTCAACAGATGTTTTAATATATGGTTTTGCTGTTTTACATTGTCCCCAAGCAATCGATAAATATGTTTGCCGTTTCCCATAGAAGCACAAACTCAAGATAACACAGCGTGACTAACCAATAAACAAATGGTCATTTTATGAGTGAAGTATTGTTTTAAGTGATTACTGCACATCAGTGTCAAATAAATAACACTGACCTCGAAACTTTTGCGTCTGGGTTACTAGAGCTCTCGATGGCGGTCAGAAAAAAAAAGGACTTTCCTTGAAAAGTGCTTTGTCCATTACAGCTGTGTAGTCTAAGTGCAGTAATACACTGTCCTGAGGATTTCAAAATTATGGAGACACTAGGTAGATCGATTGATGAGCAGGTACTTCCTGCTTCCTGGCACATTGATTATTTATTTAAACAAATACATTTCAGAGCCCTGGGTCACTTATTTCCTCTCTCAAGTAATTGTGAATGTATGATGAGATTCTGAGGAAAGTGTGACTCCATCCATTAACCATGCAGGTATGATCTATCCAACGATGAGCACCACAGCCAGACTGTCTGGCAAAGACTATTACCATGACTAAACTGCTATTTTGCAAAAAGTGCCACAAACACATATTGGGCCTCTGATAGGAGACCAAATAATAAAATCAATGTATGTGCATAAACACTTTACAATATGTTAATGTCGACAGCTGAAAGAGAAAATGTATTTAGCTTGAGTGCAGTCAGGTGGACGTCTTCTGCAGCAACTTGTTAATTGAATAAAAGGGGCTTCAGTGTTTATCTTCTTAATACATATAAGGCTAAAGAGGGTGTATGTGCAGTCTGGAGGGCATTTATACTGCAGTATTTCCATTACATGATGGCTACTCCAACCTGCTGTGTGTGTCCTACATTACTTAAACAGCTTACATTAGTCAGCAGTGATCACTTAAAGCCACATAAATGTCTCAGTGAAATCATAACACTCCTGTCTCCTTTAGTCCAACATGTGCAGACAAAATGTTATGGTCAAAATGTCCAGGTGGAAAAAAAAAGTTGAGATATGCCAAACTGCATTAAGAAGCAAACATTACAGCCTTCAGACAGAATGTTAAACACTGACTATCATTGTAAAACAGCACGCAAGAAATTATGATCCAAAAACAGGCTCATGACCTTCAGCAGATACTACCATAGTGTTCAATACAAAAGCTTGAAAAATATCAATAATTGATTTCATGTTTCATACCACAGGGAAAAATTGGCATTGGGGGCATAATTTAAAATTTTTATGAGAAGATAAATACAACAAGATTATAACATTTAATTTATTTTTTTATAAGGACAACACACATTAATCAATATTTCTATAAATGTAAAATCTGGCTAATTTTCATCTGTAGTCCATGAAATTGACCACTTTTATTTTCTTGCAGAGAACAGCAGAGCAACTAAGAATATTTCTTTAACTGTACAATGTGGTATATAGTATATATGACACAATTCAAACATTTAGTTGATATGTACCAATAAATTGACATTTTTTACAACACTATTGTTCTGACCCTGTCAAGTACCCAAACGCCAACAGAGACAATTATTGTCACTTACAGAAAAGTGAAGCTTGTAGTGACTTATTAAAGCTGTAAGAGTGTATCTTCTGCAGCTAGAAAATGAAGTAAATATTGTTTCCTAAAGAAGTAATACACAACCTCTTATGTTGCCATTTCCCCTCCATTAGATCAATAAATAACGAGAAAGCAGAAAAATCAGTGGTGCCCCCAAATTTTTTTCATAGGGGTGGCTACTGAAAATCTTGGGGTGGCAAAGCAAAACCAAAAGCAGTAACTGAATTTTAGGAATGTTGATTAGAGCCCGACCGATACTAGATTATTTTGGGGCCGACGCCTATATTGAGGAGTAAAAAAATGCCGATGTTCATGTATCAACTGATGCTATGTGCAATTATGCAATGCAATTATCCATCAGATATGGTTATCAACTACTAGTGACAAAGATATCATAATGAAGGCAAAAAAATAAACTTAATTTATTAAAAATAAACTTTACATGTCATGTATATTAGACAACATATAAGCTGATACCAATATATCTGTAATGGGCTGATATCATCCGATAATATTGGCTGACCGATATATCACTTGGGCTTTAATGTAATCACATACTGATATACTCTTTTTTTTTTTTTTTTTTTTTTTTTTTTTTTTTTACAGTTAATGTTGCTAATTATCTGATAAGAATAGACTAATACCCAGTGGAGTTGACATTTTGAGTTCCACAACAGTCCTGTTTCAATGTGTTATGTACCTGTATATACAAATGTGTTTGGGGTTTAATTGCTCTTCAAATAGGCTGCCTTTTTTCTTAAAAACACAAATATATACCTGTAACTTGAAGGAGTATATTGATTGAAAAAAGCAAAACAATTACTGGTAAAATGCCTTCAAGTTCAGGAGAGATTTGTGGGTGTCCATACAAGCTATTTTCTTTTAGATATCTTAAAGTAAGAGCTCGAGGGACCCCTTCGAAAATGGGCTTTTAAGTTGTTCCTTCACCAAGATAAAGCCGAAATCTGGAGCATTTTTAGTCTCCTTTCTGACAAGCCACGCATGGTTGGTACCAATAGATGCCTTGGGATTACTAGATTTACCACTAACTTTGTGTCATTTTAAAAACAGACATGCTAAAGTCTCTTAGAGACAGTAATGCTGGCCACTAATTATTTTAGCCAGGGAGGGCTAGTGAGGGGGCGCGCAATTGTATCAAGGGCGCAAAAAATAGAATAAAATAAAATAAAAAAGCTCTCTACAATTTAGTGTCTAAGTGACATCTCTGCTTTAGACACTGGTCATTAGTGAGGAGTGACCCAAAAACATGGGGCGAGGGGGCACAAAGAGAAGGATCTAAACCAGTTTCAAACGCTTGATGATTTATTCTGTGGTTAACAACACTTGACCCAGCTTCCAGCAGGGCCGCCACGTCACAATTTGCCCCTCTCAAAGTCTCTGCACACCACTGAACATTATCCACATGGCACAACACAGATGAAAACATTGTCCTATTAGCTAACAGGGCATTAACCACATTTTTTTTGTTGCATTTTCATCTTGACCCGAGGCAGTGATGATTTAGAACAGCTAATAAAAGCAACAGCATTCATGCATTAGATAGCTCATTAAACTGAAAGACGCCGGACATGTTTGCTGGATTTCCCTAGAAAACAGTCACGCTCTCGTTTCCTTAGTCTGTGACTGACTGCACATGTTTCAGCACAAGATTTGCTTTCCTGACATTTTAGTGACAAAATGAACGCCACACACCAAAAACAAACATGAAGCGCCGTGTGTAATTTATACTTCAATTAATCTATTTCTCATTCATGGAAAATGACATGAAGGAGGCACCCATGTGACACCTCATGAATTAATCAATCCTAAAGGATCAGTTGTCATCAAGTAGATTATCATACTGTATACTCAACTCTTCTGCTCTCGTCACTTACACATGTAGCAGCAAAAGTATAATAAAGGATTATAATAGACAACTGACAAAAAGTGTTTCTTAATAAGAAACACTTAAACAAACCTAGGAGGGTAAATGACATAGTATTTTATACCCAGATATCAGATCAAATTCAACATTCAGTGACTAATTGTTTAAATTTAGCTTGCTGCAATTTTACTGTCATGCCTTAACTCAGTGTGCCTCCTTCAGAATTGAGTTAAACCTACCTGAGGAGCTGCCAAGGACCTGTGACACCTTTACTTCCATTGTATGTACTTGCACCCTCAGTACAAATCCCCCATCAATATGTTGTTGGGTGACAACTACTACATCTACAAGAAGCTGTGTAATCTCATGATCCTGCCATTCTCACTGTGCAGCACATTGAGCTGTGAAGTAGCCTGGGCAGTGCAGCGAAGATGGATGGGTGGAGTTTAAAGTGTTGTCGGGCTGAAGCGGGGGGTACAACATTAAAACTCTCAGGTCTATTGATTGTAGAGTATTGATTGGACGAAAATGCTGTGTGGAGAATCACTCACTTCACATGGCGCTCTGTCATTAGCCTAAAGTACGTGACCGACAACAAATTATATCCAGAGAGGAGAGCTGATCTCCTGATGGGCATAATTCAAAGCATAAGGGACTGTTTGTTATTTATGAGAGGATGTGGTGGAAAAAGGGGGAGGCATGTCAAATATTATTTTTAAGGATTGAAGGGGACTTGTGCTTTTTATTTTGGCTTAGAGGAAGGGCACACAACTTTGAAAAGCTGAATTTTGTATTTACTTAAATGCCGATTTTTAAATAAAACATACCTTCCCACATGTTTTCTTTAAAAATAGCCAAAATCACACCATTCATCATAGCCAGAAACTGTAAAAACAGAAATGATCATTGGATTTTCAAATTTCCACCAGTCCTTGAACACATTATGTGGGTTGAATGCTTATGTCAGAAAAATAAAAATAAAAATCCATGCATAAAACACTGATGTCATCAAAATCTGCTACCATGTGATTCCAATAGTGACATTTAGAAAAGGTTATTTTATAGGGTTAAGGTTATTTTGAGTTGTACTGTTATGGGACCAAAGTCCCACATTGACTTTTCTTGTTATGTCCCACTTACCTTTAATCTATCACAATATTGTATCAATAGAAATCTTTTTAACTAGGTATCATCTGATCCTCTTTGTATTTAATGTGATGGTCATGACTGAATTTCAATCTAACCAGTGGTGGAATGTAAGCACATTTACTAAAATATTGCTGTTAGGTACAGATTTTAAGTACTTGTACTTTACCTGTGTCTATTCTTTTCAAGCCAGTTTATACTTCTACTCCACTCCATTTCATTTCAGAGGGAAATATTGCATGTTTTATTTCACTACGTTTGTCTGAATTCTTTGTTACTAGTTGCATTGCAACATTAAAATCAAAATATGTTTTATGATAAATTAAACTTTATACAAGTAGGCTACAGCTTAAATGTTCAGCCTAGTAAAGTAATCAATTAAAATTGAAAGGAAATGAATTGGTATTTATTTCTGATAAACATTTAGGTCGTTTTCTAATATTTTTTTTGTGTGTGTGTGTTTTCTTTTTTTTTTTTAGATGTTTTGCAACTTTACTTTTAATACTTTCCTGATTATACTTACTTGGTTTGCTTTTCTAAAATTTTCAATGCAGAATTTTTACTTGTTACAGAATATTTTCACAGTTTTGTATTAGTACTTTGCCATCGTTCTAATCCATTTTCACGTTTCTGCCACAGAAATGTGTTTATAATGGCCTCTGAGTGGTAGGACAGCTTTAACTAAAAAGCTACTCAAAATCCACTTTTTGCACCAAATGACACCTAAACTGATCCAAATCCACGTTTTGCAACGAATGGCATCTTAAGTGCAAATCTGCTCATGAGAGACAAGTTATAAAAGTTAACTACACAAAACCATGTTCTCCATCCCAACCACATTATTGTTATCATGGTGATTACATTTGTTTTGTCCTCCACCACAAGGTGATGCTGTTGGATCAGCTATCAGAGGACCAGCGTGTAGCATCCAGCCATCACCCAGCACTCGTCACACTGAGCTATGTTCAAAATCCTAACATACAGACTAAAACTTCATTGCTTTAAAGGAAATTTTAACGCAGAAAAGTTGAACAAAAAGTATGGTGAATAAATCACTGAATATATAATAAACCATAAAACTTAGAAGTAGTCTTGCAGTGTTTTACCTGCCAACATGTTAGGATATTTTGTGTGCTAGCAGAAAACTGTAACGTTATTGAACACACCTTGGCAGATTTTGGCAGGCAGTTGAACTCTGACCAAAACAAACTCAGACGGATAAATATTTGGCTTTGACGTCTGACTGTAAAACATATATTTTCCAAATGCCTATACGATTAAACAAGAGGTGCGAGGAGAAATAATTTATTAGCTGGCTTGGAGACGTAACTGCGCTTGTAGCGGTTGGTAGCTTGAGCTAGCTGTTAGCTAGAGCGCTAACGTTACCGTGAGCTAACAGAAGCCGTTAGCTAACGGTAACGTTATGACAGACGACCCAGCTGGTGGGAGAAGAAGCTGCAGCCTTCGTTGCCTTAACTATCAGCCCAACAATTTAAAACTGGCCTGCCTGCTAGTTAGGTAGCTCAGTAGCCTAAACCACTGCGAACTAATTTTTCTACGTTGCCTTTTACTGCCTGGAATAACAGCTCCAGTATGGGGATGTGCTTACCGTGCCTTGGTGGAGCAGCGGACGACGTTGTTGTCACTCCAGATCCGGTAAGTTAACGTGCTAAAACTTTAAACACCAGCTGTGTCGCTTAATAAGTGACAGTGTCGCGCTTGTGTTACGACCTGAAAAGCGATTTGACGTAAATTAAGTGGACCTAACGTCACGTAAATGTGATTAATCACCTGTCGGACAGCAATAGGCCCTACTAGGTAATGTTTAGGAGGCGCTGCCTGTGTTAAGCCTCTGTAAACACTGGCGTGCCAAGTATGCTCCAGGCCCAACACAGTTTACCAGCTGGACTGCCTGCTTACAGCTGTGGTTAAAGGTTTCCTTTGCTTTTTTCTTCAGGAGACAAGGAGACGACAATTAGCTGAAGCCGCTGAGAAGAGACAAAAAGAGGTAGGTTAAGTTATGAGGCTTTATATTTAAAAGATATGTATACATCCAGACTGTTTTAAAACATTTCGTATCCGGATTATTAGGTGCATCTAGCTAGAAATAATGTGTCCAGGGGTCCTCAAAAGGCTTAACCTTTTTGATTTTAACTTCATAAATACTGGACCTTAAATGTCATTAAATAGTCTCAAATTTGAATGTGGGAGATCTAAATTCCTGCGAACATTTCTATAATTAAATTAACAATCTAAATTCAATTATCCACCTTTTGATATCTTTAATTTACAAAATGAGTCACACTCTTTTCTGATGTCACAAATCCTGAACTGCAGATTAACCTATTACACTCTAACATGATATAGTTCTTATTGCCTACCTTCCTGTAATGCGTGGATTAGAAAAGGTGATTATTAGTTGTCCAAAAATCAGTTTTTTAAATTTGGTTGATATTCTTCTGAAATGTCTTCAACAAAGCATTAACTCTTTAACACCAGGACCATCATCAGTTTTCTTGTGCTGCATATAGATGTCTTTCACAAGCATTTTAACCTGTGAAACCTGAGAAAATTTGTTCTTTCAAAATACAGGAAAAACATAATGAGAGACGGGGCAAGATATATCCCATGAACAAACGAACAATAAATAAATAAAAGTGACATGGAAATGAAAAATTTGAGAAAAATGTCCAGAAAACTATACCTTCAATTCTCTTAATTATCTATTTTAAATGATGTTACAAAAAAGAAGATTTTTTGGGCAATTTATTGAGGTTATTTTCTTGTTGGGTTTTTTTGTGTATATGTTTGGTTTTTACTTTACATTTTCCTTTTTCCCCCTTATTTTACAGTAATTTTCTTGTGTCGTTTTACTAATTTTTGCTAATTCGTGGGCCATTTCTTATCAAGTTGCTCACATCATCTTAAATAGAAAGCAAGTTAATTTGCTCAGATTTCAAAGGGTTAAAGTCATGTGTAACTGTAGACACCCTGCTATTCCATAAAACAGCTCTGCAATAAATCATATCATCATGAAGGTGGTATTTATTGTAGGCTGTAGTTTATAGTGTTGTTGAATGGTGAGAACATTTCTAAATGCTTTACAATTCAAATGCAAAACACACCACAGCCTCCAAATAAAAAGCTTAACGATAAAGAAAACCGAAACATTGTAACCTTTACAGAGATGGTATGTATTGCAAGGTCATTCAGACTACATTGGTTTTAGCCAGATGTACCTAATAATCTGGCAACTGGGTGAAATATAGCTTTGTAGACTTCTATTACATATATAGTATACACCCTATTCAAGTAGATGCACATGACAGTGTAGTGAGTGATTTTCTATTACACAGAGAAGCCACTTGCAAACCCGTAAGAGCCATGCTAAAGTTGTATCCAGGTAAGTAAACATAGACCAGAATGAAATCTTTTCTTGGCCAGGTGAATCCTTTGGATTGGCTGATAACTACCACATGGTCTGGCTGTTTTCACCTGTCAATGTTTCTGACAGTTCACACTTTCACCACTGCAGATGAAAGCACTGAGCCCTAACTCACAATCACATTTTAGTTAGTTGCTCCATCCTTTATGCAAATTGCTTTCATTTGGCAGTTCAATGCCCTTTTGTTATTTGCGATTCAAGATGCCTTTGGCTGGTTTTTGTCCAAATTATTGATTTTGAAACACATGCATGTTTAAGACTCCTTGTATATATATTTTTTCTAACATAACATAAAAAATAAACATTTTTTTAATGTGGCTAACTGTCTGTCGGTGCTTAATCATATTCCTCGCTTTTTCAGACAACATACAGGGGTGTTAAAAATCCAGAGGCGGTCGAGAGAAAAAAGAAAAAACAAGAAGAAATGGAAAAACAGGCAATGACCACCTCTGTGTCTGGTGGTGGCGGCGGCGGGTTGAAGGTTTGTGTTGTGTTAATTCTTAAACTGTGTGATTTCTACAACAATAGGGTGGTCATGAATGATATTCATGAGGTCAAATGCATCTCATAAATACAGATACAGATTCTTATCTGATGGTGTTAGAAGTTTGATTTAATGTTCTCTAGTATTTTTCTGAGACTGAGAAACATTTCTTGAACAAAAGAAAGGCATGTTGGACTCATTTACTTAAATGACACTGAAATGTCGAGGAAACAAAATAATATAAAATAAATAATAAAATAAAACATTCGACTTGGGGAGCACAGATTTGGTTGTAAGTAAAGCCGAATGATATTAACAAATGGAATATTATAATAAATTTGAGCCAGTTTTTTTTTATTGATAATGTCATAATGGTTTGTCACGGGGAACTCATGCCTTCAAGGTGATATTTTAAAATAAAAAATAATGGAAACGTAAAGCTGTTGAATGTAAAAAACAAAACAAACAAAAAAAAAAAACCTGTTATCTACCTTAAACCCAGTAAGTGATAACATCAAAATATTATACAAACCACAATTTCTGGATGACATCTAGTCTTCTATGTTAATAGATGTGATATTGATATATCAATTAGCACTATGTCTCAAAGATTAAAGACTGCTCTGATGATTTCCCCTTTTTTTTCTCTAGTGGCAGGTGGGCTGAAAAGCAAGATGGTAACACCTGAAGTCCAAAACAACATGAAGTAATGCGGCAAAAAGACTTGAAAGATGTTTGAACTGCTGTCCAATTTTTGATTTTTAATTTATTATGTTACGAGACAAACGGCTACATGCAAAACAATCTGAAGTGAATACAGACAAGACAGCAGGACCTGCCCCCTAGCTGCCAAGTTAAACAAGCCAGTTTGGACCTTCGGACAAGTCAGGGATGACACGGAAATGTGTGAGCAAATGCAGGTCCTACTGTATTTGTTTTATCTGACAATAGATTAGACCTAGGGCGACCGACATTAGATAACACTAAACTAATATGGTGACAAAGTCCAGCAGTATTTCTGCTATTATATTAAGACAAAGCCACCCTCAACACTTTTCAGCTTTTTCACCACACTACTTTCAGTTTTCATTGTCGAGGATCAATATTTAACGTAAATCCACATCCACCACATACATTTTTTTATGACTTCTCCAAAAATCTGTTATGCAAATGACACATTTTTACAAGTAAAACAGTTTATGTTTACAAAAATGTAAGTGTGCTTATTGTAGGATTAGTATATAATTTTGAAAAAAAGCACAGTTAATATTCATTTCACCTTATGTAGGGCTGAATCTGGTGGCAACATAAAGACTTGTGCAAACAGTGCAAACTTGTTGGTATTTACTGAACTTGTAATGCACTTTGCCTGTCCGTTGGCTGTTTTCGTGACTAGTGCATGTCACATACAAGTCCCTTGTTGATGAGGAATTAAATGCAAGGTGTTGTGTCTTCAACATTGTGCTCAGAATATGTTTGAAAAGCACACCTGTTCTTGATGCAACATTACTTTATACACTAATTTGGGAGTTCAGTCAGGAACACTTAACACTAAAACATTCTCCAGCCACTATCGATGAAAAGGAGCGCACAAAGACAAGCTGTTAATGACTTTGTGCACATGGCCTGTTGCACTTTGCACTCATCTTTCCAATCACTCCTCTAATAAATAAGCCCTTTTTTGTTTTGTTTCTGCACAATTGTTTGAGTTTGTTGCATTTGATTACAATGTATGCTAAACACTGATGCGATGCCTGCTTAATTTAAATGCTATGAAATGTGTCTGTGAATTGCCATATTGCAAACAGAAGCTTTTGTTAGACATCTATTCGCACACAGTTTGTCAACATTTGGTGAACAGCAAACATGCTTGCTAACACTCGGTTGGGAGAGATTCATGTCAACTGTAACAGAAACAGAAAAAAGATGAAGGAAAAGAAACAAGTGAAGTGTGTAGAGTACGTTGTGAAGTAGTTTGACTTGCTAAACCGAGTGCATTTCTTACACTTGATCCTTAAATGCTTCCGGTGCTCTCACCATTTTGTAGAACAGGAAATCTAGCCAATGTTATTTGCTACAATAAATCACATTTCTGCTATTCTGGTGTGGATTTCATGAAAATTATAGTTTTACAAAGAGAAATATTTAAGTTAAGATGATACAGTTGCATCATTTTGCAGTTGAGTTATAGACTTATTAAATCTACAGTTTATCCAGTAAAAAAAAAAATATTATTTTTCAATCTTGCATATATTAAAATGGTTTTACTTACAAAGCAGATTCCTCTTGAAGGTTTTGGGCTGCGGGTCATGAAACGTACCCAATTTTGCTGAAAATGTTACAGGCAAAGCAGAAACTTCGAATTATTAAGACTAAAGTTGGGAAAATTTATTGAAAATGTACATCTAAAACAAAAAATGTAATTCACGTACAAGCCTGTTTGCATAGGAAGTGATCAAGACAAACCCACTTATTATTTTTACTGCGTAATAATTGCACAGATGAATACACTGATTGATAATATTCTGAATCTAATCATTTTAAGAAATTAAACAGATTATAAAGTGTCAATGATTGCATTACCTCTAGAGGTCAGTAACATACAAGAAACTGAAGAATTGCAGAACCTCAAATACATTAATCTACTGTTATACTATTAATCATAAATCAATGAGGTTCTGTTTACTGCATCTCGTACTGGTGATTGTCCTTGTTCTTGCAATACAGATGATATAACACAGGCACTATCCTAATATTATAAACAATTATTAAAATGATAAATGTATAAAAATGCATTTCATAGAGTAGTTATTCAACATGTAAACAGTCTAAAGCTTTCTTTAATTTGAATTTGCCCAATAAAAACAAACAAACGAAAAAGCCAGAACACTTTATGACAAATGTTTTGTTTCCTGGGTAAATTTGGCAGTTTTTACAAGAATACTACACATTGGCCTCTAATGAAAAGATTTGGTAAATTATGTTTCTTTGGAAAATTTCCACTTATTCTTCTAATGTCATAGTTTAAGTTCAATTTGCAACTTGAGTGTGGTCAGTGGAACCACGCATGTATTAAATGTATTCTAAAGCAGTAAAGATATCAATATCAGATAAATGGCAAAATAAAAAGGGGTAAATAAGTACTTTGCCTTCCTGGACAAACGTCTACTTGCTTTCCACAATCACACAAACCAGGTTGCTAAGAAAGACTAGCTTCTTAAAGGCCCTGAAACCTCCACTACAACTTAAATTTCATTCAGAAAAAGGTTTTAACATACAAATATAGCCAATCACCGTAGGCCATATTGACTATTTTCTAATTATATTGTAATGATTGACCTATTTTTCAGTTCTGCAGAAAATGAATGAAGCATATTGTTAAGGGCCTGCTAGTGACTCAGGGCTTCATATGCTCACAAACATCCATTTCATTGGACTTCCCATGAATGCAGTAGTGTCTCTGTATTATGTATAAAAGCAAGGGCATGTTAAATGGCCACGTCCATCAGGGAGTAAACGATGGCAAGAGGTCATCCTCTGTGTCTGTTTATTATTGGCACATTTCACTTTTTGCTGCGGTAGTGGGCTGCCACCACCAGGTAGCTGTCAGGGGCGAGGTCCTTAATGTTGGGGGACTTGCTGCCAATGGGGGACGTCTTGCCCTCCACCCGGGAGATTTGGAGCATGCGGCACGGGTCGTGTTTCAGCAGGTAGCTCTCAAAGGTCTCCCAGCCTCCACCAACACGCACCATCACGTGCTTGTTGTGCAGCATCTGCAGAGAGACACAGGATTACAGTGTCACTTGTGATGTCGGTGTGTCAAAGGCAAGCTTTACACTGCTGTTGCCAAGCTCTTCCCTTTAAAGGACTAATGTCATTTCACTGATTGAGGCTTTCGGTCTCAGGCAGAAGTTGAATGAACAGTTAAGCATGGCTTTGATGTCAGAGGTTGTTGATTGATGTCGGGGGCCTCAGACTGGTCGATGTCCCTGGAGAGGATCTCTCGCCATCTCTTACCAGCTTAATGCCGTGTTGAGTAGACGGCAGACAAACACAGAATGATTGATTCATCTCACTGTTTGATTTATGGCATTAAATAATAAACAAGACTGAGACAACAGCCACTGTGACTCCTATGGGACTGCACTTCGCCACAACAATGCTCTGAACTAAATGCTAATGTCAGCATACTGACATGCTCATCATGAAGGTGCAAAGAACCTAAGACTACGCTGGTATAGTGTTAAATTTGCCATCTTAATTTAGCATGCTAACATTTGCTAACTAGCACTAAACACAGCTGAGGCTGATGGCAATGTCATTAGTTTTGCAGCTATTTGGTCATAAACCAAAGTATTGGGTGCATATTGTTTTTTTATGGCGTAAGATTAAAGGCAGGAATTCACCAAAATTATTACATTTCATATTGAGGAGGGCATTATTGTTGGTACCACAGACTGTATATTAGGGCAGGGCAATATCAAGATATTATATTGTATATCGTAACATATCATAAGTTACCAATAGTCATTCCTACAATATTGTCACATCAAAAAGGGAATTTGGTGAAAAAAAAAAAAAAATTGTAATGTTTGATTCCATCTCCCAGTTCCAGCATTAACTAATTGCTTTTTAGGAGATTTTTAAAAATATTGAGATATATATCGTGTATTAAGATATAGCCTAAAAATATTACAATATAGTTTTCAGCCCATGTTGCCCAGCCCTACAGTATAAAAATGGACATCATGAGCATTCCTCTAAGCTGTAGCTTTTCACTCTCTGTGGCCTCCTGGTTTCTGGCTGCAGTATAGGTCATCAAGCCTGCCCCTTCATGTTTGTATATGGGACATAGGCAAAACTAAAAACTCAAAGCACAAGCCAAATAATTATTTTCCAAAGATGGTTCCTGTCACTGAAGGTAGTTCTCATCACCCTGATGTTTGTTCGAGTGATTGTTTTTATAATCAGTTCAGTTTTAATTTAGTTCTACAAAAAGGGAATTTTCCACCATGATTGACAGCTGTGAAAGCTAATCCATGCACTCTCCTTCAACGGAGCTGCTCGCTATTGGTCGGACGGGTGTTCTGGCGGGAATTCACCTACAGCGGATAACGCTACTGCAGACTCTGGCTCTCAGTGATGTCACCAGAGCAAGGTGGCAGCAGTCGTAGCAGGGATATTTTAGCCACATTTAAGCAAAGTGGGGTGTGGTGTCATCCATCTTTATATACAGTCTATGGTTGGTATCAAACTCCATAATTCATCCAAAAGCTGTTGAGATATTTTACTCAAAACCACAAATGCACTACAGGAAAAGTCTGAGGATCACCAAAGTCATCAAAATCAGGCTAATCCTCTGATGTTGAAATATTTCACTGAATAAGTGAAAACTTTGAACTGCTGATGGCGCTCAAGGAGTCAGGGATCACCGCAGTCATTCAGATACATCCTCTAGGGAATATGAAGGTCTGTTACAAATGTGATCGCAATCCATCAAATAGTTGTCAAGAAAAACTTTTTAGAATGAAAAACCTCACAGTGGCAGCAGAGGAAAAAGTCAGAGGATCACCAAACTCAGCAAGATTAATCCTCTGGGGACCATGAGTCCCAGTATAAAATTTCATGGCAGTTCATTTAATACTCATTGAGATATTTCAGACAGATCACCACTGCAATCCCTATAGTCAGGCTGTTAGAATGGCTCAAAAATGTATTTAGACATTGGCTATATCATCGCTAAAAAGCACAAAACCTTAGAAAAATTACAGTTTGCACTTCATTATATGCATATGCATGTGCAGTGTTTTTCATCATTCAATCTGCAACATTTGCTTGAAAAAGATGCCGCCTGCCACACATTCTCAAGGTTGGGTACCATGGCAACATCGGCCATTATAATAAAGAGACGAAGAAATAAAAGGCTCTGATATATTGGACTCAGACACTCACATTCCCCCGAGGCTGTGCACATAAAACATGTCTGCCTCATGGAGCCTTATTACACCCCTACCTCATTAACACAACATTACACCTCCACTAAAACCATCTTGCTTACCGAATGCCTTTCTCAGATGAAAATCTAAATAAACAGGTTATTATTATGACTATTTGAGGGCTACATTTGTGTTTAAAAACACAGAAAGTGGGGGAATTATTCTAAAAATATCAAACTAAATTATTTCATAAAAAGGGTAAACTACCTCATGAGATTGTCACCTCAGTCTGACCCAATATGAGTTTTTCTTGCCCTCCAGCTGCATAACATACAACATTTATAAGTCTCTTATAAGAATCAATCAAGAGTGCAGTTGTTGGGCAGTGCTTCCAATCACCAGCACCAGGCCTTCAGGCTTTGTGACTGTGGATTTAATGGGCCTGTGTGATGCAGAAGGGTTTCAATCATGCTGCTTTGGGACAAGACCCTTGCCGGAGCCCATTTCCTCCTCAGCAGCCCAAAGAAGGACAGATGCCCGGGGCTGAGCTCGGACAGCACTTCACACAAACACTGCGATGTTACTCTGCCCTCTTGTCGAGGCTACAACCACCTCATTTATTCCAGGAGCTGAGAAGGTCAGTCTCTCAGGCAGGTACAGATAATTGTGGAGTGGACTCTTATACGCACTGCATGCCACTGTTGTCCTCGCTCCAGGGCTGCCTACAGACACTGACTTAGCCTTACTGTATTTTCAGAGGAAGCAGCTGCTGGCGGGTAAAACCATCTGAGGAATTTTAATTAAAGCATTTTGAGTGTGACGAGTGCTGGCGGGGAGACAAAAGAAGAGAGGTTTTAGCACTTGCTTTGGCCTCATCAAATGACTTAACTGTGAGTACACATGATAGCGCATGGCAATACACGTGTAATTTTACTTTTGTTAATTCTGTCTACTCAGCGCATACACATTTAATATAAATGATTGAAGGTTGGAGGAGTTTTTTCTTAACCCAATCAAAACTTGGATGTTCACTGTGCAGATTGTAAAGGCTCAAGGTTTAGCTCTATTGTCATCACACAATGTAGGATTTTACAATGAATTGCAGTTGTAACCCGCCTCCATGCAAAACACACAAAGTACAAACGAGTACTGAAATATTTTAACTCTTTGAAACCTGGATTAACATCAGTTTTCTTGTGCTATTCTCAGATGCAATATTGGTTTGATTTCTTTTGAAAACATGGGGGGAGAGGCAATGAGCAACTTTAGTTACAGAGTAATTATTATTTTTAAAAAAACTAAAAATTCCTTTCTTTGAAAAAAACAAATACTTTTATTCCTTCCTCTTTTTGTCATTTTTTCAGGGTTTTTTTATTTTATTCTTTTTTTTCAAGGGTTAAATAGAATAGAACAGAATAGAAGCAAAAAAGGCAATAAAATTGAACAAGGCAAACAGAAATAGCACTAACATGAGAAATAAAATTAAGGGAAAACATTATATCAACAAAAGCGGTACACAGCCCTTTGGGCCCTATAGATAAAATTATTTGCATGTCAGGTGGTGCAGACTTCATACTGAACAGCATCCTGTGTTGGCCCAACACTGTGATTGTGAACATTTGTCCTTGGTTGCTCAGCAACAATGAAGACTGAATAAGTCCATTATTAAAAAAAAAAAAAAAAAAGACATCAGATGATGATAAATATTCAGATTTACACAGCATCTGATGTTCTTCTAGCAGGAAAGTCTCATTGTCCTATTTTTTTTCAGTACATCTTTGTTCATTCCAACTACTGTGAATGAGATTTGGTTGAGATTAAGATAGAAAGATAGATACAAAGATAGATAGGGGGTCAAAAATGTGTCCTGTCTAACAGTCTAAAGGCGTTCTGAAGCTTATTCCATGAGCATAATAAGTGAACTTCTGTTTTCACAAACAGGATCTCAGAACAAAGATTTTATACTGTATTTCCAAGTCTTAAAAGTGACCACAAATTAAGTTGATCGCTTATTAAGGATAGCTCTGAAAATAAAAAAAGAGCACGTGTTGTTTCCTTTGAGTGGTCTGCGGTTACATAGACATGAATAACTCATTTATGAGGCATATCCTGTGTTCATATCCTGGATATGGTCTTTACATGAGCACAAACAAAGTGGGTTATTCACATTTACATAGCTGACATATTTAGGTTTTTCATGAATGGAATAGTATTTACATACTCAAATACATAAACAGGATACTCAAAAAACCCGATCATAAACGGGTTATTCATGTCCATGTAAATGCACTGAGTGGCAGCCTGCTTACCTTGTCATAGAGGACACAATGACAGGTTCTTACACTGTCACCTGTAATAACTCTGAGAGAACTATGATACACGGCATTGAGGGGCTTAAAGGGGATGTGCTGATAAAGATGTTGCCCAAAAAATCTGAAACCTAGCACCGACAATTTCTTTAAAAAATCAGACGAAGAATTACAAAAAAGCTTATTCAAATTTAAGCCTCTTAATCAGTTTGTCAACATGAGTTTTAAAATATATTTTCCAATCATTTGCTGTTAGTAGTTGCAATGCATTGGGCGGACAGCAGAGGACGTCCAAGAGTAAACTTCAATGTCTCCACATCTGAAACAGTCGGCATGAATTGCATCCTTGGAGGTGTGAATCCTGGCTGTGGGTTGCCAAGTAACCGAGATCCCAAAGGAACCAATGCTACTTCTCTAATCTGTGCTAGCCTCCATTTATCTCCAGTATCCTTTATCCCTCCACTTAAGGAGAGAGTCTGGCAACATTTCCTGGGCTGACAGATTCAGTGTGATTATAAGATGTAATTAATGCATCGTCCAGCAATGGGTGATAAAAGCTTAGTGACATATTTTCCAAGCAATAACTTGAGATTATATGGAAATGTGTGGGTGTAACTGTTGAGCCACATTATGTTTGGCTGGAGATGGACATTGTAGGAATACCATTACCAGTAAACGAGACCTCGAAGCGAAGGCGGGCTCTGCAGACACAATGGGTTACTTTCATCCCAAAGCCAGCCCCAAGTATCAACACACTGCCATATGCTGTGTGAATGGAGAGCACTGCAGTATAAGGCCTTATTGTTATCAACCCCAGACTGATTTGAAAATGTATAAAACTGTTAAAATTTGATTAGCAAAAAATGTGAACTTGTGTCATTTTTGTGAGTTTTGCCTGAGCTTGTGCTATGCTGTAAAATGTACCAACCTAATAAAACAGAGGAATGAAATGTATGGTTTACCTAACTGACATGTTAATCAGCAGAGATCCAAAGTAAACTGCCACCGTATAATAATTATAATTATAAGGTTCTATATATAAGGCTCTGAGCAGTTTTTAGATATTGAGCTTCAAAGTTTTGCATTGCAAAGTCCCAAAATGCCTATAATTTAACAAACACCTCACATAATGTTAACAAATTTTCACAAAATAAGAATATATGAATCGCTCAATTTTGAAAAAATGTCAGATAGAACCTTATAATTTTAAGGTGACAAAATGTTCAGTCCAGTTCAGGTTATAGATATGGATGCTTGATTATTATCAACTTTATACTTTTGCTTCACTAGATTTCAGAGAGAAAAACTGTGTTTTTACCCAATAATATTTATCTTAGATAGATAGATAGATACTTTATTTTACTTAGATACTGTTTATCTTGAAGGAAATTCACAGCTGATCAAATTAAACAAACATTAAGAACACAACAAAACCATAATAAAAACACCATAAAAACTAAGAAACATAATATAAGATAATATAAGACAGTGATGTCATGCAAATTGAAGTTAGAGTTAGGTTTTAAAAAGTAAAAGTTCCTCCCATGCTGATATTTTCTTTGCACTTTTTAATTAATCAATTTTATCAGCCGATCATTAAAATAAAATTCTGATACAAAATAATCTGCAAAATCCCATATATCGGCCCAATAACCAGCCATGCTGACAATCTGTCAACCCCTACTCCCAACCCCCCTTCAGTCATGTGATTAGCTTACTCACCCGAATAAAAAGCATCTTCTCTCCAACACGGTATCGACCCTGTGACTGTCTCTCTACACAGAACTTGTTGAGACATCTGCAGGGGGGGTCATCAGCGATATGTCTTACCTGTGACACACAAAGAAGATGAACATATAAAGATGTTTCCTCCTGAAATCAAAAGCAGAAGCAGAGGTTAACCACTGCTAACTTACAGCATCATCCAGCAGCTTCCCTGTGCTTTTCTTGCTGGAGTTGACTTTGGTAGGAGTCGGAGAAGGGGACGGAGATGGGGACGGAGATGGGGACGGAGACACAGAGGGAGATGGAGGGAGGGGCTGAGCTGGGGATACAGGTGATGTAGGTGGTGGAGGTGCTTTTTCTTCTTGTTCAATCTCCTTCTCCAGTTTTATGAGGCCGGGAGGCTCCACGTTGTACCTAGACCAAGGAAACACAAAATATCATCTAAAATTAAGATGAGATTAAGAAAATAATCTGCAAAAGCACAGAGGAAAATAGTCATAGGTGAACTACAAAAACAAGGAGAAAATGTCATACCGTGATGCTATCCGTCCCAACTCTAAAAGACAGAGGCACACTTCTCGAGGCTGCTTATGAAGAACTGCAGGAAGAGAGGAAGTTTTAGCTTTGGGTTATTCTATTTTTAATAAATTGAATGTCATCTAGAAAACTATGAGTGAGGATGAGCAGCTGTGTGATGGTAAGATATGACATAAATATGACTCATGAACGTCATGCATTCAAGTGCTCCTCTGCTCTGCAATCCTGTTGATCCCAAATGAAAATGAATATTGTTCAGACATGTGATGCATAAATAGGCTTGAGCTGTTTAATTTAAAGGAATATTTCACCCTCCAAATGATCATTTGTGTGTCACTTACTCACCCCAAGTTACACTGACTCTTAAAAGAAAACCGCATGCCTCCACAGTAAATAGAGTCCAAAAATGGAGAAAATTCTTAATAAACTTCAGTTTATTAGGTCCACGTTTAATAAATGCAAAACTATATCACAGCATCTGTTTACAAACTCTCCAAGTCTTATTTATCCAGTTGTATGCTTGTTACTTCCAAAACACACACATTTTTGCTAAAACCAAAATATTTAAAACACTTCAGCGCAAAAAATCTAAGGCATGACAGAAAAGCGCATATGGGTTGTTTATACAGAAATGTTTTAAATACAGTGGAAACTGCTTTATGACATGGTTAAAGTGATAAACTGCTTATATAGATGGAAAAAAAATATCAAATAGATCAAAATTCTATTTAAATAATTTTCTTTTTAAGAAATTATTTTTTAAAATTAATTTTCTTTTCATACCTGACAACATATAGAGAAAACAATTGAAAATTAACTTCTTTTTAAACTTCCGTGATACTTGACAGGATACCTGTCTCTTCCAAGCTGGTGCTGCACATTGAGATGACGACAGGAAAAAGAAAGATATTTTCACTAAATGAAAAAAGTAGTTCAAAACTGGATTATAGTGCATGTTTTGTGTGAAAGTTGCTATGGTTTTGCTGTTATTAAACTGCAAAACCACTGCCTTTTTTGGATTCTTCGGCCATTGTGGAGGCATGCCAGGAGTTATCTTCTCGAAATCAAGGTAACCCAGGGTGACTAATCAATATACAAATAATCATTTTGGGGGAGGTGAAGTATTCCTTTAATCTCACCAAATATGTGACCAGACAGTGTGACAAGATGCATGATACATGTGACACACCACACCATGCGTTATAGACAAAATATCCACTGCATGATAGCAAACCTGGTGTTGTTACATCTACTGCTGAACTGATAAATCCATCCAGAGAAATAACAGAAGAAAGAGAGAAAGAGAAAGAAAAAAATCACATTTACTGTTTCTAAAGTATTTCAACAACATTCTATATCACATTTCCGCTGCATGTGAAGGTGCAGTGTTGATAGATGAGTGTGTGTGACTTGGCCTCGGTAATGATTTGCATAGCTGAAATTGCTAAGCGATGGTCGAGCAGACATTAGTCAGAAATTACAGGAATGTCTGAATATTCCTTGTTACCGGCAGGGTCACATACTATACATCTGACTCTAAGGACAATATGTCAGTCCAGGCATATCTGAGCTGCATATTTTAGTGACATGACACATGAAAAACTCTTTGTAATAGATTAGAGAGAAGCAGATAAAAAAGAGTGAGAGTGTGCATGAGGAAGAAGGCAGAATGTCCCCACTCTGGGCTGAGGAAAACATTTGCATCGCGTTGGCCTACTTTTTCACTAACTCACACCCTTCTGCCTCTGCTCCCTTTGTTTCACTTCAGATGTTTTGTGTGTGTGCACAGTATTCAAGATGCATGCATCCTCATCGTCAGGTACAGCTGTTCCTGGAAGACTGTTGCCCTTGTGAGCTTTGTGTGAATGTCAAAGGAGTTGAAGCAAAACCTGGAGATGTGAGTCCTCTGAGCCTCAGAGGGGTGGAGAGGGAAGCGGTCTAACCTGCTTGATACTCTACCTGCACAATCACACCATTCATCAGAGATAGAAATCTGAGTCCAGTGCCAGTGTAGTGCCAGTGAGCGACTGCGTTGAACCTGGAGCCTTTTTATACCCTTCCTTGTTTGTCACACATTCAGATTTTCTGGTTTTCTGATGTTTGTGGCAGAAAAAGAGTACACTCACCTAAATCCTCTGACTCAAACAGACACGTTTCTCCAACTCCAACCTTACGACACCATGCCAAGAAGTTGGCTGTGTTGTCCCGTGCAAAAAAGGAGCCGGAGGGAGCGCTCTGCCGACACGGTATCCTCCGATTGGGAATACTCTGCTAGAGACACAGAGAGGTTAGTAGATGTCCTCATGTACACTATATATGAACCAGAGATGAAAAAAACTCTTATTGATGAACAGGACACAGAACTTTTAATGTGTTTGATGAAGAGAAAACAAAAGGTCCACCAGGGTGGTTTTGTTCAACCCAAGCCTCAAGAGTTTCCATCAAAACACAGAGACACACACTCTTTATCTACACTGATTTCTTCTCCATGTGCTGCTTTCAGCTCAGGATCAAGGACAGATCAATATGGGAGATGGCGGGCTCGAAAAACCCGGGCCTACTTTACCAGGCTCACTATGATTCGGGATCAGATGACATGCTTATGGGTTTCAGCCCCCACACGGTCTGTGCAGGGAGATTTATGCGCCTCGCTGTGGTTTTATACAGGATATGTGCGTCTGTGCTACGAGAAAGGTGCAATGAGCTCATGCTGGAAATATGCAGGCTTTTTGTGGGTATTTTTCTTTTTTTTTTCTTTTCCAGCCTCTGCTTTGGGCTTTTTCTGAGATCCTTTCTGTTGTTGAATTACTTTGCATTCCTGGAGAAATGATGTCGACCACCTTGCCAGTGCCGTTTGATCTAATGATCAGAGTGGCATCTTGTTATTTCTGGGTGGCTTGCATTTTAATTACCTGCACTTTTATATATGTAGTAATTGCACAAAAAAACTAGGTACATTTGGTTTAGGAAGCAGGCCTACTTTGCTTAAAAATCATATTTTTTTGTAAGAACTGCTTAATCACATATTTTATACTTGGTAAAAACATTAATGTTGGTATATATAGGTATGATATTCAAGTTTTTGCAACAGTGTCTGTATATTTTGAATGGTGTATATTGGTAGACTAAACTAAAGCCATGTTTACATTTACACTGCTCTTTATATATTATTTCTTTGAGAATGTAGGCTGATATGTACTACAGCTATGGTGCCTTAAAGCAGTTTAGTGCGAATGACAAAAGAGGAGAGGATGACGTTGTGCTACAGGATGATGAGAAGTCTGTGTAGGTGTAGTTCGATACAAGTTTTATGACTGTTCTTTGTTGTGTAGGAACGTGTTGTAACATTTTGCAGGACATTATTTTTTTCCTCCTACTCGTGCATGGCCATTTGTTTGAAGTGCAATATGCATGCGCAAAGTTCGGCCGCAACGTCACAGTTTACACGGCGACAGAAAGGGGTGCCGTTTTTAAAAAATTACACTCTGGAACCCGATTCCAAAAATTCGCGTTTTTAGGTCCCAAAGTGCCGTTTTCATGTGAACAAAAAGTTCCAAACGGTAACAAATGTTTAATGTTCATGCAAGAATTGTTGCCGTGTAAACGGCCCCCTAGTGACCTTTGGGAAGAGCCAGATTTTCCCTGTTTCACTTTTTTTTGTGCGCAGTTAAGTGCTGCTATAGCTTCACATTTAATGGACAGATGTGGCATGGTATCACTTTTCTCACAAAACCCTTAGAAAGGAAGTAAACAAGCGAATTTCCTTAAATGTTGAACTTTTGCTCTAATTTCCAGTAGTGCGTTAGTAAATTTGAACATTTAATGAGGTGGTGATCTTGAACTTGGCACACGGAAGTAAAATGACATGTAAGAAATATCATCTTCAGTCATCTGCTGTTGATATTGATTGATGTGCAAGTGACATCATCTACAAAGAGATTTATTGTTTCTCTCTGCTGGAATCACTTAGTCCCCCTCCACACATGCAACTTATGATCAGCTTTGAAGCAGATGGGAGTTCTCTTTAAAGTGGTTGCATGTAATACTAAACAACTACAGCCTATAAAGAGCCATGATGAGCTGATAAAGCACTGTTGTTTGATATTAATTATGAACTTGACATAAGATGAGGTAAAGCAGACATGAAGGATTAATCTTTCATGGCTCATTAAACTGAGGGAGCTTAATGTGAACTGCAAGTAGCTCCAAATTTAAAACATAACAATCCAACTCTGATTTTAAAGCCAGAGCTGTCGAGATAGACCACTCTCTTTGTTTTTCTAGAGCTCCATTCTGCCTCAAGACTTTTTGGCCTTAACGATCAATAGGCTCCTCTATTTCAGTAGATCCTCTGCCACCCCACTGTCACTGACCTCAAGCATTTCCCCACATCTGTGCTGCCGCGCTCACACTGAGATCAGGAGACTCACCATCATCAGCACAGTAATGCCTCAGTGCAAACATCAACAACTCTCGCTCGAGAGCCAACAAAAGACTCTTTTGCTTCCTTTTCGTCTGGACGAAACATGCCCTAATAATCAGTGTTTCCCTCTGTTCAAAACATGTAATCCCACTGAGCACCACACGTCACTTCACTGAGTAAATAGGTACAGATACACATAGCTGAAAATGTGTTGATGTTTTTGTTAAATTCGGCATTATTGTTAAATGCTTGTGAAGCAAGATTTTAAAATTTGAAGGCTACTAATAAAGTCAACACAATATTGTAAGATGTTTCTATATGGACGTCTATAGAGTGCTGCAGGAAAAAGTCTGAAAATGTGGAAATTAGTTAGCATTTAAGCACTTCTGTTTACCTCGTCTCAAAGTCAACAGGCTTTTTTTTTGCTTTGGATACTGGTTGGATGCTTGAAATAAGGTCTGGGGTTAACACAAGCTGAAGAGAGGTATCATGTTTTTTTCATAAAATATGTCACTAAATACCCCCATTGTTAATTTTGAAGCTAATTTTGAAGGCTGAGAAGTGCCTACAAGAGACTACAGAATGTCATACACCGAACACAGCTTTACAGCTTTCATTTTGGTGGCTGTTAAGTCATTTGACCATAGTGTAGTTTGTTTATAGCCTAATGTTAGCTTTTTACTTCTGGCAATTGCATTTAGGCTCCAAAAATCCTAAAAAAAAAAAAAAGGTGTTCATTTGTGAAGATTATCTTGCTGAACAAAACATTAGGTATACAGCCTACAAAAAAACATAATCCCTGCAGCACTTTATTGACCTGACAGCTCTCACTATCAAATAGTCGACTGTAAGCATCTTATTACGAACCACCCTTACATTTATGGTAAGGTGGTGCCCTCTAGTGGCTGTAGCAATTATTATTAGAAGCATATGTACATGTAGGATGTAGCCTAAAAAGCAACAAAGTCCGCATAATATCGAAAAAGCCTCAATAGGTAGGTGTCAGGGGTTGTAGATTGGTCAAACAAACCAGGACTTTCCCCTAAGATACTGGCGTTCGCCTTCAGAAGTCAAAGGTAACTTCTTTTATTGACAATGTAGCCAAGTATACGATGCTTAGCATGCTACGCTAGTATGTCATGTGAAATATGTCTAGTTACGTTTCTGACAAGGGTACTTATTCAAATACATAGTTTTGTTGTATAAATCTAACCAAGTAGTTCTGGAGTGGAACTGCAACCATTTCATGACATTAAGGATGTGTTTAAAACTGTGACCATAAGAGCAGTAATATGTCGTCTTGGGGCCAGAATATCGGTCAAATTGGAAGTCAGCTGAAATTGATTTATTCCTTACTTTTAGGTATGCGAGAGCATTGCTATAGACTGGACACAAGTGGAAATATATGAACAATATTTACATTTTTTCTTTGATTTGTCAGTAATAAGCTGAAGACATTAAACCTTCCTGCAGGAGCTCTTAAGCTGATAGAATCTAAGGATTTTCACACCAATCGCTTTGTTTTCTTGAGCACTGATGTGGGAAGATATACGATTACGACTTACACTGTTACCCTTTAATCTTGTAAAATTCATTAAAGCCTTATTCAGGGCTCACCAGAAATGAACATTTAACGTAGTTCTGCCAATTCTCACAGGGGCTGTGGGGCCCCATCAGTTTATGTGTCCTTGCCAGCCTTATTTTTTTTTTCTTTTTTTTTTTACCCTGCTGAAGGCTGCAAGCCCCATCCCCCACCCCGCCCTTTGTGCAATGCTTTTTAAAAATATGAGGCACTTTGCAATATTCATGGTCGCTGCTGAGCTGAAAAATAAACAATCAACAAGAAAGATCTAAGAACAGAGTGGGTATGAAATCTAATGCTATTTACCATTTTTAAGTATTCAGTGTCTTTGTGCTACTCTTCAAATGTTAGGATAGCATTTCTTTGTGATGAGATGAACTCTATGGCTTTTATTGATCTTATTGAGGGAAACTTGATATCAGGGTAAAGCTGTTTCCTGTCTCAGTAAGAGTCAATAAAACTTCAATACTGTTCAAGCAGTCTGGTCCCAATAAATTATGCAGAAAAACAGGATTTTAAAGGGATCATTTATGTGGCAACACAGAAAACTGATATTTAACATGGATTTGAGTTAAAAACAAAACATGTGTTACTTTTAATTTTTTTTCTTAATGCTTGCAGTGATTCTTGAGGCACTGTCTATGAAACTATGAACACTTGTAGCCAATGCATTTATTTTTTATTTATTGAGTGTGCCAAACTGAACCACACGCTCTGCTTTGCATTCAGTTTTTAATAACACTCTTTTGGCAGAACTGTAAACACTGGTCTCGACATTGCTACACTACTTTGCCAGTTGGGCACAGGTTAACATTTAGACAACAACTGAGGCCAATACTGGATGGAGGGATGTGGGTAAAGTGTCATGGCCAGACCAATAAAAAGGGTAGATCAAGCCTAATTTTTCAGTTCTTTTTTTCTGAAAGAACTGTTTTTGATTTCTTCTGCTGTGCTTTAGTTGCTTGAGGAGTGTTAGAACATTTTGATTTAAAAAAAAAAGACAACAATGTTTCCCCTTATTTGTATTGGTAGTACATTGTGCTTGAAATGTGCATTTATACTTTACACGTGAATGCCTGTGTGTGTATGTGTTTTCTGCATGTACATCAAAACCATAGACTGCATATAAAGACAGAAAACAGGACAGAAGTTAAGCTGAGTAATCTTGATCGCCCCCTGTTGTCTGGCTGCAGTATAGGTCATAAAGCCTGCTTCCTCGATGTTAGTGAATGGGACATAGGCCAAACTAAAAACTCAAAGTACATGCCTTATACATTTTTCCCAAAGATGGTTTCTGTCACTGTAGGTAGTTCTCATCACCCTGATATTTGTTCAAGTGATCATTTTTATGATTAGTTCTTCAATTCTACAAAAAGGGGATTTTCTGCCATGACTGCTGTGTCAGCCAATCCATTCACTAACATTCAATAAGGCTGTTTACGATTGGTCAGATGCGTGTTTTGGGGGAAACTCCATCACTGCAGCGATCGCTACAGCGCAGACCAGTGCAAGATGGCAGAGGCCGTATCCCTGATATTTTGGCTTCACTTAAGCATAGCGGGGGTAAGTGGGGGCGCGTCATCCATCTGGTTATACAGTCTATGGTCAAAAGTGTATTGCAAAATGTTAACATTATACCCTGCACACAGAAAAACCATTTATAATATTTGTCTGTAGTTGGTGCTTCCTCTGCTTATTCAAATGATGGTTTGTGTTGACATAAAAACAAGTTATTTAAAAAGAATTTTGCAACAGATGTATGATGATTTGCTGGCTTGGTATAAGGTTTTGTTTTAAGTGTGTAGAGTTTTGCTAGAATTATCCTGTAGTTGCAAAGATAGTGCATATGTGGTCAGAAAAAAACTATACTATGTCTGGATTTCTTTTTTAATCAAGCAGGGGGATTGTTCAAGTGATTGGGACCATCATGACTGACAGTCAGAAGGATCTAGTGAGTTACTCTCCCATTTATGAATCAATCATGTGTCGAGTCATTCAAAGTCAAAGTCAGTCCTGGAACACTTTCAGCTAAAATCTGGCTCCCAGACTGGTGTTTTCACTGTAAGCGTTATCACGGCAGACTACTGTAATCCTCCGGTTCCTCTGTACCTTGCTGTTGCCAGAGTTAGGCAGGTCTCCATTACTTTGCCTGAACTTCTCCTGCAGTGTCTCAGCCAGCTGGCACAACAGGAAGCCATTGTCTAGGCGATCCATGAAGCTCTCGGCGGTGATTTCCAGACCTGACCAGGGGACACATAAAGAAAGCAGAAAACCTGGCAATAAATTCAACATTTTTTTAAAAAAAAGCTCATTTTAAAATATGTGTACAGTATTAGGAAACACAATGTATTCTCCAGTCTAGTTCAAGCTGAACCTGATGCAATGTTATTGACTCGCAGAAACCGCTGGGCTGATTGGCTTATTGAGCTTGGCTTGTGCTGCTGGGTTTCGGCAGCTCTGCAGAAGCCAAATGTTCACATATTACAACATGACTTGGGGGGAATGTGGGGGGGATTTTTCTGGTAGTGCACCGTGTGGTGGTGAAGACAAGATCACATGAAAAGGGGGCATCTGATTGTGCACATTATGCCTCATTATCCTGCACGGTTGCAGAGATAGATGGGTGATCAACATGTGGTGTCCAGTTGACTGACTTCCAGAGGACCATTCCTTCATAGTTAGATCACTGTGAAATAGGAGGTGGTGGCAGGGGGGTGTCTGTGGAAAGAAACCGGAGAGACTTTTTTTTTTTAATCCCCTTTCTGTGTCTTATAGGAGGAGGGGTCTAGGGGGGGTTCGATGTTTAATGAGTTCCAAATGTTGTAATTGAGCCCAGAAAAGAGAGATTGAAATCTTGAGAAATACTCAGCGAGAGCTCGTCTTATATGCTCAAACTCTCCCTCGCTGTGTGAGGAAAATATATTCCAGAGGGCTTTCAGAGCATTTCAGCTCAAATAGTCACTCCTATAAATTGCTCCAACCTCCCATCACAACAACAATATGACTCATCAGAATATCCAAGCGTACGCCTCCCACTCAATCAGCAGACTCTTTACACCGCACCGCTCCTCCCACCTGAAACCATAAACCCTGCCAGCATAATAGCACCTTCTTTCTTAGAAAAGCACGGTCCTGAACACACAGGACCACAAGGCATGGCTTAAACTGGTTTGACACTGTTTATCTGCTGGACAAGCGGATGATCGTATTTTTCGTCCTTGATCCCTCGCTTCAGCAGACCAGAGGTTTCTGGCGCAGCTGGTTCCAGAGCAAACACACAGACCACCAGAGATAACAGAGGAGATACTGAAGTTGTTTTAAGTTGTACACACACACACACACACACACACACACACACACACACACACACACGCACGCACGCACGCACGCACGCACACACACACACACACACACACACACAGGATTCAGTTTCACAAATTTAACTGGCTTCCAGTTGATTTGAGAAATGATTGCTGGACTCTGCAGGATGTCCCACAGAGTTAACTTCCAATCATTAGGTGGACATTTTTAACCATATTCAGTACAGCTAGACATTAAAGCAAATATTGAAGAAAAAAATATATATATATAATACCTATGAGATGCAAAAGCAGACTGCCGCTACTGGGTTTTTTTGGGGAGTTTTGAGGGTCTAAGGACAGAGGGATGTCGTATGCCGTAAAGCCACAGGCAAACTGTGTTTTGTTATAATGGGCTTGATAAATAAAACTGAAATTGAATTGAATTAAAGATAACACATTCTTTAACAAATCTGAAAATGCTGATACATAAAATACTAGTTAACAGACAGTTTGCCTTTTGGAAATTGAGTGAACAATTGCTGAATTGTAACTTGTGCTGGCGGAGGAATTGTAAGAATTTTCCTTACAAGAGCATTTTTGTGATGCCACAGTTAAACCTACAAATTGGAACCTTCCCCAGGCTCAGATAAACCACACTGAGTTTATCATGTGTAAACCTGAAACTTATCAAGTATTTCACTGCTGGAAGGACGCTATTTTCATAAAACTGGGCTGTGCACTGGAAAGACGCAAATACTTTTTAAAATAATGCTATATGACCAGAGAAAACAGAGAAAAGGCTGTGGCATTCGCTTTCATACAAGTGGTAGAAAACCTAAAACTACCTCTCACTGGTGGGTGACATAATGCAAGCTTGGCCGTTTTCACAGGAAACATTATGGCTGCCGGCTGGCCTCGTCTGCTCGTCTGCTGCGGAAGTGTGTTCACTGGCAATGGGAATGCAGTCTATGGCGTATACTTAACATGTTTAAAAACACAGGGGGGCAGAGAGGACTGATTTCTGCTCTCAATCTCTTTCTATAACCTTTGTGTCCGTGGTGGTGGGCATCAAAAAGTGCAGAAGTGCAATCTGCAGTTTGAGGAGCACATTTGTAGCCAGCTCAAATGCATCATCTGGCGGTTTTGAGCTTAGAGATGAGCAGGGACATCTGGGATCTGGTGAAAGGGAAGCCATAGTTCCTTACCATAGTTCATTTATACATCCAGCCCACACTGTTATGATACAAAGGTGGTTGAAAATTGGCAAATCCCTTAAACTTTCTGCAAACACACCCAAATTCGATTCACTAAATTCAAATCAGACCTTCAGAGAGCTCCATGCATTTGTCTTGTGACTGACACTGGGTGATTTATTGTGCAATAGCAACCCTGCACAAAGCCTCTGCTGATGTTTCCTTTGCTGCTTATTCTCCACCACTGGCTGCACATTACTTCAACTCTTAATGACGGCCATTATTCAATTAAGGAAAATCTATGGGAAAGTGGGGAAACAGGGTTCACACCTTCTAGTGACTTAAAAATTGTTTGTAATGAGGTTTAGATTGATTCCAGTCCCCTGCAGAGGTGTTTACATCAGCAATACCAGTGCCATTAATGTTGAAGATGAGGGAATTTGCAGGAATTTTCAAAGCAGGCTTTTTTCAAGGGTAGTGTTTGAATGAATCAGCAACAGCACTTTGTATTTGTCCACTTTGTCCAATTGTATCAGGCAGGGTGGCCGTGGGTCCTTAAAAAGTTTTAAAGGGCATTGAATTCATTAATCTAAAAATAAGTCCTTAATTGGTATTACATTGACTTAAATTAACCTTTCGAAAGTCAGACATGGGAAGTAGGATTTTATCAATCTTTTATCCTGACATTGCACTGTAAAATCTCAAAATAATTGGAAATATTTTTTTTTTGAGTGTGTGTAAAATAATTTAAGAAATGTATTTTCTTAAACTCTCCATGATGGGAATCTAAATGATGGAATCTAACATGCAGATTGAGAATCACAAAATCGTCAAGAAAACAGGCCAGAAATGCCAGATATTTCCCACTCCTGTTTGGTAAACCAAATACCTTTAATAGAGCCTTTTAATATCATATTTATATTGTCTTTCATATGTTCCACTGTTGTATTTCCAACATTTGATGTGGAACTTTTTTTTTTTTTTTTTACTGGACAGAAAAAGTAATGTGTTAAGTTACAAAAAACATCTGGGCAAAATAAAAATCTTATATTTTTGGTTATTAGAACCTTTATCCTGAGTGACATTAAAAAAGTCTTTAAAAATAATAAATCTACCATGCCATAAGCTGTAGGAGCCCTGGTAGCAGGGTGACTGCCCCCCAGAGCCTAAATCATTGAAATCATCTGATGCTGACTTATGATCTAAATTTTCAAATTTAGATCATAAGTCATAAGTTTCAAATTTTAGATTGTTTGAGAAGCTAATAAACTCAGGCAGGCAACATTATAAGTATGTAATCAGAGGCATCATGTGTTAAATATGAGTATTTCCTACCAAGAATATTAGTGAGCCACAGGGCCAGGTCCTCCTTCATGGGCAGCAGACTGGCTTCATGCCGACTGGCCAGCCACTGGTGGTACTGCTGCATATCTGTGAGGCCGGGGCCAATAGGCTGTTTGGGGCTCAGGGAGCTGCACATGGTTCCCTACTGGCGACCTGAGGAAGAGGAGGAGGATAAAACACACAAAGGCACTGTGCAAACCTTCAATGTCAGTTTGCAGAGTAAACTTCAGGCATGTCTGAAATGTTGGTTCCTCACCTGTTCTTTGGCTAAGCACTGCTGCTACACAAAGAACTTTTTAAGCCCCTGTATGGTTCTTTAAATGTTCTCTACTGGTTCTTTCTTCAGTGAGCTTAGGCCTAGGCTGAAGAACGAGCAGAGAACCTCTAAAACCTCTATACTGTTCTTCAGAGGTTCTCTGATTCTTCATCTTAAGCCTGGCCTGCACTGAAAGATTTTTCAAATCATAACCAATGTTAAAAATGTGACAGACCCCACACATAACAATATGTAGGGATACATTAAACAGATCTGTTCCTTTATTGTGTGGAGAGCAACACTTTGCCAAAAACAGCTCACCACACACCATGAGATTCCATTCACAAACAACCAAAGTTCTGACTCGCAAAACCAAAAATCTTTTCACAACTATAGAGTCAACAAACATTGCAGACAGCAGGAAGAAACAGCTGTTGCTAGCTGTTTGCACTGCTTTTTACAATGAGTAAACAAAAAAGAAATGGAAAAATATTGATGAAGTCATTGAGACGGTGTGAACACGGACAGTACATGTTACAGAGCAAGCTGGAGGTGAGTCAGTTCTGAGTTGAATCCCATTTGATATTATGCATTTTAATCTTCTGAGACCTGCCGGACCGCCGGCACCGAAAATGTTTAATACTTGCAATTTTAAATCGGTGCAGTAAGGATGGACTTCTGAGCAGATCATTGGATGTAGGCCTAAAAAACAATCCTAACACAATTTACACCACAGGAAAATCTGACAAGATGATCTTTACCGCAATCAAAAAAAATCTGGGCCTTACTGACAATTGTCTGGAAGAAATCAGGCCCAAAATTGGCCAGAGTATTGTGTAGTGTGTGACAGGCTTTAGTTTAGTTCAGTTCAGTTCAGTTTAGTTTAGTTTGGTTTAGTTTGGTTTAGTGCCTTGCCTTGCTGTGCCGTGCCGTGCCGTGCCGTGCCGTGCCGTGCCGTGCCGTGCCGTGCCGTGCCGTGCAGTTTAGTTTAGTGCAATTTAGTTTAGAGGGGAAAAAATAAAAATAAAAAACTTTTTCTCTCAAACTTTTTGCCCAGTGTGCATAAAAATATCCCAGCTTTGAAAACATATTATGTTTCTCATTAAGCATTTAGTAAAGGGTTTTAAATTCTTTTAAGCCATCATGTTGTAAGAAATGATTGATAATAATTCCAATTTTATGTAAAACTGTCATTTAGAGAAATGTTGAGTTGTCCATGGTATTACCTGGCACCATTCAAAGACCCCAAGGCTAAAAAATTTTTTTTTAAAAAAGGGTGCTATATGGCGTCTCGAATGGTTCTATATAGCATTATATGACAAAGGTGCCTTTAAAAGATGTGTGCCATATAGCAGCAAAACAGGTTCCCCTATGATTACGAGCCAAAGAACCACTTTTGGGTTCTGTTTGGCACCATTTTTCTTCAGAACAGGACTGTGCATAGGAAATCAATATGGAACACAATAAAAGAACATCTGGGTAATAAAACAGAGCAGATCTGCAATAGGTTTTTCATATGTGAATCTTGTAATGTTCTTTTTTTGTTGAAATTATGACGGTGAGGTGTTGTCTCCTCCTTTGTCAACTCCTTTGACATTTTTCAGGCCACATGTGTCGGGTTGATGAAATTTACTTTACAGGTGTTACAAGCGTTTAAAATCCGTTTGTCCAGCGCTTGTATGCAAATGTTGAATTATGTACCATGGGTGTACACAGATGTGTATATTGTACTGTGTACCTTTATGCTTATGTAAACACTGATTTTTTAGAGACAGATGTAATCTACAAAGGCTATATAGACAATAGAAATTACGAAATATTTATAGAGATTATGACATATTATGATAATAGACGCAATTAAATTGATGTGATTATTTTTAAATGACAGCTGAAAACCTATGTATTTACTCTGGCTTTTAATTAATGTAATTGTCATTATTCTATTTTACTATTTTACTTTGACTTTTATGTATTCTTTATCACCACCTTTCTTTTAAATGTCTGATCTTATTGACTTTTTTTCTTTTTCTTTTATGTTGCATTTTTATTATGAAGCACTTCGAGTTGCATTCCTTGTATGAAAAGTGCTTAGTAAATACAGTTGTTTATTATTATTATTGTTATTATTATTTTTAAATGAAAACCTTCTGAACACTTTGGTTTTACACTTATAATCTAAATTATCATAGCAATATTCATCAAAAGGAGCAGAGGAGGTTCAAATGAACACAAGAGAAGAGTGCTTTTGTCCTCTTGGTCAAATCCTGGTTTGTTTTACAGTTCACCTGATGACATGAGACGGCCTCTTCACTGAACAAGAGACACTTTGACACCAGCCAGACTCATACAGTGGGACTTCTATTCAACAACCATCAGACACAAACAAAGGGCTCCTTCAGATTACAGATACAGTCTATCATAGAGTCTACATCAATCCCATCCAGCAGATGCTGCAGCGGGCCTTGTATTACAGCCTGATGGAGAGACTGCATTTGAAATCAATATTCAGAGTGATATTTAACAGCTACTTACTGCCTGCAAACTCAAGTCAATGAGTAAATGAGATATTCCTCACAGTCTTTTCCAATATGGTGCCGCAGAGTGCCAAACCTTCGCTGTCAGAGCTATAATGTGAAAATCTTTCACATCTCAATCCAGTGTCACTCCATTAGCGGACTTGCTGCCGAGACAAGTGAGTAACAAAACAACTGGGCACCAGATGGAAGACCTAACATGGTAAAGAGCATACGTTCTGACATCATTTCACAAAGAAAGAAGAATGAAATGGCCCAAGATGCTTTCAGAATTGTTTAGAAAAAGTTGTGGTGAGCAATTATGCTGCAGCCTCCCAGGCTGAAAAATGAAGCCGGTGACCAAAAAGTACCCAAAACTGCAGTTCCTTGAAAGGCCACCTGAGGCTGGCTCCAAAAGAGAGAGAGAGCCCCATGTTAAAATGCCCAGCAGAAATAAATATGTTTACAGCCTTGTAAAAAAAAAAGAAAAATACCTGTTTCGGTCCACGTAAGTAATTTGGACATTCATGACAACTGTACAGGAGAGTACATTTTTTCAGAATTCATCCGTTCAAATCTTATTAAGGTCCAAAGATACGCATATTGAATGGCAAGGAAGCCTGAGTGACAGCCCAGCTAGCAGGGAACGTTCTCACAACATTGGCTAGTGTTGCAATAATGTTTTAAAGAAAGCATTTTAATCGAATGTTCAAAGAACATTTTAAGGACGTATATCATTTCAAATAATGTTCCTTTAACATTAAATGCTAGCTAAGACGTAACATTTTAATGCAACATTCTGAGGATGTTGACAGATCAGAAAATGTTCTTTTATAAAAATATTCCCACAACTAACATGAGAACAAAAGGAAGAACATTTTCAAAGCAACATTTAGAAAATGTTATTGAGATTACAGATTACAGACCTTTTCTAATGAAAATGTTATGTGATAGGTTAACATTAAAATAAAATAAAAAAAAAACGTTTTTAAGATTTTTTGATAGAATGTTACTCTAACTTTAAGAAGAATGTTCTGGGAACTAATAGAAAACTTGCAGCTGAAAATGTTACTAATGGTTGCATTATACCATTCTCAGAACGTTTTTAGAACCAAAAATTGCTAGCTAGGAGGCTGGCTGGGAGGCGTCACTTCTGATCCATTGGTTGCTCCTCCACAGCTTCGACCTGGCCAAATGCCTAACTCTAGGCTTCAAAGTTGCAGCTCACAAATCAATTGATGACATCATTGTAGTGTCCATTATTTATACAGTCTATGTTTGTAATGCATCAGATCATGGGTGTGGATTTTTGGGGGGATGCAGGGGACACGTCCTGCTAGATATTTAGAGCATGTGCATTTGTCTCCCACAATAAAAACATTAAAGAAGTAGACGACTTTAAAAAAAGTGGAGGCACACATTAGTGCACAAAAATTCCCCAGAATTCTGGAAATTAAGTGATTGCAATTTTTCTGGCAGAGGACCCCCAAACTCCCTGTTTGTGCCCCCACCTCACCTTCAAATGTTGAAACAAAACCTACGCCCCTGTCTCACAATGCATGAGCTGAAAGACACAGCTTAACTTCTCTATTCTTAAAGATAACTCAACAAAGACAAGTTATTTTTGGTCCTCTGTTTGCTCTATCTTGAAAGTGAGTTGAATACAGGACACATTCCAACATAGAAATGAAGTCATAGCATCTAAAAAAGTTTGCCTTCCTGCTTGGACACGAGCAGGAACATCCTACATGGTACATGGTAGGCAAATAGCAGCAGGATATTTGATGCAAATTACAAGAAGAGCTTATTCAAAAAAGGAAGCGAAGCTGCCGTGAACAATTAGTTCACAGTCTGTGATGGCTGAAAATCTCCTCTGAATGCCGAGGGAGTGTAGCACAATGTGAGGAATCTGACCTTTAAAGCTGTGTAACATTTCAAGGTCCCTCAGGAGTTGGCCGCAACCAAATCACACTGTGGTGCCACGCCGGACATCAGGACCTTGATGTCCGACCAAGGTCGTGTTATCTTCCTCAGGACATGAGCTCCTCGCTGCGTACACACTAAACGAACACACTAAACTCCAGAGCTCAGCACTCACACACAGGTGCTACATTCCCACGTCCGCTGTGGTGCAGGCTGACTGACAGAACAAGGGCACTGGGACAACTTCTCATGTCTCACAGTACAAAGCCCATTCACTGGTGTCAATATAAACATTTGGATTTGACATATCTGTCATTGAGCAGTGTAAAAAAATGCTTATTTTTCCTGGCAATGTAGACGTTATGTTAAATATTTTTCACCCATTGTGAAACAGCACATTTTACATATCATCAGTGTTGGATAAACACTATGTATCCTCAGCTTTCTCTTGCTTCTTAAAGGAACATTGTGTGTGCTTTTTGGGGGGTTTAGTGGCATCTAGCTGCTGAAACTTGTCCCAGTTAGAATTCCTTCAGTGTTCATTGCTCTGGAGGTTTTGAATCCTCCACAGAGGTCTGTTCATCTCCAAAACAAATGTTATTTAAAGCAGTGAAAACACTAAATAAGTAAGTTTAAAAACTGTGTTTTTCCTACACTCACTGAGGGGCTGCAAACAACATTGGCTGACAGATAAACGCAAATGGCCCCATCCAGAGCCAGTCTTAAGTTTGTCCATTCCAGGCTACTGTAGAAACATGGCAGCCACATAGCGCTCTCTGTACCAACTTCCTATGTAGATATAAACAGCTCAGTCTAAGGCAACAAAAACATGATGATTCTTATTTTCAGGTGATTATACATTAAAGAAATCACACTTATTCTAATCTATTCCATTTCTGCCAAAATATCACCCTAAATCCCACAAACTGGACCTTTAGGATAAAAAAATCATTTAAAATTTCTTTAGATTAGCTGAAGCATAACATAGGCAAACATCTGTAAACGAACAACACAGAAAAACACTTAAAGTTTAAGGTAACTTAAGAAGGGTACTTAGTGCGTAATACTTTTTTTTAAGGGGGTGCATTGGCAGAAGTATGGCCACAGTAGTTTGCAGCCCCTCCGTGGAGGTAGCGTAAGAAAATCACAGACTTTTTGACCGTGAAACTGCTTCACTCAGTGTATTTAGTTTTAAATCACTGGGTCCGTTTGTTTCAGTGACTAAAAGGTCTCTGCGGACAATTCAGCTCCCGATAAGAACTTCCTGACCAATGAACACTAAAGGAATTCTAACCAGGAGAAATTTCAGCTGGTTGCAACCTGCAATCCCAAGACACCATAAAAAACACCTAAATCTTACACACTGCCTCCTTTAATTTTAGTTCCCAGTGCTGCATTGTTCTCAACAGGGTCTTGAATAAACAAGCTGGGTTCCCCCTATTTTTCTCCAGGAAAGAGTCCAACAGAAACAACCAGCTGTTGTTCAACATACCTGACTCTCACCACACTGCAGCCTGACCCAGGCCAAAAACACAGCCAGCACCACCACTCTGCTGGGCATCTGTAGCATGTGCCATCTGTTGAACTTGCTGCTTCATATAGCCTGTGTGATTAGGGCTGGGCAATATGGGCTGGAAATTATATTGCAATATTTTTATGCTATATCTTGATACACAACATAGAAATTTATATCTTTAAATCTCCTCAAAAGCACTTTTTTCTTTCTTTTTTTTTTTTAACCAAATTCCATTTTGACCATCTTGGCAAGAAATGCCCCACAAATTGCAAGAAATTAGTAAAAGAAGAAAATTCCCTTAAAACTTACCATTGTCCAGAAAACTTTATTTATAATAATTTAAAATGATCTTTTAGAAAAGACAAAACACATTTATGAACTAAATACTTTTTTTAATTCAGCACTTACTTTTAAGTCAGTGTCTTTTATTAAGGTAATTTTCTTGTAACTTTTAACTTTTTTTTTTTTTTTACTAATTTTTGGGTCAAGTATTCCTAAATTGCTAAATTCCTTTTCTGAAAGGGTTAAAATCTGGAAAAAATACAATTCATTCCATATCACAAGATATAGTCACATATCTCAATTTGACATATCTTTATATTGCCCAGCCCTATATGTGATATTATTTTTCAGTCAGATTCAGAATCTGACATAAAGCTGAGTATCAGAATCAGATAAACCTCAAGCTATAGCCTAGAGGTATTAAAACATCCACATAACTACACATCCTCTCAGTCTGAAACGCCACATGACTTCAGTAACCGTCATAACCTGCCACAGTCGGGTGCAGATTGCTCCAGGAAAGGCATATGGATGGGAACGTGGACACATCAATTAGAGAAAAAACAAAAGTGGCTCTGTCCTCATAACCCTCGCCGCCCTTCATGCCTTTCTCCTCCAAAACAGAAAACTGATCTGGAGACTGATTTGTCCATTTAAATGTGGAAACGGCATGTTTCTGCTGCAGATAGTACTGTGAGTGTTGCGAGTCAGTGTTGTATCAGATTGTATCATCAGATGTGGTAGTCAAGTGTAAAATCTCCAGCAGAAATTGTCAACAAAAGCAAAGTATTCTCCTGTAGGATCAACGAACAAACAATAAGTCTGCACTGGCCTCTTAAAATACTCGGCAGCACATTTCATTTACAGCTGTTATAAAATTTTAAAGCTGTCTCCTCCTTTACAACTGTCACAAATAAAAACAACCACAACAGACACTTCACTACTCTGGAAATAGGATCAAGGGAGGACGCCTGATGAGTTATGACTGAAATCCAGCACAGCAGCCACTAATTAAAACCAATGAGATGACTGAGAGTTGCAACGGCAAAATATGTTCGTTTCTGAGTAATTAAACGTGCCTTGAATTACATTTGTGAGGAACATTCTTTTAAAAAGCAGGAATTAACAGCTTTTAAAGTGTCAAGAAGCAACTGAACCCGAACTTTTAAATACAAAACGTGACATTCTTAAGTCCCCCAACATAAAACAGGATAAAGTCATTTAAAGTTTATCTGGCAACAGTAAAGCAGCGAAAAATTCTTGCATGAGTCCAAAAAAGGGCTCCTTGTGTGTGCTCACCCTGAGGGTTCAGCTGGTCGGTGCGCACCTTCCTCTTGCTCGTCCTGAGAGCTGCTGGATCCCAGCGTTCATGCTTTTCACACCGCGGTGCACCGACCCACAGGTTAGGCTCCAAAACACTGAAGCAATGTGGACCGCGGAGCTCTTTCTCACTGCGCATTTGCACAGGGATCTGACTGCACATGCACACGCGCACACACATACAGGCAACACGCGGAGCACGCTGCCGCCGCTGCTGCTGATGGGAGGGAAGTTGGGTCCTGCTGGCAGTGCCTCCCACTTTTCTCCGCTTTGTGTTGCCTCAATGTGACATTTCTGGACTGAATTCAGCAGGTCAGAAATTCAATCATTCGACTGATTTAATGTTGTTGTTTTTTTTCTGTGTGCCCATATAAAGTAATGTGATCCAACCGACAGACCCTGGCAATATCAGTCTATAATTGTTATGGGCAGTACATTTGAATGACCCAATTTCTTAGGACACAATCAAAAATAGGCCAATGTACATTATGAATCGGTCTGTTGTCAGAAATGCATGTTTTTGTTTTGTATTTGTTTTGTTTTTCGTAGTATTTCTAGTTAAGGGGGGTTGTTTTTAAAATAGAATTGACTATAATACAGAGCATTCCGAAAAATACAGAACAAATTTCTAAAATCAAAATGTGTTAATACCGAGTTTGGCTTCTAAAATCCATTGCATTGTTAATTTATTATTATTATTATTATTATTATTATCATCATTATTATTATTATTATTATTATTATCACTAGTATATTTTTTCAATTTGATTTTTTGTTGTTTTGTTGTGTTGTAATAAGTTATTCGGTGGCTTTTATTTTGAAGGGAAATAGCCAGAGCTGAGCACTCCAGCACGCATGCGCAGTTGTAAAAGCAACACAAACAGGCAGTCGGACCAAAGAAAATGAAAAGTGAGTAAAACTCCGCTAATTTCTACTAAGTCTTTACTAGTGTGTTATGTCGTCTTATGCTGCGTAACGCTGCATATCACCCAAAGCAACATTCGTGAAAAAGGATTTTGTTTTTAAATGTGCCGCCGGAAGTGCTGCTGCTAGCTAACCCAATGCTAACCCGCTAGCTAGCTCAATAACGTCTCAGCAGTTTTTCGGCGATAGAGAAGCATTTGGGTGAATTTTTGTGCCTTTCGTCCGCAGTAAGCGTCCATCACCGGCGGCCAGAGGCTGGACTGTGAACGCGGAGAGCGCCACATGGAGGCGGTGCTGAAAAACTTGGCGAGCACGGCGGAGCTGCTGGCCGTGGCGGCGCACAGCGGCGTGGTGGAGCAGTGGGATAAACAAACTCTGTGCAGAGCTTTTCAATGGGCCCGGTACTGCGAACACCTGTACACCAGGTTTCACGATATCCCCGTGATCAGGAGGGTTATGGAGAAGCAGCTGCAGCTCACAAATCAAAGTCTGCGAGCAGTCTTCCCTGGATACACAGAAGTCGCCTTCTCAGACCTCTCCAGGTATCAGCACCTGTTGCTTTGTGGGCTTTTAAAGAATCCTGAGCTGCCCATTTCCATCATGAAGATACTCTTTGACACTTCAAATCCTGCAAACAACCAGCAGAGTGAGTATCAGGATGTCACTGGCTTCTGCAGTCTCACCATTCAATGCAAATCTGCCTGTAAAGTCCTGAGTCCTCTCACAGACCTGTCAGCTGTTGGTGCTGATGCTGAGGTGCAGGGGGTGATGCTGATGGAGAGGCTATGTGCAGGCAGGGAGGCCTGCCGGACAGAGCACATTTTAGACTCCGTCCTCCAGGGATGTGGAGGAGCAACACAACATTTCTGTCAGGTCATCACTGCAGCTCTGCTGACAAAGAAAAACTTGCCTGCACAAACTGCTTCACAGGGTTTTCTGTTGGACTGGCTGCAGAAAGAACACAGTGTGCTGCAGCACATGTGCTCTGCACTGCCTGCTACACTTATTATAGACCTGGCCAAAGAACACCTGAAATTTAGAGATGCGTACTGTGATATGCTGAAAAAGTGGGCCTCTGAAATGGAGTATAGCATAACTGAGGGTGAATGGGTTCAAAGCAGCACTGAGCGAACAGTGTCCTTCCAGAGACTGACCGAGCACTTTCTGGCCTTGTTTGAGGCCTGTCCCTCTCTGAGGGAGGATGTAGAAAAAGAGTTACATGCTTTGAAAACTTTTGATGGGGACTTTGACGTCAGAGGTCTGAGTGTGTGGGGAGACCTGCTTTCAGCATTTAACAAGTGACTGTCAGTGTTGCAGTTTCTGTAGAGCTGGAAGAGATGCCAAGATTTACACAAATGTTTATGTAGTGTTTGACTATGGCTGCATATTAAAACCTCAAAACTTTTTTGATACCAAACAAAAGGTGTCCATAGTACAGATTATTGGGAGATGTCAGTGACCAAAATCTGGCACCTAATGCTCACTCCGATTCATATTCTTCTTTTGATCAGACAGTTGCAATCCTAATTTTACTGTTTTCTCACTTACTTTGGTTTCTCTTAGGGGTCGACTGATATTGTTTTTTCAGGGCCGATGCTGATTATTAGTACTTAATGAGACCGATAACTGATATTTGGAATGAATATGCATTTACAATAAAAATAAGAGTATTTCTTTCTATCTTTAGAATTTGCAGTATAACAAATTCCAACACGAAACTTTGTTTAAATGCCTTTGGCAAATGTTTAATCAGCAGTGAAACTGTCAACATAATTCACGGCAAGTTGCCAGCAACTTTTTTTCATAAAGTTCAATGAAAATTTAAACAAATAAATGAATAGATAAAAATAGCTCACTGAGGTTTTACAAAGTAAAAGTTCCTCCCATGCTGACACTTTCTCTGCATGTATTGCAGACTGCCTTCCCTGGTGTTGGCTGAGTGTAATATGCACACTTTTTCATTAATTCATTTTATGGGCGATCATTAAAATGAAATACATACAGATAATCTGCAAAATGCCAAATTTCAGCTCCCATAATCAGCCAGGCTGATAATCTGTCGATCCCTACTTTCTTTTGTCAGATGAAAAACAGCTGTTTTTAGAGAAACACATGTTTAAAATCTAAATTAACTATAAAAAAAACTAGCATTTTGATATCAGTACTGAAACACATGTATCATATAAACATTACTATGGAAAAACTTTTAAAATATGTATAAAAAGCACACATCTTTTAAATGTTGTCCTATTGTTCAGAGATGTTTCTTTTCCATTTCAATTATTCACTCTTTATGCTATTTTTTTCGACTTGTCAAATATATTTGCACACAGACTAACACAGAATCAGAAAACAGCTGGATAAATGTATGAATTGAAAAAATGTAATTGATGGCAACGTTTTAAACATGCTCACTTTAGTAGATTTGGAAGCCTTAATATATGCCCGTTTTGCAGTGTAAATATTTTTTATAAAAGATTTTCCATGCACCTTCTAATAATGGAATTAATTGATTTCTTTTTTTCATCTCACTACAATGTGATATGTGTTTAAAATGCAAAGTTTACAAGGTGTGGACAGATGGCAGCGTCACGTGCTGCCTTGTAATCAGTAGCGGCACGAGACCTGACTGAATTAAATTGAAAGTGACTGTCGAGCAGTGAATAGTTTACACTTTATAAATTGCTCTCTGGAGGATAAAGGCTTCATTTAGCATCATAAATCCCATCTTACTCCCAAATTATATTTTTAAAACTAATTCTACAGCTGCTGATTTATTAGGGTCTGAAAAAACTTTGGTTTAAAGGACAAGGAGCTTTTAAGAAATTGCATGAAGCAAAGAAAGCAAAAGCATTGTGCAATCCAATTTGCCCTTTCCTACACGTACAAATCTCAAATCATTTTCACTGTCTCACACACACACACACACACACACCATCTGTCAATATTGTCTCTTCGCCACAAAGCCGCTCCGGGTCTGAATCTAATAATTCTGATTGGCTTAATGCCAGTCACGTGACTCGACTGCTAATTCACACATCTCAGACCTCGCCCGTGTGTCAGAGCACCTCTGCGGCGAGGGATCAGTCAGTCAGATCAGGCGCCTTCAATCAAACGCTCCATGATAGCCGGTGTGTGACACAACTCTGGCGGACAGCGGATTAGAGAGCTGGCCGCCGCGCGGGGAAACACCAACACGACCACGGCTCGTTTAACACGCCGTGAAAGCAATTCACGTTGAGACAGACAAGGGTCACTGAGTAAGGGGCTGCATGTACACAAGCAATTTATTTCCACCCAATGAAGAACATATGCATCCGGCTGGATGGAAACCAGCAGTGATTGAAGAGATCTCACCTGCTCCTGGCTTACAAACACAATGGAAATTCATTTAATTGAGATTTTCATCACGTTAGATCAAATTTTAGGCCCTTGCATATTCAAGAATCTGCAAAATAATTTAAGTACAAAATTCTGGAGTGTATTAAGCAAGCAACTGAGATTTTTCGACCTCTACATGTTTACCGGGCAGCATGTTAGCATGTAGCCTCTGGGACTGAACACTGACAGATTTATTTATTTTTTTTAATTTTTAGATTTTGTGTTTCTGGCTCTTCTTCACAGCCTTATAAATAACTGGCAGAGTGAGCTAGCAGCCGTGGTGATGATTCAGATGTGTTAGTCTGACCCCAAATGAGAAACCCACAATTAAATCCACCAACCTGCATCCATCTACAGTAAATGAAAACATGTTTTACCCAGTATTTTTATAGGATAAATACACGTGTGTGAGAACAGATAGTAGAAAAAGAAAGCGCATTACTGTCTTTTTTTTACACCAACAAGTCTTAAGTATTCTTTGACACAGAAATAAAAGAGGCTCCAATTTGTTAAGTATTAAGACCGCCCCTCTAATTTAAAGCAGCTTTTTAGCTTCTTTGTCTCCGAAGCGTGAACAAATTGCCCTCTGCTCTCAACTTGAAAGCTGAAATTACAGGGTTGTCCTATTATAGTACTACAGGAGGTCAACACAGCCCCATAATATCCACCATCAGCCCACTTTAACCTATTCATTACCCAATTACATTCAACACACACACATACATACACACACAAATATTGTAACATTGGATTTCTAATCTAAATGCACTCATAGAAGACACCTAATAGTGAAAATGACAATAAACTGTCTTAACAGACCTTTTCTCAGCAAAAGATGCAAGTTTATTTATTTATTTTAATAAAAGATTAACTCATATCAGTGACTAAAGGGCTGCTTTAAAACACATTGCATATATATTTTGTATTTGCCATCACTAATCAGTGATTATTTTGAACACGATGTATTCAAAACCACCTGAGATAAATATCAACATAATCAATAGGATAAGCTGGTATATCATCAGCAAATAAAATCTGAATATTATTATTATTATTTATTTCGTACTTTTTTGTAGTATTTCCTTTTTCTGTACCCCATTTCTGCAAATAACAATGTTAATATGTTTTCATATAGTTATATATTGTTTACATAGCTTATAGTTTACATGGTTTAAGAAGGATTTAATAAGTTTGCACTTCCTCACATTCCTTTTCAGGAATGTATGTATGTTTGTGTATGTTCATTCTGTCCTTGTCTTATTTACATGTTTGAAATAAATTTCCATTCATTCATTCAATATTATTTCCTTGTTTAAATGTGTGAGGTTTTGCTGGAGATGTCTCTAAAAATCTGTTCACTAAAATAGCTGCTAATCTCTTGGAAGGTGAATGTAGTATTTGTGGCATTATTTCGCATTACTATCTTTTCTAAAACCACTTTCCACTTTTCCCCCTTCAGTTGTAAAACACGAATAAAACAGAGAGTATTTCCTGCTCTCATATCTTTGTTGTTTTTTATTCGAGCCAGTATGGTAACAAGCTGCAGTGAGACGTGCTGAGGGCGACTGTTGTTCTGCGCCTTCCAAAGGGTTGTGAGGGATAGCATTCATTAAAAATCAGATCCAGCCCCCATCTGGTGGTGTGAATAGGGAGTCCTCTAGAGGGGGGGTAGAGCCCTCCCTCGGCACGTGCCTAAGCCGCTGGAGCCTGGCCCCTGTCTGGCCTCAGTGACGGATCACAGAGGCAGGAGGGCCCCTCTGCACACCTGTGTCCCACTCAGAGGATGCTGACGATCAGTTGCCACCACCATCAGGCGAGGAGGAGGGATTGATGCTTTCATTTAGGGTTTTTTTTTTTTTGGCGGGGTGGGGGTATTTTTATGCTGCGAGGAATAGCTGGGTGCTTTATCATGACATGAAGTGTACTGTTTCGACTGAGTCAGATGAATTGTCGACGCAGCTTGTGAAGAACAGGATGAAAAAAGTTCACATCGTCCTCTGCAGGACATCCCATAAAAACTGCACCGTCAAACCCTCCAGTGAGATGCTATGGTTGCAGAAACGCGAATGGCACATAAGCAGAAGGAGGAGTTTGATTTGTAGAAAAAGAGCTTGTGACCGAAAAGAACAATAGAACTGCAATAGTTATCAATTATTAAAATAATCTTTAGATGCTGCCCTAAAAGAAAGGTTGTGAAAAACGCAATGTTTTCTATACAATATATTTCCTCATCATCTACAAACTTGTTATTGTCATTTTATCAAGATTTCAAGGCAGCACTCTGGCAGTAGTGAGAATATCGTGTAAAATCTTATCAGCCTCTCATCCTTTGTCTGCGTTTGATGCGATGATATGAGCATGCTGTAGAGAGGAGGGTATGAAGCCGTCAACGAAATGTGATATGGGGGAGGGGAGCTGTGATAGATTACCTCACATGCAACTGTGGGAAGCCAGTTTTGTGGGAAAAAAAACACAATTGGATGTAGCAATCTCTGCTGTCCTCCTCTGATGGTGGAGGATGTGATTCTCACGCCACACAAGGCGGGTCTGAAACATGTAGCCCTTACAAGGTGTCACTGTTTCAGTGCACAGATGAAAATAATGATAGCACTCAGTTCTTGTTGCTTTTGGGAGATAAAAAAAGATGGAGATGTTTTACAGTGGATACCATTTGCATGTCACTAAAGGGAAGTTCTCTTTTTCTATTCTAAACTCAGCATCTTAAAGTGATAGTTCAGTTTGGGTTTTTTTAAAAGTGAGATTGGATGAGGTACTTATCCATATTTTTTTAGAATTTCAAGTGTATATCAAAATATGTACATCAATGCACAAATATATATCCCCTCATACTATCACACAGTCAAATAAAATAAATAAATAAATAATAAATTAACTGAAATGCATGAGTAATTTATTAGATTAAAAATCATTAATATATAAATAAATAAAAAAAATAGTAAAGTCATATAAAAAAAAAAATCAATCATTTCCTTTTCAGTCAGAGGTACATGTTTCATTGGCCAAGAAGGACATAGTCTCAAATACAAACAATCTCTTTCTGTTAACCTTGTACTTATCCATAGTTAGTGTATTACCTACAGTAATGGCGATCGGCTTGCCCCCTGGTTGTTGGATGTTTTTGTTTTTGCTAAATTTCAAGTAAGTTTTATGATAATTCTGGGGATCTTTGAGCTTTGTCTTGTTAAGTCGCTCGTTGCCCTCTCATGTTTTTGAAAGAAATCAAACCAATATGCTGAGATTTCAAAGGGTAAAGCAGAAGCTAATTGCAAAAACATGCTTTTAAAAACTCACTAACAGAAGATTCAGAATCCTTCTGGAAACAGCAATCTTTTCTTAATTATTTGTCTCAGATTGCACGTGTGGCAGTGGGAGGAGAGCACAGACATATAACATGTCTGGTGACAGACTGATTTGAGGTGCCAAGCTCTCCATTAATAAAGCAATTAGCAAGGGAGGAGAGGGAGGAGTTTATAAATTTACTTGCCCTGAGGTGGTGTAATGTCATGCTGGAGGCTGCCATAAAACAGTAATTACTTCAGTGCTTCTTTGAAATTTTGGTTCATAATTACTTGATCTTTTTTGCAAATGTGGAAGTTGAATTTTAGAGAAGTAAGAGGATATTCAGGCAGCAGTGAGGACAGATCACTGTGCGCAATTTGGACTGCAGACTAGAAAGGAGAGAAAGGATCAGGAGGATAATTGCATGCAGGCAGAGTCCCAAGGGAGGAGTGCAACCCCGTCATCAAACACTCATTCAGGCTGGGCCTCATCCCATTACAGTCCCCCCGGAGCCAAACTGCACCTGCCCCACAGACTGTCAACTACTCAATCCTCCTTCGCTCGTCCTCACCATTGCACAAACAGCACAACATCACAATGACTAAGTCTAAAAATGCTGCAAAAACATAAAAAGGTGGAGGTTAGATGCAGGTGAATGCTGACAGAATTCCTCACCTATGAATGAAATGTCAACAATTTCATCCAATTACTGCAGCCCCAACAGGCACGTCACGGGTGCAACAGCCATGACCTCTCTGGCTGGTTAGGCATGAGAAAACATGTTCCACGTGGCTGGTGGCACAATTGTGTTTTCTGTCAAATTAACATGTGCAGTGAGAGGAAGGCGGTGGATAGCCTTAATGGTTTCTCTCCTCGGCTGAGGCAGATCATCGGAGGAGAAGCTGAGATTTATTGTAATTGCCGCCACTGGTTGCAGACATGGAGCTGCTTCCTGTGATCGAAGCATCGGTTGGCACAGAGCGAGGCCACTGTAGGCTGTACGTTTAATCGATTCATGCTGTCCATCAGGTGCATAAAACCGATGGTCAACACGTTAACCCCCACCCCCACAAACTTCACGCCTGTCTATCATTTCTTCTCAGCAGAGAGAGGAGCTGCAGAGATTTCTTACTGCATATATTCACCGCAGCATGCAGGCAGAGGGATGCAAAACATCCACCACATTTAATGGCTACCACTTGGTCACATCGACATCTTGCACTGGACCTTCAGCAATCTGCTCAGACCTCTGATGATGGACTGCTCTCATATTCTGTAACTGCTCCATATGACTCATCCCCACCTGCAGAGGCTGAGAGGCGCAGTCAGAATCACAGCCTCTGATTTATCCAGACTCGTACACACTATCGAGCTGCTGTAAGGAGAAGCTCTGACGGATGCACGTGAATGGATGGACGTCATGATTTCCTGAATTATTCACCAGCTCACTAATAAGCTACAGTTTGTGGGCCTCTGGAGTGGCGTGCTCGACACAATGCAGAGCAGCAAAGAGGCATCACACACGGTCATATCACCTTTTTACTTCACTCAGTAACGTTATGCTCTGATTTCAGATTTAAGGCTGCTTTCTTCCAGCATGGGGACAATGTCTTCTCAGTTCTTCTTTCATTTTATTGCCCACTTTATCAGTAAAACAACTCTAAACCATCTAAACCATTCTTGACCTTAGAGGGAAGGTGCATCACATAATGTAGATCCTAACTTATTTCTCAAAATAAATCAGAGTATAGAATAAGGTTACCAAATTAAACAAATCGTCACAAAAATAAATCTCATCTTACAGAAGTATAAACACAAACGCCATCCTGATGCGTTTTCAACAAGGATCAGTGCAGGATGTGGTGGTTGTTTAAAGGTGACAGTGTGTTATTGCTCTGTGACTTAGCCATTTCTTGAAGTGTTGGACAAAGTGTTGGGTGACCATGCCTCCTTTGTTCCAGCCTGTGTTGTACCTGCTGGCAGTGAGATCTCCAGCTGTACTGACACAACTGATAACTAACTAACTAACTAACTGCTAACTAACAAGCATGCTACAGAACAGCTAGAAAAAGTGTGCGGGGCGTAACAAAATCTGAACATAAGTGGTTCAGCAGGAGACTCTTGAAAGACAGGTATAAAGGGTGGTGTGTCTCGGTTGTCCACTTGCATTTGGATAACTGAAACACACGCCAATACAGGTCTGAACAGGTCAAAGACACAAAAAGAAAGGAGGGAGATAATGAGGGACAGGTGAGAGCAGGGCAGAGGAGGAACAGGTGAAACCGATCAGGGCGGGGCAGACAATCACTAAGGCGGGAAAACACACAAAGGCAGGAAGTAAAGCCAGACATAACACATGAGGAGTGAACCCACAAAGTGAAAACAGGAAATAGACTAAACATGAATGAATGAAGCAAGGAAAAATACCACAAAAAAAGGGAAAACTAAATCCCAGAAAACAAAGACGGAAATCCATTAGGATTTTTTCATTGGATTACTGCAGAAAATAAGATTTGTGGCAAACAAATGTTTATGACACTGATGAGTTTTATTCAGCAAGATAATCTTCACAAAAGAACACCACTTTTATGATTTTTTAAGTGTAAATTCAATTGACAGAAGGAAAACACTAATGTTAGGCTATGAACAAACTGCACTATATTTGCATATCTTTAATGTCGCTACAATGAGGCCGTAAAGCTGTGTTTGTGTTTGCCGCAGCTCTGTGTGATGGAATTCCATAGACTTATTTAGTCTCTTGTTAGCAACAGCCTGTTAAGACATGAACACTTTAGATGTTACAAATTCTATTTATTTATTTTTTTTAAATCATTAATCTTTAATCTATATTTTTTATCTTTATTATCTAAATTTGTATCTTTATTATTATTTGTTTTTCATTTAATTTTATTTTTTTTTAACTATACAACTGAGACATCAAAGGTCATTCTAAGCCAGCTGGGATGGAGATGGGAGAGTCAGACAAAAAGTTACCTTTCCTCCTGGAGTATCACTACCTGCAAAATTTGTAAATCATATGTGCACATATGGATGAGATTCGGCAATGTATATATGATTTGTCATTACATAGTACACAAAAATTTTTAAAAATTGAAAAAAAAAAAAGACATCACGAGATGGGTATTTACTGATATATTTTTGGTGTAGAACAAAATGCGAATGTCTCTTCAGCTTGTGTTAACCAGAGACCTTATTTGAGACTTCCAACCATATCTGAAAACTTAATAAAATATTGCAAAAAGAAAAAAAAAGACATCTAACCAAAAACCCATTCGAAAAACCCAAATGACTTTGAGACGAGGGAAGCAGGAGTGCCTAAATGCTATTTCATCAATAGAAGGGTGAAAAATGAAGGCAGTGGTGTTGGTCATTTTAAATTCATACTGTCATGTAAAATAAAGGCAGTTTTATTTTGCACAAATCCTGCAGTGTGTTTGGATAATTTTTTAAGAAGACCCTATTCTAACCATGCAAAGAGCCCTTCATAAGATGAAATAAAGTTATCCTAATGCGGATTTAAAATCAAGTACATGCTGTTACTAACTTTCATTGGATGGCATCATCACAGAACAAGATGCATCGATGATTATTGCACTCAGGTTTCACCTTGTAACATCAGTGTTTTAACTGTGCATTGTCTGATGCGTGCTAGTAACATTAATAATGACCTTATTCCATAGCTGGACTCATGCAAGGTGAAATCAAGTATTTGATTAATATGTAAATTAAGTAATTAAGTGTATGTAATAAGCATTGATGTCTTTTATATGTTTTAGTGTTGTATTAGTTTCAGTGTTCATTGTGTTTCTAGCAAACATGAAAAACAAATAAATAGGAAACACAGTGACAACCACAAAGATGACCTGACCTTCATTGTCTCCAACATTTAATCTGAATTAAAACTTTCATTAGAGGCATTTTTGTTTTAACAGTCCAATACGCTCTGGACTTAAACAGTATTGATTAGGCAGGATTGAATGCAGGAGCCGGGTCAATAGTGGAATGTGTTGCATGTAACTCTGCTGACCTCAGTTGTGTCGTGGAGAACACGCTGAGGACACAGCGTGTGCCACGAGTATAATATTCCACTTTACATTTTCACAGTGTGTTATCTATTTCAGTTACATGTCTGATCTTTTTCCTGTGCAATCCAGAGAGGTGTGAGATGCTGCCGAGAGGTTTAATAGGATTATCACACTTTAAACACCTACACTGACACCTCATGTACACTCCATATTATTAAAGTCTTTGGGAAGACAGACAATGATCCTGGTTTGTAGGGATGTAAACTCCAGTAATAGCATCGCTGTTTTTCCTTTTACCACCAAACTACAGGGTCCAATACTCTCCCTTAGACTCCAGGGACCTCTGTCATTGATTTACTAATGAGAAACATGGAGAGAATTGGAGATGCACGACACTGATTGGAGAAGGTGGTTAAACTGGTTAGCAGTCTGGCTCCAGTCTCAGAGGACCGCTAACCCTCAGATAAACAGCTGGATGTACTACAGTACAGGTGAAAAGATGACGAAGAATGACAAAAACGTGACTTTTGCTTGTTTTTTTTTATAAAATGATATGAGTATTTTTTATAACACTTTTTGACATCAACATACCTCTTCATTAAACACAATATTAGAAGCCATAAAATCACATTTATCTTGTTTACATAAACTTTAGGCACAAAGCCATAATAGCATCTTTTGGTCATCTTAAAACATTCTTAAATATTCATATATTTTTAAACATCCTTGCAGATTCCATACAGCAAATGAAGAAAAGTGTTCAAAGAGCAAATAAAGTCGCGTGGAAGAGCCGTCTATTGACTCGTGTGCTCCACTCAAACGTGACGATATCAAAGTGTCAACAGTGAGAACAACCAAGAAACACCGAGAGATAACAACAACCTGGTTGTTCACATACGTTACTGCATTCCCCGCTGTCAAAAATGCAACATGTCCTGCGTCATGAGCACTAAAGCTGGATTCTCCAGACACTAGTAATTTGTTAAAACACACACCTTAATGTTGAGCATTACATGACTCCAAAACAATTACAGTTAGATATAGCAAGCCAGTGTTACGTTACAAAACAAGATGTGATGGGTGGCGGCTGGTACACAGAATTTATTGCAGTGCACACCAAACATCAATTAAACAATGTCATCTGAGCAATCGCCTTCGAAACTTTTTTTTTTTTTTGATTTGTCTCACATCACGACTGGCACCTGAAAAGTTCATTTTATTATTCATAATGGCAGATTATCTAAGAACGAAGCAGTGAGCCGTATGGGGACTATCCATGACTGTGAGGCGGCTGCGTCTAAAACATTGATCGGAGCAAATTCATGCAAACAAACAAACACTAAAACTCTACGGTTCACTCACGCTAGTTTTGTCTTATAGTTGTATTACAGGCCTCGCTCGAGGAGGAGGAGGAGACCTTTTTTGCAAGCAGACATCTCCCTGAAAAGGTACTGTCCATGAAAAATATGGCCTTTTATATTAATGTTAACACAGATCAACGACCCAAAATCCACAATAGTCTCACAGAAACAGTATACAGGTATATACAGTACATAAAACACATTTGAGAAACAGAATTTTAGAATACTCATAGTTTCAGTGCAATCAGAGTGGTATTAGAAAGACCCTATATGATGGTCGACTGCAGTGTCATCTGGCTCATGTTGTTCAAGTAGATTGATGAGGTTTAAGTGCCCACGAAGTACAACATAGGCCTGCAGTTTGCTCTCTGTATAGTGAAGCCCTACAGTAGGTAGATGTGATGAGAGACGTGTGAGAATCTAATGAGGATTGTTCTGCATTGCAACTATTTCTTTACATTGGCTTTTTGAAACTAGTAACCGTTTTTACTTGAATACACAGAATGGATTTAAATATCTAAGATAATGTTGTGCAATTTGTGATGATGAGCCTGTGAGCAGACTCACCACAACCGGTTTAAGAGTAGCCGCGCTCAGAATACATCTTTCCAGCCGGTTCCTGCACGTACTCCTCCGTCTTGTCCCAGTCCTGCACCCAGCCTCCGTTGAGCTGCGCAGTGGCCCCGTAGCTTTTAGCGGGGCCTCCCATTGCGCCATAACCCTGCGTGATGTCACCCGTCTCCTCGGCCAGCTCATCCTCATCAATGAAGCCACACTTTTCCTCGCTGGTTTCTTCAGGGTCGGCCCATGGCTGTTTCTCCCCGGATGCAAAGATCCCATAAAACACCACTCCCCCATAATGCACCAGGGAAGCGATGAGGAAGACATACTGCCACTCTTCCCGAGTCTAGAAAAAGAAAACAGTTGCAGACAGGGTGAGTCATTTCTTTAAAGCCCTGATATTGAGTTTCCTTTACTCATTTGTTACCATAAAAATTCTCCTCAAGTTCAAATTGCTTTGGTTTAATATGAGAGGTTTTAGTATCTGTATCTTTTAGTAACTGGATAAAGGTGATGTCATACATCTCCAGCCCCCCAAAACTATTGACATTTCATACATATCATATCAACATTTCTAAAGTGCCATAGTTCAGATTACATGAGCTAAGTTTAGCATCGGAGAAGGGAGGGGATGTTGAATTTGTGACACTGAGGCAAGATGACTGTCAAGCAGCAGACAGCAGCAGATCACAGTCTGAGGCCAACAACAATAAAAGAGGGTATTTTTTAACACATGATTACTCAAATAGAATAAAAGGGCATGATAAATATAATGGACGTGTGAAGTTGAATTAAATGAAGTTGCATGAAATTTAAAGTAGCAGAAAATGTACTGTCCTTAGATGTACCTTGTTACATTCCATTCTACTGCTACTACTAATAAAAATGATGTTAATAATAGTAAAATAAAATAAAATAATAATAACTGTATTTATATAGCACCTTTAAAAACAGAGTTTACAAAGTGCTTTGACAAACAAGGCAAAGCAGAAGCAAGTGGGCGTACTTGCAGAGGCAACACATCAATAGCCAAACAATAACTAAAGCTAGAATTAAACAAGAAAGAAACAATTACAAAACAAAAATGACATTAACAACCCATACCAACAAGTAAATACAATTCAAAGCTTATTAGCAGTAAACACAGAAATAAAAGTACTTTGGACGGTGGCGACATGGAAGCAAGTGTCTACAGTATTATTTTCTCCATGGTAACAATGTTAGCTCTGTCAGCACTGCTGCCACCGTTAACACTGTTTATCGGGCTAGCACAGTTAACTGCTAAATGCTAGCTGCTAGCTCAGCCACCTCCATATTGAGAACCATGTGCAGACAATCCCGCTGCAGACCCTGCATCATAGATATGCTCTGAATGTTGCATAACTGGTCTGTAGAAAAATACCACACTGTAAAATCTGCCAAGTTGATTTTACTTAAAAATGTAGGAAAGTGATTACCCCGAGAAATGTAAGTAAATATAACTATTAATCTTAATCTATGTTAACTTTATATCTAGGTTGCTTAAAATTTAGTTATATTTACTAGATTTCATGAAGTTGTTGCAACTTAAAAATGTGAAGTTTAATTTAATCAATATTTTTAAGTTTTAGCAACTTCAGTAAACCAAGTTAACTGTGCTATATATATCTGTATTCTGCTGGTTGAAAACTAATCAATCATATTTGTACTTTATGAAACATGTTAACAAAACAGAACTCGAAGATCTCCCAACTTCAACATTGTTGAAATTCTTTTTTTCATGATCGAGTTAAGTCAGACTAACTTGGTTTACCAAAGTTGCCAATAATTAGAAAGAACAAGGTAAATTCACTTGTCGTTTTTAAGTTACAAAAACTTCACAAAACTGAGTAAATACAGATACATTTTGAGCAAACTTAACAATAGTATTTTAAGTAAATATAAATTCAGGCTAATATTTATAATTACTTTCCTTTCTCTGTTTCCAAGATTATTTTAAGTAAGTTCAACTGACTCACAGATTTTACAGAGCACCTTTTCAGGGGTTTTTAAAGTTCCACTCTGCATTAGCATTCACACTGCATGAATAGCAATGGCTCACCTTGTTCTTTGTCATGGCTCCCACTATTAGAGGGCAGACCATCCCTGACAGCGTTCCCACCCCGTTAGATATACCCATGAGGATGCTGGCATAGCGAGGAGCGATGTCTAGATGGTTGACATTGAAACCTGCAGCAACACAGAGGGAATATTCTGAGTTTCAGGCACGTTTGAAAAGCGAAAAAAGGACTAGAATCCATTGTTTTGTGACTCACCTGATATTGCAAATCCACTAAAACCCACCGCCAGAACTAAGAAAGAGATGGCCACCCCTTTACTGTGAGAATAACCCACCACTAATAAGAGAGTGGCCTCCATACCGAACCCTAAAAACAGCAAGAAGAGAGTTAACCGGTGAGAAATACTTCTATAATATCAAAGTAACAGACAGAGAGTGGATGATTAAAAGCCTCACCTCCGCAGTTCATGATTTTGCGGACCATAGTGGTGGACATGATGTTGTGGGTCCGCAGGTAATCGGCTAACTGGCCTCCCAAGGGCACGATGATGGTCATGACCAAGTGAGGGAGCGCCGACACTATTCCAACCTGAGAAACCATCAAACACTTGTCTGAGGTAAATGTGACAACTACAAAGAGACTGTCAAAACAAAAGTGATTCTTCTTTTCCTCTCTTTGGGCCCGTTTGAGCCTCTGACTGAAGCATCACATCAGAGCAATAATTCAGCCGCAGTAATCACAGCAGCCCACCCTGAAGCTGAATTACACCTGCCAGGCCAGCTTGATTCATGCTTCACACTCTCCAAGTGAGGGTAAAGATTAGGAGATTTTAAGATTAACTGGAGTCTTTGTCTGACACATTCACTTGTGGACAGCAAGATAAAAAAATTACCAGAACGCTGTACCTTCATTAGCAATCATTGTAAAAATAGTTTAAGGGCCACATTGAGGAGAATTTTTTTTTTTTGAGACTTTGAGAATAAAATTGGAATATTATGAGAATTAAGTTGCAATTTTCCGTGAAAATATCGTATTTTATTACGAAAAGTCATAATTTTATAAGAGTACAAGCATATTATTCCGAAAACAAATTTGTAATAAAGGCAGTATTTCATTATGGAAATAAACATATGGCCAGCAAACTATAAAACAGGCGAGAGCACAGGCTGCCTCCTTAACAACCATTGCCCTTGGTTGCCTAATTACATAAAATTATTACTTTTTTCCTCATTTACTCTCGTAATATTACAACTTTATTCTTGTAATATTACGAGTTTATTCTCATAATATTACTACTTTTTTTCTTAAAATTGTACAACTTTTTCTCTTTTTCTTATTAACTTTACTCTTGATTGTTCTTTAACATGACCCTAATTCTCCATCGTACAAAAATGCCCCAATACACACAAATCATTTCAAAGCCAATGTTCTTAAAATAAAAGAAAGATTATGCCAAAGTAGGAAAATTATACCACTTAAGTTGAGGTCATGAAAACATGAAAAAATGTTTTTAATTTCAAGCAAACCATTTAGAGAGTCAGGCAAAGTATTTATATTGTTAAATTAGTGATGTTAGATTCATGAGCAAACCTCCTAAAGAGGAATGAGTGAACTCCATTTACAAGCATGAGTGAATCCAAAATCCTGCCTCTGCATGGTGCACAAGAGCCAGGTTAACTTCAGTGAGCTACTGGATCAGACTGATGTTTAGCACGACTCGAGCACAACAAACAAGTCATTCATGAGCACAGACCCACTGAGTCAAAGAGAGCTGCTGCTCAGCAACACACTCTCATTCAGCAACTAACCTCATAGAAGAGAGCGCACATCCACTGAGCCGAAGCACAGCCGCTTTGGATTGAAATTCCAAAAAGTGTGTTCATGACGGCTATATCATTATTGCACACAAGAGTTATTTAGTTATTAGACTAAAAAAAGCTAAGAAAAAATTGTGGAACAAAGTGAACTTGCTACCTCTCAGCTGAGGTAGGTGAACCAAAAGAGTCATTCCAGAGTCCGTTTGCTAGTGGCTAAATGACATGAACCAGGTTACTAAGGAACAGTCCTCTAAATACTATGTGAAATGTCAGCCACTTTAGTAAATGCACTTAGCTTGTCATCATCCCTCAGAGTCTAACCATATTTTGCTCTTAATTACTATGAGTCTATTGTCTCAGTGCTTCAGAATCAGTAATACTTTATTGATCCTTGGGCAGAAATTGTAGTTCGTTATGGTCGCTCTGATGCAAGCATAGAGAATTATCCCAAGTAGAAATAAGTACAAGTATATAAAAATATGAAATATAAAATACAAATATAGTAACAGTAAACCATTAGAACTGTAGGGAAATATTTAAATATGTAAAATAAAGTATGTATAGTATACTGAGTATATAAGTGTGTAAATATATACATGTGACAATGAGCACTCATATGTGAATATTCAAATCATAATATGGATAATGTGCTGAGTGTGTAAAGTGTGTAAAATATAAAACTGTGCCTTATGCTACAATGCAATGTATAAAACTAATGTAATTTCAAAATATAAGAATATAAATATGTGTACAAAGCTGCAACAGCGAACAACAAGATATTCATAAGTAAGAATAACAATATGAATACAATCTATACCATGTTAAATATAGTCAAGATTCTTGCTGTAGTTGAAATATTGCACCAAATATTGCTCCCTCATACTCAACCCACAATAACTGAGTTTTAGAGACTTTTTGGCAGTTAAAGTTATGAACACAACAATCACATTTCATCACTCTTTGTGTTGTTGTGGCAAAAAGGTGCTTATTTACACATCACAGCTACATGGGAACATTATAACTTTTATAGTTGTATTTCTGATCATATGACAAATACAATTTTTTGTCTTTTAGCTTTGTTTTTGCTCTCTCCCAGCTCCCGGGGCTCTTTAACTGCTAAATGCGCCACTATGTTTGCGCCACCTTAAATGTAGATCAGGTAGTGTACAGTGGGTTTTTAGAGCTTTTTGCTGCCTGCTGCATCTAAAAACAACACTATGAGAATAGTAAGAATGAACCAAAACAATAAAATTCACTGTAAAATGAGAACTGCTTACCAACTTAAAGTAATTGCTTCAATCGTTAACACATGAATGAATTAAAGTTTTCTCAACTAGATTTTCAAATAGTTGTGTTAATCGAACTTGATAACTAGATTTAATAAAACTTATTTCACTGATGTGTTACTGATTGAAGCAATTATTTTAAGTTGGTTAAAAAGTGAGCTGAAACACACAAAGAGCTGAAACTCAATATAAATCTCCTAAAGCTGAGAAATGAAACTTCATTCAGGTGAAACTTCTCTATAGGGTCATCACAGCGACCCCTTTAACACGTTCACGTTGTCATTCCAAACACTGCTATTCTAAAATATCAATTATAGCCTCATTTATATTCAGCATTTTGTCAAAATAACGCAGAAGATTAAATAGGTGACATGAGTTTGAATAACAGCATCGTTATACTTTTCAGCACAGAGGAAGACGGATCGTAGTATCAATAAGGTCCTTCATTTGCAATTCATGCCTGAGAAAGTCTTAGCTTGTTATCTTGAACGCATGGTGTTGAAAGATATTTATAGGGTCGATACGAGTTATTATAAGGGATTTATTTACCTTGCTGATTTCAAAGCCAAACACCTCTTCAAAGTATGCCGGCTGGCTGATGAGGAGCAGATAAAAGGTCCAGCTCCTGCAGAAGTTGGCCACGATGATTGCATAGACGGGCATGGAGGAGAAGAACTTCCTCCAGGGGGTCTTAAATTTCTGTTAAAAACAAACAAAGAATCAGCTGAACGTACAGCACTCAATGTGGTGTAACAAATCAGTCGATACAGCTCGAGAACTCACTTCCATTGCACCCATCAGCTGGGCGCTTTCACCGATGCTCTCCTCGATGTAACGGCGCTCCTCTTCAGTGATGGTCGGGTGCTCCGCTGGGCTCTCGTATGACACAAAGATCCAGAACATGTACCACAAGATCCCAAAGCATCCTGAACACGTCAGCACAGTGATGAACATGTTATAGTTATTACAAACTCATGCAGCCAAACATTGCTTAGACCCTGAGCTTTATCTCAAATTCTAGCAGAGATCCCAAAGTTGTCAAAGGTACCAAACAGGCAGTGTATGAGGGATTTCTGGGAGGTGATAGTCCACGATTTCACAGAGGAATTGTGGATTCAAAACTTCCGGATGATCCGCTCAACTTTTAAAGATTTATGTGATGCAATAACAAGTCTTGTAGCTCCTGCGGCATCATGGGTGCCAGTTTCTACCGACCATAGCCATAGCATCATGTGACCTATAAAAGCCAAAAAAGTGTTTCCATTGCAGCTTTGTGAAATATGGCTTTTTGAACTTGCCAAAAGCACCACCTCATGTGAGTGTAAAAACTTTTTTTTGTGATAAATGGGATTTATTTTTTAAATTGACATGTTTCCATTATGCATATTGCATATTTGCAATTTCAATTTGCACAATTTGAGGGTTAATGGAAACCTGCTCATTGTGTTATTGTTCACTCTGTAAATATTCTCTTTTCTTTCATTGTTGGGTTCTGTTGTTAATTTGCTAACTGGATAACTAGTGCCTCGACTGTATTCCTCCTATCAGTCTTCCAGTTTTCCTTTTGGAATGATAAATAAAGATGGTGTGGCGAGTTATTTCCTCTCAGGCAAGCGCAGAATATACATGCTAGGTGGCCGTTGGCTGTAGTCTTTTGCTATATGTTCAAGCGCAACCTTTTGGCCAAGACACAGGCAGCCTGGAGCAATGCAACTGGCCTTCTTCGCCACTACTTCTTGGATGTTGATTTGGTGTGTTTGGGCCTTAAAACTTAGTATAACAGTTGCACAGAGAGGAATCATGAAGACAGCAACATGAGTCAGTAATGTCAGTCACAGTAATATCCATCTAAAGTTTGCCACACACCAGCAGCTATTGGCCATGTTAGACTATTTAAGGCTTTAGCAGCAGATCTGCTGTGTTAAACTGAGATTGGGTGTGATGAATTGCTTATGAACTCAACCTGTTGTTCGTAAGAAACTGTCATTCCTTCTTCTAAAAGTCAAATAGTCTCTCCTTAAGGTGTTTCAGGCGATTTCTGTGACACTCACCATACACATAAAAGACAGAGGACCATCCAGTGTACTGTACCAGGATCCCAGCCAGAGGCATGGCTATCACTGCACCAGCATAAGATCCTGAACAAGACAAAATACTATGAGCGGGCAGAATTTGATCCCGACTGCTTATCCAGAGAGCAGCCTTGTCCGAGTGTTTATTGACAAATGTGTTCATACACGCATTTACACACAATTCAGAAGCAATATTTTGTTATTCTAAACCTGCATTTGTGGGTAAAGCCATTATAAAACTAGTGAGTCTCAGAAACTGTGTGTGTAGAGTTTGTACCACAGAAAGAGATGGTTGCCAGACGACTCCTCTCCAGCGGTGGAGCCCATTTACTCCAGATCCCGTGGCAGGCTGGGTAAGTCACTCCCTGCACGGTGACAAATGATGTACAGTCACACTCAGAACATACAAGGATCATTTTCCAACATGTTTTTTTCTCAATCTGAGGCAAATAATACATTTTACATCTATTGTTCCACTTTCAGTCAATAGAATTAACATAGCGTAACTGATTCTGCCTGATTGACGTAGTCTGTTCTCATTTACCAAAGACATACGAGACAAATTGTAGTTAATAACAAACAAATTGACATGCATTGTAGCTGACCTTTCTAATAGAGACTAATGGATTAGGTGTGAGTCAGTGCAGATTCAGGCTGACTACCCACTTCATGAAAAAAAAAACTGAACTGCTCCCATTAAATCTTCATTACACACTAAGTGGCATACAATCAACTATTGATAGACACAAATTGCTGGGGCTTGCAGTGGGAGACACCCTGAAATGCTAATGTTTAATTTGCAGTAATAAGTCGGAGGGTGCTGAGCGCAGGCGCTCGCTCTCTCCACGGTCATGAGCTGCAAATGGCAGCAAAACAAAATCACAAAGGAGGATGACCTTCAGTCTGATAATAGCATCTCTGGCGCTGAAATGTTTTCTGTAGAGCTGAGGGAGCCGCCCACATCAAGTGGGTTTTTATCTCTTTTGTTCCGTTTGTGAACATGACCATGTACACCAACATACTAAGCCCAGCTATTCAGGGGTTTATGCTGTTTGTTGATTGCGGACTAATCTGACAATTGTATCCAGTATAATAAGTGGAACATCTCCATAATGGGCTCCATTTTCAATTTCTAACTCAAACAGAAAGCTGGCAGGATTTGTGTAAAACGTGGTCATATACAGAATGCCAGGATCATTTCATTAGGGGTCGAACTTAGCTCTCGGCTCGATAATGAGGCATCAATTTGAAGTCTTTTAAAGGTCAGGATCTGACGAGCAAACTGTGCATCCATACCTCCACCAACCCTTGTAATATCCTCACAAAGATGACGCATCCATAGTGCGTCCGCGCGGCGCTGGGAATGAACATGTTCAGGGTGGATGTCAGCACGATGGCAGCACCGAAAACTCTGGATAAACAGTGTGTGTAGGGATGATTTGTCAGAATATTATCAAAACAAGATCATGTTTCAAACAAGATACACGGCAGGGTTATTGACTCAAGCACTTCAAATAGACTACAACATCAGATAAGTGAGAAAATATCCATACAGTGTTACAAGGGCAGAAGTTTTGTTTCACACATATGAAAAGGGGGTTTGGGGGTCCTCCGCTAGAAAATTTTGCACATGTAATACTTACTTTCCTGCATTCTGGTGAATTTTTATGCACCAATTTGTGCATTTTTTGCAATACTTTATGGTGTAATATCTTATATTTTGTCAAAATACAAATCCTTTACTACTTTCATTTTTTTAAATATAGAGCAGGTAGTGTCCCATGCGTCCCCCCTAAAATCCATGCCTATGCAACAATATACTTTATGATTCGTTAGTGGAAATTTAAACACTGACAAGGAAGATAAATCAATCCTAATTGGACACACACACACACACACACACACACACACGCACACAACAGGCAGATATTCACTTTCTCTCGTGGTGAGGACAGGAGGTGTTTGCAGCAGAAGGCCTCATTGGGCTCAGCTGACTTGGCATGATGAAGCTCTTCAAAGATTTGCATCTTATTATTTCCCTCATGAGAAATATAACAATCCCATAATGTGGACATACAAGGACTTAAAATGCAATCTTATCCCACTGCTTACTGTTCCTTTTCATGGTATCATTGTTAAATTAACATTACTTTCTATGAATATTTTGCATTGTTGCTGTTAAAATTGTTTTGTTTTGTTTTTCAAAACCTGGCTCATAGGGTTCTCCAATACTTTATACATGGAGAAAATACAACATGAGATGTCAGGGAAAACAAGTAGGTTTAAACAGATTTGGCAACCCTTCCTTGATTATACCACAGCACCCTCATGACACCTCATTGACTTTTACTCTTAGCTGAACATTTGTCTTCACTTTTCCACTTATTGTATAATGTCATTTTATTTTAGGATGACCATAGAAACATACTTAGCACAGTACACTGTTTTTCGTTCTTTCTTTTTAAGTGTTTTTCTCCTTTTTATGTTTTTTTCTTCTCCCCTTCATCTGTGGGAAGTGATGGGAAGAGGTGGATATTGTTCCTCTTTTTTTAACCACCTCAGTGTTGTTTCTCTTGTCTTATTGGAAAACGGGGTTAATATTTAATAATGTGTTTTGTTTTCAACAGTTTCTACATATTTGTTTTACATTTCTTCTTCTCCTTGTGTCTAACTGTAGCTGACTAATCATTTGTTGTGAAATAATGTAATACAGATGACTGAAATGGTGCTACAATCATTACTTAGAACAGCATTTCTCTCTCTCTCTCTCTCTCTCTCTCTCTCTCTCACACACACACACACACACACACACACACACACACACACAGGGCTTTGGCCGGCGTGGTTGCCATGCCTCTGAACATAAAGGATTAGACACGGTGGTCCCACGGGAGCTCATTAACATGAGGAGGCACGCCTGGTGGGCATCAGCCAAATCCTCAGTTTATCTGCTGTAAGGTCAGGCTCCTTTCTCCAGCCTGACAAACATTACACCTACATTTCTATTATGAATTTTAAAAATGAACATATCTGCAACAGGGATATTAAATCTCCACACACACACACCACACACTATTTATCTGTTAAATTTGGAAAAATGATCACGTGCACGAGTCTTTTCGAACATTTAATTAAATGTAGGCTATTCTAAAAGGCTACCCCCCATTTTAAGCCCTCTGCCACTTCCATGTATTTATTAGGAAAAATGCACGTTTTAAATATTGAGGGGAGGCTACTTATTTATATGCGTGCAGTCTTACCTGTTAGCAGCCAGTCTCGAGGAGATATACCCTCCTGGTATCTGAGTAACTATGTAGCCCCAGAAGAAGGAGCCATGAATCATCCCCACGGTTTCTGGATCCCAGTTGAATTTCGCTTTCTTTTAGACAAAAATAAAAAAAAATCCAAAAACAAAATCACTTTATCAGTCGTTTTAAAGCAATTTAATTTGTTTAAAGGTGTCTCTTATATAAATCCTAAAAACTGCAAGTGGTAAATATAATCACATTTTTTTTCGGATCAACTTTATTTGACCTTTGCAGCGACACCGGTAGGTTTAAAAAGTGATCAATCAGTTAATCAAAGCACAAAATAAGCAGCTTTTAAGACAAAATACTAATAAGAATAAAGCAACATGCAATATTTGCTTCAACTTACTATAACATGCAGGCCCGACACACGAAAAATGTAATTTAAGTTATATATATAGGCTCAGTTGAAGTTCTCCAGGTGTGTTAAATCGATCATCTATTGGCTGTGGCCCTCATCACTTGTTTAACATGCGCGTCTCATGAGAGGGGGCGGGGTTTTATCAGGCACCTCTTTGATGATGATCTTGCCGTTTTGATGGATAGTGTGGTTATTGACCATGCTGACGATGGCCACACCCAAGTTACACCGGATACCGAAGGAGATGCAGAAGCCGATGCCGCTCAGCATAGCGATGATATATCTGCGCGGGAGCCCGAAGCACGTGCAGTCCACCAGGGGCTTCTTCCGCTCCGGGTCCGCCGTGGGTCTGCCATCCTCCGTCAGCTCGATCGCCTCACCTGTCTGCTGCCGCTTTTCTAGCCTCCTGTACGACACAACCCGATCAAATGCTCTTTTTTTAAATTGTATTTGATCAACTTCATAGTGGATGTATGAAATCAAACATCCAGGTTAAGATGCGTTTAAAGGAGAGCGGATATCAGTGGGAAATATTTGATTCTGTTGATTTTGCTGCACACAAAAAATGCAAAAATGCATGCATTTACGTGTATTTTACAGGCTGTTTGCAGCTTATTCTACTAAGAAAAATGGCTTGCATCTTCGTTACGCGTCCCGTATAGACAGGCCTTGAGAATGTCTTTATTTTCTTTCTTTAATTTGGCTCAGGCCCCTCAAAGCTTGCTCCCCTTTTCACTTAAAGTCAAACTGCTTTTTTTTTTCGTTCCCTGCTGAAATTCTCCACGTTTCTGCAAAAGAATGATCCGCTGGCAAACGAGGAAAGAAATACCTTCATACCGCATTGCAGCAATATCAGCAGCAGCGTTGTTTAGAGTTAATTCTGCCCCTTTTTCATTTTTTTTCAGTTAGCTCTTTTAGAATGTGGCGTATGCATTTTGCTCTGGCACTTCAAATTCATGCAAAGGAACTTAAGTTTCATTGAAAATAAATAAATGAGCATTAAAATGCGAAGGCCTCGTAACAGGCCTGCTAAATGATTTTTTTTCATGCATTGCTTTGAGTCACGTTTCAGTGATGCAGCTTGGAATCAAGTTCAAAAGCAATTTAAGGAGCAAAAAAAACTAAAATGTTGGGTACCTGCAAATATATATTTCTATATATAATATATAATTTTTCTGTTTCTGTTTTATAAAAAGACACTGTTTTTCAAATGATTTGTGTAGAAATTCGCCTTTTCTGGATAAATATTCAATCAAAGGCCTTTTATTAACATTTCCAATCAGAAATAATAAACAATTCAATTTTAAACATGTGAAAAACTGCTCCTCTGCTCCGATTTTAAAGTGAGGATCTGTTTGCTGTCAGCTTTCTTTTAGCTCCTTCTGACAGTATAAAGAATAAAGGAAGTCAATTGATATGAAGTCCATCGATCTTGGATTAATAGAGATGGATTCATGAGGTAATAGATATCCTCCGACCTTGTGTCACGACTCGTTCTGTTTCATTAATTATTAAGAAAAAAAAAAAAAAAACACCCACAGCAGCTGGTGGAGGGGCTCATCCTCCAGGGAAATATCTGATCCTTAAATATTCGGGCCACACGACTCTGCTTTCAGCATCCTGTCCGTGATTCATCTCATAAAGAAGAGATTTCCCCCCCAGATGTATTTGTAATTCGGCGATAAGGACATATAGAGCCATGTCTGATCTAAACATCTGGATTCTATTTTGAATTTCTCATAACAGATATAAATGTGTGATTAAAAGACATGCAGAAAGGGGGGATTTTTTTTCGTCTTACCTGTAAAGACTCCCGAGGGCCTTTCCTGCGATTTGTTTTAGCCCCTCTTTAGTGGTAGGGACAGCTCTCTCCGTGCCTGGCTCCATATCCAAAATGTATTTGAAAATTCTATAATACTACAACAAATGGAAGCGCCGCATTAATGAGCATATTGTTATTAATCCAAATAACGCGCCCTTTTTTTTTGTTAGTAAGGAAAAAAGCGCCTCGATGTCCGGAAAAGATGAACCAAGAAAATGGAGAAAGAGGGAGAAGCCACGTTCAGTCTGAAAGGGCTGGTTTCACAGTCACAAAACAGCAGTCAAATAAGTCCGCTTTTGCCTTGCGCAATGTTAATCCATGCAGTGCCATTTTAAGATCCAGGCGGCGATTAGAAAACAGCAACACAGAAAACTCAAAGTTGGGTTTCTTTTTATCTTTTGGGGTGGAAAAGAAAAGTGTGAATCTGTGAATCCCGGTGCAGGTCAGCGGAGCTCCGGTCGTAATGTGAGGTGAGGATCTCCGGTGAGGCGGCAGCCGGAGGAGGTTTCAGCACCGCGGACAGCGCACAGCTCATCTACCTGTCAGCAGCTCCGAGAAGCGCCCCTCCTCCCTCCGCTGCGCTCCTCTAATTCAATTACCACCTAAAAATCTGTGAACAGCGACCACCTCCAATTGCATAACCTATCTCCTTGACTTATTTGTCTCTACATCAAAAAAATAATTTCAGGTTGAGCTCCGATTACTTATAAATCACTTGCTGCAGCAAGCACAAAGCATGATACCCCTCCGCGACCCTCCCTCCACATCCGGTTTTATTTCTTATGTTTTTACTTTGACCTGCTTTAAAACTTGAGTGACACTTTAATAGAAAATTCAGCAAATTTAATAAAGTGGTGATTTTATTTTTTAACTGAATAAAATAACTGTTAACTGATAACTAACACGTGACACCAGACTGCAAAGTACAGTATGCAATCAACCACGCAGAGGCAGTGTTGCGTAAGAATCCAAATCTCAGCTGATGTGAGATGAAATGAGATAAAGGGGACCAGTGTTGTTATATAGGCTATTGTGTATTTATCTTATTTCACCAATAAAAGAAAACGATTAAACAAAGGACATACAAAGCTTCTCTATAGTTTCATTAGACATCAGGGATTGTTCTTTACTTTAGAGAGGACAGTGGGTGGTGTAACAGGGGAGGCATTTCAGATATTTGAGAACTTTGGGGAGGGAGTTTTTTTTTAAAAAAAAAATATGTTTTAGGGCAGGGGCGTTGGACTTTAAATGGTTGTTTTGTTTTTTTGGGGGGGGGGGGTGAGCGGTTGCTCTGGAAGCTATGATCAAATGGTCAAAAACTTGTATATAGGGTGGAAAAAAAGGGGGCAAAAAGAACCAGCTCATCACGATGTGGTGGATCTTTTGGAGGGGTCACTCTTGTAGTAAGTAGCAAAGAGTAAAAAAGTGAGTAAAACGCCAACACGTTTCAGCATTGGGGCCTTTGTCAGGGCTTTGTGATCCTGCACAGGTATGCTGGGATGTAAATATAGGTACATTTCCTTGTTGTGTTGTCACGTGACATCCTACGTCATGTGACGTGATATATGGAAAACCAACAGGATGAACAAGTAGGAAGTCCAGGCACTCCAAAAATGTTTTTAAAAAATACTAAAAAACCCCAAAAAACCAAACAAAAAAAACAAAAAAACAATGAGGACTTACATTAAAGAGCCCTCATAATAGTGATTTGAAAAGACAATAATTATTAATTTGGCCACTATTAAAAAGGCTTTCAAATGTAATTCCTCCTCATTTTTCATGTTTTTCACTTTTACCTGGATTTTCTTCTTGTTTATCTGGCTCTGTTTTGCATTTGATACTCCCCAAAAAATCCGCATGAGGGTTTAAAGGCATGCTTTCTTTAACAATCTCCAACATCACACCATATATCACAACCAGAAACTGTAAAATATGGCAATTTTTTATTGAAGCAAATGCATTCTCCTCCAGTCATTCAGGGAGGTTCAAGGTAAAATAACTGTATTTCATGATAAATATATTAAACAAACAAACAAAGTCACACCCCTGCCACTCCCCTGCTGTGATTAGTAAAGTACAGTCCTTTCCGGAGCTCATTAGGATCCAGGCGCAGGCAGTGCGCACTCAGGTGTGACAGTAGACATGCCCTGCCTGTGCCTTACCGTCATCCGGGTCCTCTTAGATATCACCGAGGCCAGCCGCGTGCCCGGACACTGAGAAAACACGACGCTAAAAATGCTGTGAAACTCCCTCCTGAACTGGCGGCCCATGAAGCAGCTGAAGAGAGGGTTAATGCAGGTGATGAGACTGCAGATGCACATCTCCAGGGCGAAGGCCAGGTCCGCGTGCCGCCAGGAGGCGGGGCTGTCGGGGTAGATCGCGCGCATCACGATGGCAGCGTTGCGGCTCAGGTGGTAGGGCAGGTAGAACATGGCGAAGAAAACCAGCGCTGAGCAGAGCACCCGCCGGAGCCGCCGCTGCTTGTTGTGCGGGTCGGGGCGGCAGGGCCGGAGGCGCAGCTCCCTGACGCTGCGCAGGCCGCAGTAACAGATGGAGAGCAGCGGGAAGAGGAAGCCGACGATGGTACAAAAGAGGGAATAAGGGAGGGTCTCACCGGTTTCACTCAGCAGTATGTACAGCGTGCAGATGGTGCGGTTGCTCCCGGGGCAGGTCTGGATTAGACCCATGGTGGAAACAGGTATGCTGAGGAGTAGAGTGGCCACCCACACCGCCACGCACAGCAGGCAGGTCTGCCTCCGGCCCAGCAGCACCAGAGAGCGCAGCGGGTGCACGATGGCCAGGTAGCGGTCCACACTGATGCACGTGACGAAGAAGATGCTGAGGTAGAAGTAGTTGTGGTAGAGCATCCTCACACCGATGCAGAGCGGCAGCCCCAGCCGCCAGTACAGGTGGTCCAGGTGGAAGTGGATGAGGTACGGCAGGGCCAGCAGCCACGAGGTGTCGGCCAGGGTCAGGTTGAAGAGGAACACCGTGCTGCGGGTCCAGCGCCGCAGCCGGTGGAAGAAAACCCAGAGGGAGAGCAGGTTGAGGGGAAGCCCGAGGATCAGCACCGCCAGGAAGAAGGACGGCATCACGTAGAGCTGGACCACCGGTAAACCTCCTGAGTCCAGGTTGCAGAAGGCTTCCTCTGGAGGCTGGGTGGTCATGAGCACACAGGTTCAACTTAAGCACTTTATATCCTCTTTTTCTCCATATAAAGCTTCATTCATTAACACCTGGGCGTCAGTACACAGCATGAAAGATATAGACAGGATAGCAGAAAAACATTCTACACTTTTAAACAATCCTTTTCCATTATTACACTCTTTAAAATCTGTATCAGTCTGATGAATAAAATGTGTAAAGTACAATGAATCTTACCTGGACCTGAGTGTTGCCCATGTCTTTGTTACAATGGCTTCACGGTGTGCCAACAACCACGCCAGCACATTTTGGTGTAAAACACACCCACTGGTGTGAACAAACACTGAATAGTTATCAGTGCTCTCTGGCCATCTGTTACTCCAGCAGCAACTTTAATGTCATCAGCAGAGCAGAGGAGCCGATGGGCTACAGAATTTAGGATTAACCCAAACACGTCCAATGACCACTCAAGTTTAACTGCTTCTTTATTTTGGAGTTTTTTTCTTTGTTTACGCATTTGGATACAAGACAGTTACAAAAATGACAGAAAGAAATAATGAAAACATGAAATTGTAACTTTAAGCATACAGTAAACAGGTTCACCTTTTTTTCAAAGCATGGTAACAGTATAAAATAAAATATTTTAACTACAACATAACAAGAAGAAGACATAAAAAAAGATATACAGGGAAAAAAAAAACAGAAAACACAAGGTATTAGACGTATTAAGGCATCAACAGGCAATAGTTTAGCTGAGCGAATAGCATGAAAAAGGCAAACTGGATCAGTCCAACGTCGCTTTCGGCTACGCGGTCACGTCTACATGCATCTCAAACACATTTAGTTGCCTGAGTTTTTTTTAGCACAGCCAGCCAGCTATTTTATCTAAATTAGATTAGTTCAACAAAGATACTTCTCACATATTTCTACATAGGCAGCCAAATAAACATGAAATGTCCTTCATATAATATTAAAACAAAAAGCTACATCTTTTTTCCTTGTTGGTTATTTAAGCTCGATATAAATATCAAATTCTCCATCTCACCTATAGCGACTTGTTCCATTTAAATAAACACAGATTATCACATACTTCTGCTTCAAAACACTGATTATGAACACGTAGTGTCATGACAATTACACTGACATGTTTATGTCTCTGTTGTCAGGTTTCATTAAGTGCTTTGTGCAAAATAAAAAAAAAAAAATGTGTATCTTTCCCTCTCAATGCAGACAAGCGAGGAAACGAGGAGCACAAGAACTGGGTGATGGCTGACGTGCTTTGTGTAATGGAGCAAACATAGTTCAGTAGGTAGGGGCAGGCTTTCATTAGCGCCGATATGTTGGTAAACAGAGGCACATTAAAAAGGGATCTCTTCACTCTCTCAGGGCTTTTTCTTTTCTCAACAGGACTGTCAACAGTCAACATGCACCAGCTGCTGCTGCTAAACAACTGGCCTTTTGCAGGACAAAATCTGCCCTTACTCACAGTACTAACAGCTGCACAGATATGTCTTCAAAAAAAAGGCTACTTCACGTCAGATTTAGGCCTGGAGAAACCGTTGGGCTGTTATGAGATTAAAGGGGAACACCACCTAAATAAAAACTGTACATGATATTTTAACAGCCTAGGGAAGTTCAATCAATATTTGTGAACATGAGCTAATCTATGTCCAAGTCAAAAACCACAAAAGTAAACTTCTGGTGTCATAGTGTATAAAATCTGGAGCTGCTCCACTGACAACGAATGGGAGTCTGATTTTGTGGAGCCACAGAATTTTTGTTTTTATATACCCGAATGAGATATAATGTTCTCAGTTTTAAAACCGAAAATGTACCCATGTACTCAGAACATTCCCCTGTGTGCTCTCAGTGTCATCTAGAGTCTAGGTCTTCAACAGGGGGTCCGCGCCCCCTAGGTGGTCCTGAGTGTTACTGATGGGGGCCTATACATAAAATAACCCCATTCAGTTAACAGGACACAACTTCATGATAGAGCTAGTTAACACTTTATCACTTAACTGCACTCATCCACAAAGGCAAGGTGAACAGTTAGTTAACACTAACACACTACTGAAACATACTGGCCGATTAGCTTTATTATTATTCATAGTGTAAGACATTTTTCTGAGCCAAAGTGGATCGTTTTGTAATTTTTCAAGTAATAGACTGGCATGCCGTCCACCTCAGAAGCCATTTGTGAATATGCAGAGGGTGAGGCTAACGCACCTAGCTATGCTATAACTGCTGCTGACTGGGAAGCTACAGCTACACATTATCCCTGATGCAACTACACTCCATCCATCTGGCCTAAAAAACACTGAAGACCTCTGATCTAGAACATCTTTCCCAATTCATTGTTTGTGGAGCAGTGAGATTTTATACCTCATAACATCACAAATTCAAGGTTTAGCACTCTGGTTTTTGGATTTTGGAGGGTTGTTCATGTTTACTACTATTTTTGGACTGTTTGAGACCTTTAGAACAACATATGAATTTTGAAAATGGGCGTAGTCCCCCTTTCCAGCAAAATATTACCAGCCTATTAACTGACAATGAAGTGACACACATTTGTTGCTGTAACTATGAAAAAAAAATAAAAAATTGAGTTAAACATAAACTTAACAGTATGATACTGGAACATTTCATACAGCTGTGCATACAAAGATCAAAACACTCAGAGCCCCATAATAAGCAAGCTCCCAGTTTCTAGATGATATCATATGTTATTCTAGTGGCAGAGAGAACCAACAATGAGTGTGTGATATATTAAGGCATCTAGTCTTTGGTTACTCATAGTGGCACTTAAATAAATAGTCGTATATATAAAAATAAGAGGAAGTTGTCTGGCTTAGACACAGTGTAAAAGAGTTTCTTTTCTTACAGCAGATGTTGATTACCATCAGCACTTACAACATAGAGAGTGAAGAGCCATAAATATGAGACAGAGGTTTAAATGCGTGTTTCAACATGCGCAAAGACTTTTTCACCGGTGTGCACGTCCACTATCAGCAGATTAGTACGAGAGGGATGGCTGTGAAATGAGGAAGCCTCTAGCTGTTTAATTTGTGTGTGTGTGCTGCACAATCAACAGGCACTACTGCGAAGTGGTGTTCAGTATCATGATACACGAGCAGGGAAATCTACATCACTGTGTCCTCCCATCATGCCCGGCTGATTGACCAGCAGCTCTCTGGGCTAGAGGCACTCTGACAGCACCTCATGCTTGATAGACGGGTAGATCATGGGCGTGCAGGTACAGTCATTGTGGCCGTTCTGGCTGAGTTGGATCTTCAGCTTCTCCACTTCATAGTTGTGGAGATACTCCTGAACCAGGTAGCGCTCTCTCTTTATCCGAGCCCTCACTTCAGTGGGGACATCGGGGATCATCCAGGCCACAAAGAATTTGACCAGGAACACGACGTGCTGCAGAGGAAGAAGAAGGCACAACAGGTTAGCTCTACTTCAAGCTGGATGCTGCAAGAGCTGCAGAAAAAATAAACACTGCACAGATTTGTATTTTATCTGAGAAATATGTGTGTGTGTGTGTGTGTGTGTGTGTGTGTGTGTGTGTGTGTGTGAGAGAGAGAGAGAGAGAGAGAGAGAGAGAGAGAGAGAGAGAGAGAACTGGGGTTACTATTTATGTAACAGTCCATGACTGCCCAAGGTAAGAATATGAGGCTCAGTTCAAGTGGTCAATAAGTGTTGGTGGTGCTGGTGGAAGCACTGCGGCCTGGCGTTACCTCCATGATGATGATGAAAGCCAGCTTGGCAGCCAGAATATGCCAGAACTGCATCGTGTGGGAGTACTGCTTCTCATGGCCGGGAGGGTAGCGGTAATCACGATACCTACACAGAAGGAACATGTTTTTTAAAGGCTTCGATTCAACATCATTTAATGTCATGCTTTGTGCAAAAATATAATGAGGTAATAATTACTCTGGATTATCCATAAAAATGCATTCAAACTGACAAAAAACAGTGGTGGAATGTAACTACGTACATCTATACAAGTACTGTACTTGGGTACAATTTTGAGGTTTGAGGAAGTTTTTTGCCACTTTACTGCTTCTTGAAAGCTAATATTGTACTTTTTACTTCACAATATTTATTTTACAACATTATGATTAGGGCTGTCAAACAACCAATTTCTTAAATCATAATAAGTATTGACATTCAATAGCTGATCGTAATTTATTGCATTTCTTAATCACATGTTTTCAATTAATTTTTTTTGCATTACAAAACAGCTATGAAGTCCATATGACTTATATACTGACTTGATTAAGAATCAAATGGCAGCAAAAAAAAGAAAAACCTGCATGTTGCTAGCATTAAGTGGGCGTGTCAGTAAAGGGGAGGCTCATGGCTACCCATACAACCAGTTTCATTCAGATATCTGGAGGTCAGAGGTCAAGGGACCCCTGTGAAATCGCCTTATAGTTATTCCATTGCTAAAATTTAAAGTCTTAAAAACGTTTGTCGGCTAATGATTAACGCAATTTAAAAAAAAAAAGGGTTATGTACGGACCTTAATTGCATCTCAATTAACATGTTAATGTTAACAGCCCTGATTGATGTATTATATTGATAAAAAATTAAATCTTATTAATTGCCCCATCTTTACCAGCTGCAAAATTAGAGTGAAGTTCACGAGTCCATCTATGATTACAATTTAATGATACATTAGCCTGTATTATACTCTAAAATGGGACATTCTGCATAACGAATACATTTACTTTTTGTGCTTTGATCATTCTAATATACATGTAGTTTTACTTAGTGTGATTTGCTTTTAACAGAGTATTTCTGAACTGTTTTTTTGCTACCTTTACTTAAGTAAAAGATGTGTTTACTTCTTCTACCACCATGAACAAACACACATACAATATCAACCACACAACATAGTAATGAGGTTAAATAGTGATTTAAGTAAAGTAATAGTGCCGCAAGGTCAGCTGAGCTGTATTCATGAGACTTTACTACATTAAAATTCTTAGCTAAAAAAAAATAAATTTACACCACCATTACCACATATTTCATACATCAGTGGTGAAAGGTAACTTACTTTTACTCAAATAATGTATGAAAGTACAACCTTGAGATACTTACACTGATGATTTAATGGTACTTTACTTACACTCTATATTTCACAGAGAGTTGTGTTTTTTACTCTGCTGCATTTATTCCATGGCTTATTTTACCCGTTACCTTGACTTAACATAAAAAAACAAATGATTGATTCATTTAAATGATACATTATTATAGATTAAAGTTGGCTGCACACCAACCCAGGTCTTTCATAAATATGGATTTACATGAAATTTTCAAAATCTGCATACTAATAAAAGAAATTCAGTTTAAAATACTTTGTGGAACTAGGTATGCAGAGTCTTTGAACTACTCCAAGAATAGATGAATTAGCTTCACTCATCTAGCTACATTAAAGTGCTGCTAACATTTAAATGCATCCATAATAATAATGCTAATGTAATATATATTATAACTCTTAAATGGGGCGTTCTGTTAAATGCTTGTGCTTTTGATCAAGTACACTTTTGACTGGAGAACTTTTACTTTTTTCTTTCTCTCATAGACGGAGCCTTGCAGTCACACACACCTGCAGGTAGTGATGGAGCTGTTGAACCAGGAAGGGCTCTCTCCGTCATCGGGCCTGTTGGCCAGCCGGATCTCGGAGATATTAAACACAGACAGGCTATTGTTTATGTAGCCTTTCATATTCATCTCACCATCTGGCTGGTAGGCGTACATGTACACGAGCCGGGGTATCATATCAGAGGTGAAGGCCACAATGAACGCCTGGAGAACCGGGAAAGAAACAGTGTGAGGAAACTAGAGATAAAAGTGGGTGGTTAAAAAGCAAACACAAAGCACACATACTGTGCGTAGTCCAGCACTCACATTTGTGACCACAGAGAGCACGGCCATCCCGTTGAGGATTTCCTGCCAGGCTCCGATGCTGTGGGCCTTGGCTGCCACAGGACGTCTGAACTGAGTGGTGAGCTTCCAGGCGTCCACTCTAACCTCGATGATGTTGTTGAAGAGTGCCAGCAGGGGTGCCAGGGGGAAGGAGGCGACGAACAGAGTGATGAAACCAAACTGGATCACTGGGACACCGAGAGGAGAGAGGTCAGTGAGTGACAGTAGGATGGAAACAGCACCATCTGCAGACGATTGGTGCACACTGCATCCAATTGTTTATCTACATATCTATCCTTAACTGTGCTGCAGCGTTTTACCAGGTAATCACTAATGTTCGTCTTGCTTTTTCTTTACACCTCATCTATGTGGAACTGGACTTCCCTAAAATGATCTTGACTGTAAGCAAGTGTGTTTCTAACTCTCTTTTTTGTGAAATGGATTGACAATGTACTGAATGTTTACCCATTTCCAGGTACTCATAGAAGAGACCCAGTTGTCCAAAGCCCTGCAGGTCGTGGTCCTGCTCCCAGCGGCTGTACAGACTCTCTGGGTGGTTTCGTGCTTTCCTGCTGCCCCACCAGTTCATCAGCCACCTGTCGGACACAAAGGGGTTACAGACAGCTTTGAGGTGTCATAATTCATCCTCTACTAGCCACGTTGAGTCTGTACTGAGTTTTAAACATAAACTATAATAAAATAACTGAGGTTCTGAACATGGAACCATTCCATTGTAACTGAATTTAAGTTCATTTCTGTATCTGTGTTGTAAGGAGGGCATTTTCATAGCAGATATTTTGACCTGTCGTTGTAGCAAAAGCACAGTTGTCCTTGTCAACATTAATGGCTCTGTTCTATTCAAATCTCCCAGTGAGCTATGACAGTGTAACCATGACCCCATTTACATGCGTACCAATATTGCACAATTTTCCCAGTATCACAATATTCTGAATTTGATGCAGGTCATGTAAACAGCATGTTCTGTCTAGATATTCCAAAAAAGTCTTTTCTCCAAATGAGGCTTCTTCTGAATAAGACATGTAGGATATGCCGGTATTATTCACTTTAGACTATTATTTGGACATGTAGACAATGCATTAGGAATATGCACCTCATTTTTTTGCCATAGTTTCTGACACACTACTTGTATGTTAAGGGTCAGCTCCATGCGTTGTCATAGAGGTGATATGCACAAGCCAACTAACAGTGGCTACGGTAGAGATGAATGCCCAAAAGAAAAGCTGACATTTCACCTACTTACAAGCATTATGGAAGACCTGGATATCTACAGATTTCACAAACAAGTCCAAAACTGTTCCAGTTCCAGCTGTTCCATTTTTCCATATTTTGACGTGGTAAATAAATGTTAGGGCACGTTTAGCAAAGTATGCATGGCTGTGTGGAAGATGCCGAAAAGTAAAGACAAATAACTTCCTTTTTTTGACTACATAAATGTGTGTCTTTTATTTTTTGCCAGCTAACACACAAAACACAAGTTAACGCCACTCTGAAAACCACACGTTGAAAAAACAAGGACATTACTGACTGTAAGAAGCTGTGTTACTATGGGAACACAGTGATGCTCTACAGACACTGAATCTAACTGTCATTGTGTTTAGTTAAGGTAAAACAACACAGACACGGCACGTAACATGACTGCTTGAACCCCAGATAATGGTGAATTATCTCCTTAGAGTCCACTACAGCTGCTAGTTAATGTGAATATTAGTGGGATATTCATTTTTATTAGCCATGTGAACAACTTAGTAGGAATATTGTCTTTTTCAGAATAAGGGCAATAAAAAAGTATATTTTGTGCAATACACATAGTCATAGAGCTAATGTAGACATCACCAGGATCCTGAAACCAGGGCAGCTAAATCAATTTAGCCATGATTAACTGTGTTATTTATACTCAGGCTTTCCTTCTGTTACAAGTTAAACTGTCTTCCTGTCTTTCTTTAAATGTTGTAATCTCATGATTTTGTTTTCAGAAAATGCAATTATGACATTACTTTGAGTGCTTTTCTGAACCATCTCCCAGGATGAATTGACAACAAAAAACACACTTAAAGATTCCTTGAAAACATTTGTGCTTTAGAAAAAGATCAATAATATCAAAATATAAAACAAGCCGCAAGCCATGGTTGATTCGTCTATGAGATATGTAATGCAGCTGCAAATGCTGTGAAGAGAGCGAGTTTAACCCTTTCAGTTTCTTTTCTGTGTGCAGATGAATTGTGCTTTGAACATTCTTCTCAGTTGGGGTACTCACGGGACCAGCGCCTCCTGGATGTTGCCCCACACCTGTTTACCAGTCATCACTATCACCAGCTGGGTGGTCAACTCAATCAAACAGCCACCAGGGTCACACTGAAGGTAAACAGGTTGAGATCGGGGAAGGATGGGAAAGAAGCAAACATTAATTTAAATTCAGACTCAAGTTGAATTAGCAGTGCTAATCTTGAACAATAAATTGTGATGTAGTTATATCTGGTACCTCTTCATTCCTGAGTTTGCTGCCAAACATGTATTCATATTTTCCAGGATAGCCGACAAACTTGCCCTTAAAGAAAGCCACGTAGAAGCAGGAAGAGTAGTAGTTGACAAACTGGAAGAGGAACATCTTCACCGTCAGTTTGTTCTCATACTCCATGTGGGTTTTGGGAATTTCTGCCCCAGAAAAAAACATAAAACAAATACTTAAATATCATCAACAAAAAAAATAATATATTTGCATACATAAGGTTCAACATGAAATGTATAATGGATATATAAAGACACAGAAGTTTTAAGATCTGGGACTGGCTCTCTGGTCCTGACCCTCACCCATGTCAGTGATCCAAACAGCCACTCTCTCATACATGAGGTTGAGGATCATGATGATGACAAAGTTGATGCAGGAGGCGGTGACAGAGGTGGCCAGCTGTGGCGTGATGTAGGGGCCAACCACCTGCAGGTGGGAGGTGGGATTGTCCTTCATGATGCTGGCGAAGGCTGCGTATACCGCCAGGCGGTACGCTATCACCCCAATGATGCAGGCAATGATCAATGAGATCTTCAGGACAGAGACAACAAAGACAGCATGAAAGACAAATGCATGGCTCAAGACAAGAACACAGTGAGTGCGTTTACGTGGATGTGAATACCCCATTTCTGATCGTGTTTATGGAGTTTCATGTTATTGTCTTTGAGTATGTTAACACCATATCCCTGGATTAGCCCTTATCCCATTCATGACAAACCTAAATATGCTATCTGCAGTACTCAAATAAATCCGTTACCGTTGTATATTAACACGTTATCCCGGTAACTGAGAGCCGCCGACCACCTGTGCGGGCACAGCTGCAGCCAAGTGACATAACAGAAGTACGAAATATGGTGGCAGCGTCTCACTTTTAAAGTGATGGAGAAAGAGAGTTTTGTCTTTCAGTAATAAAAGAGTCTGCAAGTCTTCATCCTCTACTCCCCTGTCATATAAGTGGTGACAGTGACATTTCAGGAAGGTATGGCAAAGTAGATACCGCCCAAGCCCATAATATTTCATGTCGCTCTTAATATACAATGTCACTCTTATCTTTAATATCTCTCTGTTTTGTTTTGGTAAACATCAAAGTGCCTGTGCAAATAGACTTCAGTAATCAGTAACTGGGTTACTAGTATTTTTCATGTATACAAGGAGTATGAATAACTACAGTTCTCTGTTCTAATGTAAACATCAAATCCTGAATAAGATCATAACCGGGATATCATAATAAGCCCCATAAAGGAGTTATTCATGTCCATGTAAACGCACTCAGTGGGAACACTGCACTGATTCCAATGCAAGTGCAAACACCAAAACACATAAAAACATCTGAACAAAGCAAGGTGAATTATTGCCAACACAGATGTTAGGAGTAACTGTTATGCTTGAAGTGTGCACACATGTCCCATTAAGAAAGAAATATAACATAATCTTCACATTAGCTCATTCACATGGTACAGATTTTTACAACATAAGTTTACAACAACAGTTAAATCTGGGCCGGTATGTTTAAAGCTGTTAGACTTTGGTCTTAAATGGGTCACATTTCTAAGAATGACATGATTTTGGCCATATTTTTAGAATTCAGTGCCATGAATAAACAAGTGCTCTGACTTGGTCTCAGCTACCAAATTATTTAAGTAAGCTCCATTTCTTAGAAGTTTTAAACATACTGGCCCTGGTGACATGGTGTTAGAGATCCTGACGATGAACAGTATAATGAAGACGACACAAAGACACAGGGTGGAGGATGAAAGCTTTGTAGATTTATCAAGTGTACCAAAGATAAAATGCTCACCCATAACAGGACGGTGGCTCCAGACAGACATGAGCGTGCACACTTGCTTGTTATGGGTAAGTATGGCTCCATTTCCTACATCATAAGCAAGCAAAGCATGGACACAGGAGTCAGTCACCCTTGGTTATATCCTGAAAAGACAGCTCTAAAAGGCCAGGTTCCTTTAATTACCACTGGCCTCAGATGCGAGGCAGAGCAAGGTCGCTCAATCACAGCTCTTTAAGTGTAGGTGTTTCAGTCCAAGACCAATTCTTTCACCTAGAAATCACCGCTTGAAGCCAGTCTTTCATGATACTGATTCTCCAGACAAACAGTAATGCGGTACAGAAGGAAACTCGTGCCTCTGAGTCTTTCCAGTAATGTCTATTATGCACACAAAATACACCACACCAAAAACCTCTCCCCAACCAATGAGGCATTCCACATCAAGTGCCACCCTTACCCAGAGCAACACGGTGGCCCAGCACAGCAACAACTTCCCCATTATATCTGTAGCAGTCCTGTCAAGAACCCACTCCGTTTCCTGAAGACGGGTGGGATTAGGTCAAATTACAGCCCCTTATTCTGTTAATTTCACACATCTGTGTCCGTGGCTATCACTAACTACATATTCCTCATTCCCTGAAAACACAGGGCAGGTCAGTTTTACTTTGAAATATTGTTCTTAATCAAAGAGTCTCTTTTAAAGTGCTATTTAGTCCAGAAAGTGTTCTAATGAATGACTGAAACAAACTCAGTGTATAAAGTTATCCAATAAAGTCAACACATACTGTAACCTTCCAAATCCTACCACACAGTATGTACCTGGTAAAGCCTTGAGGAAGCTACACAGACCTAGAGCTCCACATTAGAACAGAATTATGCAGCATGTTAGTATTTCATGAGCACACAAACACCTGAGTGATGCGGTTCAGCTTGCGGTTGGTGCACTTGGTCTCGTACTCTGGCCGAAGCTGCAGCTGCTGTTGTTCCTCCTCAAAGTCGACCAGATCCCACTCGTACTCGAGACGAGCCTGCCGCCTCTTCCAGAACTCCAGGAACAGTGTCACTGCAGAGCAGTTAAATGTCATTTTTCAGTGCTCTGACCACCTTTCATCACTATTATACATGTCACAGAAAGTACATTTGTTGAACGATATATTCTCTGAGATATTATTGAAATTATTGATATTATTGGCATTAATTGTCTCAGATATAATTAAAATATAATAGCATAACAGTGCAAGTACACCCTTTAAAAGAGCAATAAACTTTTAATTCAACCAGAAATAATAGCATAATGTGTCTGTTCATTTTCAATTCATCGGCTTGGACGCTGTGAAAAAAAAAAAAAAAAGCTCAGGCATTGCGGCAACTATTACAATGGTCAGAAAAATCCTGTTGCTTATTTAAGTAGACCTAAATAAGTCTGATTATAATCTAATTATAATGACAGGCCTATAGTGTGGTGGCAGGAGTGTCAGATTTCAGCACCTCAGCAGATGAAAACAACATGAGAAAATATTCTTTTTTTATGATGTGGGTGAACATGCTTTAAATACAGAGTGAGTAACTGTGAGTTTAAGTGACTAATAACAGTTCATCATCTGCCACTAGGTGGTGCAATGTGTTAGAAAATACAAAATCCAGAATGCAGGCATTTTTACTCACCCCATATTCCCATAAATATGGCAAAAAACACTGTTGCCACATTGTCAAATAGGTGCGATTGCTGAAAGAAGAATATGTTTGAGAATTAGTGAGACAATCAAGAACTACCACCCCCTCTATTGTTAGAAGAACATTATTCATGAACAACTCCATCACAAAGCGAGGATGTCTCACCCAGGAGGAGTTGCATGTTGAGTTGAGTTTCCAGTAGCCACATTTCTTGTCACACAGTGGGCACATGATGATTTTGCCTCCAGTATCAGGATTACATATTTCTTTACTGTAGGGAAATAAGAGTCATTTATTAATAAAAGGAACAATGGCATTAGTAATAAAACAATACCTAACACTACAGTGCCATCTGAAAGACCAAGACAACGGTCGAGTATTCTTGATTTTAAAAAAGCAGAACACAGTTACCTCCATTCATTGTCATCGTAGGTGAGGAATCCGTAAATGAAACAAATAGTCCCGACTACTGCAGCAAACAGCAGCATCTCAGTGTAGAAGCCCAGCCACGCAAAATAAATACCTATCTTCTCCCCATAATACTTCCTGTTGAAGGGAAAAACAGGAAGCATTTGTTATTATTTCAGTTAATGTTAGTAAATACACATCAGAAATGATTACCTTGTTTTTGAGTCTGACCTTATGAGATTGAGGGGCTGCTCCTTGAAGAAACAAAAGAATCTGGCCCAGTGTTTGTAAAGATTGTATCTCTCACTTTCGCAGTTTGCATCCCTCGATCTTGTTGTGTATCTACACTGCATGCACACAGAGGACACAGTCACATACAAAGGTTTACTGCAAAGTTATACATCCTTGCAATGCTACATCCAAAATTGCCCCAAACAGGATGAGTATATGTTCCTCTGAAGACTCCATGTCTTCAAAAAAAAAAAGTGCCAAATGTTCACCAAAAAAGGCTCACATCATGCAGGGGGAAGGCAGCAGTGTAGGTGCCATTGTTGAGTAACCTCTTGATCCCTTTCTTGTCTTTATCTGCACATTCATCCCTGTAGTACGAGCAGCGGGACAGGATGTAGAAGACCTGGGGAGAAATAGAATCATATAGTTTGTTGAATAAAAACAGAACAATAACAGTTTCTTCTGTGCCACAACAGTATAACAAACATTCAGTCACTCATAATAGACATGACCTACTGAACTCGGTCATTTAAACAAGACTCTACAAACACATTGTGTAAAACACATGTAGGCCTTCCAACAGAATTACAGCACACTGCAGTGCTTTGTGTAGTAAACTAAAATATGATCTAAATGACATGGGAATATTTGAATCTGAAGATCAATTGCAAGATTAAGAAAGACAAAAAGCATCCTTACTATCCTGTTGCGAACTGATGGCGGGAAGAACGTGTCTTTGTCATCAATGAGGAAGAAGTCAGTCTTGCTCTTGTTGAAGGGAGCTGTAAAATAGTCTGGCTCGGGGTGCATGACGTGCTCCGGCAGACGAAAGGGGGTGGACAGCCAGTTCATGGGCATCTCCTTGGTGTCTGGGATGTCATTGGCCTTGAATGGCACCTTGATCTTCAGCACATCTGCGTAGGTGGCCAAAACTTCCCATGGAGCGTGGATCTTCACAAAGTAAGTCTTTCCATCTTCTGACTCCTGATGATAATGACAATGAAAAATAAGTTACAATATAATGAGTGTAACACATTCTGAGAAAAAATGATCTCTGAAAAGATACAAAGACGCATATGCTGATTTATTGTTTTACTTTTGTTTTGTCTTTGTAAAAACAAGAAAATGGAAAAAAAAAAATAATAATCTCAATATAAAAAAGAAACAAAAACGACAACACAGATATGTTATATATCTAATACAACACACATACACAAACAAACTGTATAAACTTAATTTTCTTTCACATTAGACAAAATCAAATTAATAAGTGGACGCTCTTACCGATTTATCTTCAGTTTCCAGCTCCAGGCCGACATTCACTAGATTAGCCTCATACACCTTCCTCCTCTCCTTTAAAAGAAAACAAAGCATATTTACATATTAGTTTGATATAAATTAAGCTTCTTTACTGCAATTGCACAACAGTGGAATCTACTGTATGTCCACAGTTGCCATTTATGGGACAGTATTTGGTTTTATGGCCATTCAAAGTTATTTATTAAAGTTGTAAAATGTACAGACATATGTAATAATATGATATATGCTGATCACACTGTATGATTAAAAAAAGTGTAGATCCAAAGTGAACGTGAAGTCACTGACAGTGCAAGTAAAAAAGCATTTACACAACTACTTTAAACCAGTTTAAACCAGAGGGAGACCCAGCTGGCTGTACAGAATGAGTAAAAAAAAACTATGATGAGAGTTTCTATTGGTTTTTATTATTATTTTTACACACATCTACCAAAGCCAAAAAACAGACTGTCTCAAGTGCGCCTAGTTTCTCTGTACTGTAACGTTACGGCACATCAGCTACTTTGCTATAGTATCACTTGCTGCAGGTGTGGACTCAGGAGGAGGATAGTATCCGTTGGCCGTGCAAAGAGGAGGGTCATTGCAGTCAAGAGTGAGGAGTCTGATGAGGAGCTTTAAGTTCATTAAAATGAATAAGCATCTGATAGGTTTACAAAACCTTAAAATGTACTTTTATGTTTTATAGTTAAGTATATTTATTAGTAAAAACTCCAACAGAATTCTGAGCTCAAGACTAATGAACTTATCAGCCATTGAACAAAATATTAAAATAATTGAGCATCAAATTCTGCTCCAGACTTTGCTACAGACTTTAAGTCTGTTTTTAAGTATTTTAGCGATGAAATGTACTAAAATAAAGGTATAGGTGACACAAAACTGCAATTTATTATTATGGACAGTAAAAAATATGCTTGGCCAGTGGGCTTTTTTCATCTACAAGTCCAGCTGAGTCAAAAAGTAAGTAGTCAGCCAGAGAAGGTTGACATATAACGTTAACATATGGTGCTTGAAATTAGGTTTACTGTTTTTCATAAATAGGCACATACAAAGGTATTGTCCAGATCAAAAACTGACAAAAAAACTACCTCCTTGTTAGAGCTGAAAGTTACTGTCACATTTTACAACACATAAGGGTAAAACACAGGAACTGGCCTTCTGTTTGCCCTTCCCCTATACTGTGGAAAAAATGAGCGAGTTTCTGACCAGGCCAGAGGTCTGAGTGTTGACTCACTGATGATGAGGTCTGTGGGTAAAATGTGAGTCGGCTGCGACAAACTGCCTCATTCCCAGCTGGTTACACAGAGACGTGAAGACTAACAGCTCAGTATCAAACGCTAGTCTCTCAGCACTCCACAGCTGATGAAGAGACAGGCCAAAGAGACAACTTGGGAAAGCGACTGTTTGGAAATGTACCTCAAAGTTGATTTAATTAGGAAAAAGTGGCAGTGAGTCCACGTGACATCTGAGAAAATTCCTTGAGAGGATTACTGACACCAGCTGCACAGTTTATCTAACTTTATCAGTGTTGTGGTATTTAGAATATGTTGCTGACACACACTTTGACCTCCACGGATATCCTGTAAGAAACCCTTCTTATTGTTAAAATCATGAAGTGACGAGTTTCAGTTGTTACAAACAAATTCAGTACGTAGAGGTTGTTTCTTACCTGTTTCCTCTCACCGTCTTTATCGTCAACATAGGACAGGACAAAATCAATCCTGCGCAGTCCATCACGGAAGAACACGGAGTCCTTACTGTGTTGCTGTTTGTCAATCTACAACGAGATGAAACCCAGGTCACAACATTTAAACACACACACACGCTGCCACATAATCAGCTCAGCAAGTCTTTAGATGCATTCAGCAAAGGCCACAAATTGTGTCAGTGGCAGAAAAAAACAAAGAACAAGGCCTCCACACCACATCAAAGTCCACTGTTTTTCGAAAACAACAAAAATACTGATTATCAGATTTTCACTGCAAACACACACAGCATGCAAAATGGAGGAATTCTGCTTTGTGGGGTAGATGTTTGATGTTTCTCATGTTCCCTTGGTAGGATTTACTGATGATGAGAACATGCTTTTAAAGAGCTCTTATTATATCACAGAAATAAATCCAGACTGATGCCCATGACACTAAACACTTTGATTTCAGGCAACTTTCAACTCATTTTACACAACCTCAGGCTACATGTTCTGGCAAAGGATGTGTGGAGAGGACTACAAATAGAACTCTAAACAACAGGGACACCAAGCAGTCACATAAGGTAGTTTATTTGTTTTTCTGTAAATGCAGAATGTCTGAAAACCCCTGCATTGGTGGATCAAGAAATTCCAAACATGTGCTAGCCAGCAAATGCTAGCCCTTCAGTTAGTCTGTCTCTTCAGTAGCCAGGGGGCTGAACAGAAATGAACTACACAGGAATGCTTCAAGGGAGGAAAGGAAGGAATGACTGCTCGCTGCTCATGCTGCTTCAGCTGTTCAGAAAGCTAAAAATAACCATGTACCAGTTACTTCTGTCATCACCACAGTAGCTACCTACACTGGGCTACAGAGAACTCATTAACGTTTAGCATCACAAAAACTACAGCATCCCACTGCGCTGTAGCTCTGACAGAGCCGGCCCTTTCCATCAGCTAAACGCTATGGGGGTGGGGAGGAAAGGAAGAGCACTTTACCTCCATGGCCCACTCCCTTTATGGGTATGATGCATCAGCGGAAAGGCCGGCTGCCTGGTAGACCAGAATGACTTTCTCCAGGGAACACATTCCTGCCCTGAAATCACCGCTTCTCTCACTCTCATCCCACTGATCCCCCGGCCAGAGGAGCCCCGTCCAGTCCTCTCACCTCCCAGGACAAGCCCTCACATGCTCCCACATCCACAAAAGAGAGAGGGAGTGAGACAGGAGGAGGGATACCGAGACTCCTAGAGATGACATCAGCACGGGATAGGATAGCGGCTGCCAGCTAGCTTGCTAATGTAATAAGAGCACAGCATCTGGGGAGGTGATATCACTGTGCTGCACAACGCTGTCCACTCTAACATGATGTCTAATATTTCAGATAACCAGTGTCATCTGAAAAGCCAACTAACCGCATGAAGAAATCTGCTCTGATGAGGTAGAACTACAGAAAACTGAGAACTGATGCATAATTTCCCCATGCTAACTGTTCAAAACTAATCAATAAACAATGTAAAGTCCTTGCCACAACCATGCACAAAGTGCAGATGGGGCACTATTTACCATAAAAAAACAAATAAAAGCCTAGTCCCAGTTAAACGCCCGGTCCCTTTTACTAGCCCGGTGTGTCTACACATTTTGACAAATAAACGCCTGTCTCAATTAGAGGCCAGCTTGCCATGCTGTTCATTTTTATGGAAGCTCTTTTCATGTATAAAACTGGGCAAATGTTGGCTGTCCACTGGAGACAACGTCAGTCAGCTGCTAAGATCACACATACAAATATAAATGTTTTAACTTATGTCACAATGAACATGCTACACATGGTTAGCTTAATGAAATTCTCTACTTTTGAATCATTCAGTTCCCTTTACTGAAACCATGAGCACCACAGAAGACAGTATTACTAATAAATAAAAGAAACACAAAAAAGAGGTTTGAATAAACACTTCGATTGTGTTTCAGTCTTTGCTGAGCAACAGTTTTGTGTGAAAGGAATTAAAAGCCCATTCCATAGACGCCTGTCCCAGATATAAGCCTGTTGAGATCAGTGATTTAAGCAAATAATAATACAGGCAAATAACTGAAGTCTTACAGTATGTGAATTGCCTCAGACAAGTAGTGATATACTGTAGATAACAGCTCTTTTTAGCTCTACAGCTGGATCTACCTCTCTGGCTCCTACTATGCTAACTTGTACAAGTATCTGTGTCTACGCATTCAACCTATTTCTGGTTTTCTCATCCCAAATTATGCATACATTCTAACCGCTGTTCTGCATTACCTCCAGGACTAGGCTGGACCATGTTGACCATGGCAGGGTGGTTGCTTTCTTTAACTGTCGCTGCAAAAGCTCTCTAATTTGCTGTAATTACAGATGAGCCGTATGGAATCAGTGCATCTGCTGGGAGCTACTGCAGCTCAGTGAGGCTGGCCGAGGCCACAGAGCTCTATACGTTTACCAACTAGCCCCTAACTACTGGGTGTTTAGACATGTGTATTTCTTTCATCTTAATGAAGGAGGATAAATGTAAAACATAGCCTTAGATAAATAGGCTACTAGTTTTAAGGAGGGGTTTCTTTAAAATATTGCTTTCAAAAGATTTCTTTTCTGGGGATAAAAAGAGCAGAACTTAAAGGAAACAGGTCACCTCTGATTTAAATGTATTACAGCTGCTACATGGTTTCTTAAACATCATGTCATCATCATATTTAAAGCACTCTGATATTAGTGCCAGAAAAACCTAATGGCAAGAGTGCAAATCTCCTCTCTCTTTCCCTCTCTCTTTTGTCCCCTCTCTCTTTCCCTCTCTCTTTTGCTTTTATTATTTAAACTTTATCAAGGTCCTTTTTCTTTTTTTTTTGGTTTGCAAAGAACATGGTTCTGTTCTGTTGGCCAAACTTAGTAAATGGTTGCCTCCATATATCTGAATTATACCTTTATTTCATCACTGCAACTCGTTCTAAACACAGGGGAAAATTGTGTTTTTCTTACTAGCTATAAAAAGGAAAATGAATACTCTTGATTCCCAGATATGCAGAAAAAATCTTGTCCAATGGGCATTCCTAAAAGCTTACACTGACATCCCTGCAGAAAAGTTGAAGGAGGGCTATACACTTAGTTTTTGATTCCATTTGTCATTATAGAGGCAAATTTTAGGATGTGATCTTCCGTTCAGCTAAATCACAGCCTGTAGTTTAGGGGGACCCAGATTACTAGAGAAGCTTATTGTGGATTTTTTTTAACTTATAGATTAGGCACCATTAACAAGGCCAATGATCCCACTTTTCAATGAAATGGGTTACACACTGTTTAAACAAGACCACATCTTAGAGGATTTATAAGTAGACTAAAAGGTTAGCCACAGCAAAGTTCAGTCCTGTCATAAGCAAAAGGCAGGGTCATGATTATAGTATTGACTCTATATAACTCCGAAGCATATGAACACACATTAATGCACACACAAAAACAGCTGGGCAACTGACAAATACTGTGTATGGCGCATGTGCTAGTCTGCATGTGTGGACTTTCTAATTATGCTGTAACACCACCAGGCTGTTGTTTCTCTTCAGTGAAGCAGACGAATATCACAGGTGAGCAAAGCAAAGTGAAAAGGCCTTTTCCATTTTTAATGAACGCTTATGATGCATCAACACATAAGCTCATGCCCACATGTTTCCATTACTCTCTGCAGGAAAAAAACATGCTCTCCAGAAGAAAACATCAGCTCTCTACCAGGAAGAGTATATTGATTTCAACTCTGATGTTCAATCCATAATGAATGTCTAATGACAGTGGAGAAACTCAATGCTGAACAGACATTTCTCATCAAGGAAATAAAAGCTGGCGGGCAGTAATATGCATAAAGTTGCATCACATCAAAAGCCTGTTTTACCATGCCATACCCTGGAACGAAACTTCAGGAATAGCGCCCGCTTTCTCGCCAGCTGTGAAGGAACCCAGTGGATAGTGAGGGAAAGTCTAACAAATTCAATACAACTAAAACTGTAACAGCAACCTTACAGAGGGGATCAAAACGTTAGACACTCCACACTTGACTTGTGTATACATATTGTAACAGATTATTGCCAGAAGCACTTTATTACACTCTGAAAACCAGTAAATGTTATAAAGTCAGGCACGGTCAGAGTCAGGTCTTGCGCAGTTACAAATTTGAGTTGTACAATGACACAAACACACACACACACACACACACTGACAGAGCAGCATGCATCTGTGTCCTCGACTGGTGTCTTACCCCAGTCAAAGCATTGATTCGCTCTAAGGTCTGATCCTCAAAATGCGGACTGTCGCTGTGGTCAGACGGGGCCAGGGAGGCCAGGCTGGTGTTGAGAGACTCACAGGTCTCTACACACACATCAGGTGTTAAAGGAGACTTTTCGTTCAGTGTGAAGGGGGAAGAATAAACAGGAGCAGAAGAGTTATCTCTGACTCTCTCATAATGCTTACAGGTTGTAAACCAATATGATTGGACTGGAAAAGAGGATGTAATTTTAAAACAAGGACTATGAGTTGTGGCCTCTATTAAGATCCAAAAAGTAAACCACTTTGACCACTTGTTGGCTGCTGATTGGTGGAGGACACTGTTGGGGGAAATCTAAGTAAAGAATTTTACTTTTACACAATGAACTTCCTGCGAGCACAATTACAGGCAGCAAGCTGGAGGTAAAGATACTGTCAAAAAGAAATCTCTCATGTATCTGTTTTGGAAAGATAAATATTAACATGTATGTTTCTCTGTCATATTGTTTGTGTTTGCTGTGTTTTCATTATGTTTTTACACATGCTGCAACATAAATTGCCCTCTAGGACAAATAATAAAACCGAATTGAATTGAATTGAACTGACTTGAATTGAATTGAATTGAATTGAATTGAATTGAATTGACTTGAATTGAATTGAATTGAATTGAACTGAATTGAATTGAATTGAATTGAATTGAACTGAAATGAATTGAATTGAGCTGAATTTAAGGGGCAAATTTTCACATATTTCAATAGCTGGTACAATTTAAAATGTTCCAAGGCACTTATAAACATGTATAATGTCATGGCATGTAAAGAAATGACTATTTGGAATTCGTATGAAAAGAAACTCTCTCTCAGACTGTGCATAATCAAGAAAAAGAAACTTGATCAAGAGAAATGTCTGTATAAATGTGAGCATAAGCGTATGTGCATAAGTGGTCAGTCTGGTGTTTACCTCTGATTGTCCCTGCTGGAAGGATCCTGCGCTGGCTGACGCATTTTGATGGTAGCCATTGATATCATCTGAAAGACAGCAACATAATGAACACTTTATTCATGATAGAATGACCAGTGTTAGTTATGATAGTAGTCTCTAACCATTGTATTGAAATGCAATTAGTAGCACAGTAAATGTCATACAGACAGATTGGTGGCAGTAAAGTCAAATTTCAGGCACATGAACAGCTGCCTGCACTGAGAGGAGCACTGACAGTCGGCCAATGTTGTGGTCTATATTTGTACAGCGTTTTGTGGCAGCGCTCCCACAGGCCAGACAGCATGACTTAACAGGATCACAGAGAAAGAATACACACAGCCATGTTGCAGGGCTGCGTTTCTCCCTTTACAGGAGTGATGGCAGGAAATGAGAACAGAAAGTCAGGTAAACCCGCTCAATGTGACTAAAACTGAAAGCTGCCTGAGTTATGAAACATGGGTACAAACAGATCAAAGTTCTGCTTTCATCTGACATGCATTGCCTCTCAAATGTAATTAGAAACCTCCATTCACTGTGATACAGAGATTTACATAAACAAATAGCAGGGCAGATGGAAAAGCAAGGAAAAATCCAGGGCTGTTGGCACTGCAATCACCAAAAAAATGAAGCAAAAGGTTTCAGCCTCTTTGTCTGTGTTTAAATAGAAATGCAGCCAGTCTAATTGATGGGCTCTCTGAGGTTATATTTAGTCTGGACTCAACAGAAAATGCGCTTACACAGACCTGAAAAAACCTTTCGGACCTTGTAATATGTAAACCGTCTCTGTCTCTACGTTATTACACACCATGTCAGCAAAGTATAAGTTAGTGGTTCAAAACTTAAGTAAATTACATTTTCCGTAACTGGAATACAGAGGCTTTTATCACCGAAGACATTTGTTGTTTTTGTTGGACTAAATCACTGTTTTTCACTTTTTCCACTCCTCATAGAAACAATGCAACAACTAAAAGATTTTTTTTTTAATTTAGAGTATGAAAATCATCTTTTGAGATATAGAAGGATGTAGAAGTTTGGAGAAGACTGTTAATTATCAGCAGTGACCCCCAGAAGAATCCTTGAAATCATTAGGTCACTATACATAACAATTTACAGCAGGCTTAAAGCAAAGACACATCGCCACAATTTGGAAACCTCCCAAGCTGAAAAATGAAGCCAACACGTTAGTGCCAAAAACTTGAATGACCACTTACGGCTGGCTCCCAGAACAAGTCAGTCCCCAAAGACGTGTTAAAATTTGTGTTAAAATATGTTCCAATTTACAGCCAAAATACACGATTACAGCCTGGTACACAAACCAGGTTTGGTCTACATAGCTAATTTTGCCGTTCATGACAACTGTACTGGTGAGGTTTTATATAACTCATCCATTCACATTTTGTTAAGCCTAAAGTTACTTGAAAGTAGTGTTTTATAATGGGCTTTTAGAGTGTTTAACAACAACATAAAATCCAACTTCTTGTTTCATCTTCCTTAAAACAGTTATGATACTGACTTTGGACTGCTGTCATTTGTTCCAAAATATATTGCTTTCACAACATATGAGGGTGCTTCTCAAACAGCTGAACATATTTCTGCACAGTAGGACGCAGTATTAGAGCACTCACTGTTTGCCTCTCAGCTAAGCCAACAGTCTTCTTCCACCTAGCTAAGAAGCCTCCACAACTGAAGCTTTGTTCAAGAGAGAGCAGCTGATCACAGTGGAAATGCCACAAGGCTGCTTCTGTCTCTCTTTTATTACCCAACAGACTCCAGCACCAAACCTCATGTACATGTACTGTGCACAGAAAAAGGGTTATCTTACAATTCAGTTAAACTGATACATAATTACAGCTGGTTTATTGAAATAACAGAGATGTATGATCTCCCTATGATAACTGCGAGTGTCTGTATAGTTTATTGTTGTAGGCACAGTTTTTTGAGTTCCACGCAGCAAAGCTCTTAATGTAAAATCAGCAGCCATTAACTGTTATTTATATAGGGTTTTGGGTTAGGGTTTGTCTCACTTCCTGTGACAGGAAGCATTTGGTCGTCTTTCACATTTTGAGTTGTAAATATCAGGTGCACACATACACCTGCCTTTACAGGCCTGCTCGCATATCAAGACAACGTTAGATAAATGTAATCCATATTTACAGTAAGGGTGAGCACTGACGCAACAAGTGACAATCTCAGTTGGTTGGAATCTACATGGTCAGACCCCAACCATGAATAGTTTGGGAATTTGCATCTACCGTATGGTCAATGTGGTTTGAATCTGTATTTAAATACAGCGCACAAAGAGTTTGTAAGCAAATTGTGAGACCTTGAGCCGTCCTTGTGTTTTGACTTGTGTGTTTGTGGAGTCAAATTTAGAGCCTCTCAAATTATATGGTTTTTTAAAATTTATTTTGACCCTACATGTGTTGTCTGGAAAAACTAGCAGTCTGGGGATATGTACAAACAGTAGGACATTTTGAGTGTATTTACAACCTGACTATTCATTTTTGCTGGCCACACATCATACAACAAGAATGCAGCATATATATATATATATATATAGATATATATATATATATATATAGCCAACCTGTGAGTGTGATTTATGGAAAACACTGCCTCCATTGTTATCTCCACACACAGCATAAATACTAGCTAGCTAGCTGTAACTGTAGTTCATGATCCTGCAGTGATTTGCTATAATACCAGAGTGATTTTCTCTATGCAGCAGATGAAACACAACACTATTACATTGACAATACAGATAGGGTTGCTGGAGAGTATCCAGGGAGAATCATCCTCCATCCAGCAGCACCATAAATGGCTATAACACAATCCTCTAAGTGCTTGTGTAAAATTCACATTTAGCCAGTAGCAGACAGGGGTTTGGGGTTTGGGGTTTGTGCTGGTGGATGAAGTGGTGCCTGTTAGTGACAAAGTGTTTCCAGTAAGCAGGCCAGCTGTCAGAGGCTGGCTGGCAATAAGTCACTGCTGCTCCAAAAGAAAGAAGTGGGAAGAGGGAGAAGTGTGCAGGGTGGGTACATTTGAAAACAGTTTAGAAAATGTTACTCCAAGTAATTTAAACTGCCCTTTGTATAGGTGAAGGTGGTAAAGCTTCTTAACAGCATGACTTGCCAGTTGTCCCAGGAAGACATGCCAACATACACCAGTGACATAAATCTAATTTTAAATGTTCTGTTTACTTCTGGTAGCTAAGAAATGTTACGTTTATGTTATGTTGTTATGGTGTTTGGAAATTGTCACTTGTGTAAGTTATATGTCGACAATATTAGGGTATAAGGTAATGTGTAAAGGGTTGTAGTTTAAATGATTTTTTTAGTAGTCCTCGAAAAGTTTGAATTATTTTTAAACAGACTGAGAAATACCAACCTGGATTGAGTCAGAACTGTTTTCCCACTAGGGAAAATACCTAGTGAAGCACAACACGCTTCATAGCAGCGTTTTGAATGTAAAACTGCGCAGCATGAGGGCAGAGTTTTCAGCTACTCACCATTGAAAGAGTCAGATGGGCTCATCTCAATCAAACTGTCCCCTCCGGCTTTCCCCGTTATTCGGTGCATGTTGAGTCTCTCGTGTGCCCAAAACGTGTCCTTCGGTCCTCATGTACACCAAGTTATTCTAAGCCAGTCGATTTTTCTGTCCTGCCTCTCCACGCTGGAACTCCAAGCTGTCCTCCTTCACAGTCGTCTTCTTCAGAGACGCCTCGGCTAGTCCAAACAGGCTGCTCGCCAGGCTGTCCTGCTTCACCCTCTGACCGCCGACTGCTGCATCACCTCGGCAGCATGGTGGGAGGTACAAGAGGGGAGTGGCTCCACACCACAAGCCAATGAGCCTGGGGGCGAACAGATTCTGTCATTACTCAAATGTCTGCAGTTTAGCTTTGTGAGAGTGGAAGAACTCAAATTTATACTCCAAAATATGAATGATGACTTACCTTAAGTTGCAGAGCTAACGTTAGCTAGCTAGCTAACTTGGACTTAATGTTTGCAGTTCAGTAGCCTGTACTTACCTAGACTGAAAATAAAATAAAATAAAATAAAATAAAATAAAATAAAAGACAGTTAGATAGATAGTTAGATAGTTTCCACTTTTTAAACTCAGAGGATCGTTTTTATTGATAGAGAGAGTGTCGTTAATGATGATGTTGCCTAGTAACCAGCCTTTAACTGAAGTTCTGGGAGATTCGACGCCTGCCAGCCAATCACAGCCGAGGATTCTCCTGGTTACATGAAGTGATGGGCTATCAATTAAAGTTAATTAAAGGCAGTGCAATGAAACAAGTACAGAGTCTGGGTTATCTGTGTGACACTGTTTTATGCAGGATCCTCTTTTGTGACACACCATTGTAAAAAGAGTTGGAAGCGAAACCAAGTAGTATAAATACAAAGTGATATACTAGCAGCAGTTACCCAGACCAGGTGATAACATTTGCAATCAGAATTTGTTAATATGTGAATGAGACTACATTAAACAAGACAGACTACAAGACTACAAGTATTTGTGTTTCTTTGGGTTTGGTCCTGCTGTTATTATGTTCCTCTAAATCATTTATTTGCTTATTTATTACATTTGATTTGGCAACAGAGCATCTGGGAACTCCCTCACAACCAACAACCACACATTCATTTATGCCTTTCCAAAGGTGTTTCATGTGAAGAGGTTTTAGTCTCCCACCTGACATGTTCAGGCAGTTAAAGGTCCAGTGTGTATGATTTAGGCATATCTATTGGCATAAATGTTATTTAATATTATTGTTTTTTCATTAGTTTAAAAATTACCTGAAAAAAAGAATGTATTATGGGGCTTATGCTTTGTTCAAATGGGGTTGTGTTCACTGTGTTTACGATAAGTAGCAATAGTCCTGCTGATGTGGTATTCACAACCTTGCGAGTGGATATTGTGTGAGAGGTCCAAGTGTAAGACTTCATGTGCATGACTTTAAACAGAAATTTCATTTGAGTGCAGCAATAACTAGGTCCTCTTTCACTAATTCCACTATGTTGTTCTACAGTAGCCCAGAATGGACATGTCAAACACTGACTCAATATAGCGCCATTCGCAATCGCTTATGGCCTCTGTTGTTCTCCTTCACCATGGGTGTCCAAACTTTATTTTTTAATGGGGGCCAGATAAATTAATGTAAAAATAGATGGGGGTCAGCGGCATACGGGCCATTTTAAAAAAATGTTTAAAGAAAACATACAAATGCTGCAAACACAACCATTTGATCTTTCAGTGAAAAAGTGTTTCATGTATTCCTATGTGGTGAAGGACTTCAGTTTGGTTGTCTTGCCATTGTGAGGTGAATTTAAAAAAAAAATCAAAGTGGTATTGCTTGATTAACCATTGTGTTAATCAGATTTATAGATTTGTTTTAATTGTCACCCTGGGGAAATTGGTTTGCAGCAACAATCACTTGACGTTTCTATATGTCGACATAACAAAAATGAACATATCGGTAAACATACCATACACTTACATTGCGCCTTAAGTTGGAATTTGATGAGAGGGGACAGAGGTAGACATTTTACCGGACCAGGTAGACATACTGCTTATTATATGTGTATGTTTAAAAATTTTAAATTGTTTAAAATCAAAATAGTAACAACAGAGTATATTTTAAAAGACAAGCCAAGGGCCATTTGAAATCAGTCTGAGGGCCAAATTTGGCTCCCGGGCCACACTTCGGACATATATGTAAGCCTATAGTAAGTAACTATTAAACTTTCAGTTCTTTGCTGAGGACACATTTCCAGGACCAAGAGGTCTATCTTTCAGCAGTCCATCGGATGTTAGAGTTTCATTGTGTTTTGTGTAACTCAGCATGATGTTTAGCTTATCTTCCAGTTTGTTTCCTTTATGACAAAGAGTTCAGGAAAGAGTCTATCGGCAGCCTGTCCCCGATCCTCCCAGCTACCTCTCTACCCTGTACTTCCAACCCCGGTCAAATATAGCCGCAGGGGCCCCCTCTGTCGCCCTTCAAGTGGTTTACACAGAGCTGTAGTGGTGTAATTATGTGATCCTCCTCTGTGGGGTGTGGCCGGGGACAGAAATACAGCCGCTTATTTTCAAGACCACTTTTTCTGTAGCCTCACATCGCCTCTGCTGCCTGACATGTGGGTTCTCCTGGGTGTGCACTGCTTTCCGAGGTCTCCACGACTAATGGTGAAGCCCTTTAATAACAAGGCATGGAGGGCCACCCGTTTGACATGTTAGTTTTCTTTTTCTTTTTTCACAGTACAAGAGAAAGGATAGGGAACAGAAATAGGTCCACAGGGCAGTGCAATGGGAATCACATGTAAGATAATTAAAAAAAAAAAAAAAAAAACTACACACATACAGACATTGCCTACATAGAAACACATCATAAGCTCACAAATATTACGTAGGCCTCCTGTGTAAAAAAAAACTTCCAACTTTAAAATTTCAAGCAGAAAAGGCTTTTTGAAAGCTTTTTCTGCTTGGAAATATACAGCTAGTCAACATTCAAAAAGCAAGAAGCCTATATTAAAAGTTATTTTTATAGCATATACGTAAAAGCAGTAACATGACAATATACTTAAAGTACTCATTAAGAGAATTAAACTTTTTGGAGGGTACATTTTTTTAATCATTATTGGATACAGGCCTATTTGTGCACCAGGAAGCATGTTAGTGAAGTAGTTGAGATGGCTAAAGTTTAATTGTTTTACATACTGTTGAATTGTTTAATATGTTACACAAAATCTCATTCTATTGGTTGGTCATATAGCATTTTTTGTATATATATAATAATACAGTGGTAGCCTCTATCAGAAAAGCAACCAGCTCAAATGGAGTGACATAAAGCGCATGAAATGGACATTTTCAAGTAGGACAAATAGCCTACTTTCAAAATTGTGCATTAGTAGCCTACACAGTTACTTTCCCCTAATAAAAAACTTAGCTGCAGTGGGGCAAATATTGTTACTTTTTTATTGCTTAACTTCAGCAATTGTTTAATGACCTTTGTTGTGGTACTTCCTGTATATGTGCACATTTTTTGTCTGTAAAAAGAGGGAACTTGGAGAAATAAAACTGCTGAAGCATCAACTTAGAAAGCTATAGTAGCCTTATGCTGTCTGTGACACTTGGTAATCTTCATAAACGTAAAGTAATACTTCTTACATATTCAGTGAATCAAGATTTCACCATGGAACAACTACTGAGGTGAGTTTATTTGTAATAGTTTAGCTCAGGCTATATTTACAGCTAAACTTATGGCAACTAACAATGAGTTAACCAACACTAAAGCTAATATTTATAATGGATTTAGTTTTGTGTGTGTGTTTGTTTATTTCTTTGCCTTTTTATGGTTTTATTGATTTGACAGAGTCAGAGACAAATGAAGGGGGAGAGACATTCAGCAAAGGGCCCTATGCTGGACTTGAACTCCTGCCGCTGCAGCCTTAACCCTTTGAAACCCAAATTGGCTTGATTTCTTTCAAAAACATTTGAAAAAGGCAGTGCGCAACCTAACAAGAAGATATGACCCCAGAATCATCAAAAAAAAAATAAAATAAATAAACAAATACATTTAAAAATAAAAATATAAATAATAAAAAAAATAAAAAGCACAAGAAAAATTACGTACAAATTTGTCAAAAAAAAGAAAAAAAAAAAGAAAATTACTTTTTGAGCAAAAAAGGATAGATGATTATAATTCTGTAAAAAATGAAATATTTAATAATGATAATTTTAACTATATTTTTGGGACATTCTTTTTTGCCTATCTTTTTTTGGCACACTTTACCATGACTTTTTTTTTTTTTTTTTTTTTTTTTTTTTTTACTTTTTTTGAAGACATAGCTTACTATATTTAGTAATTTGTTGCAGTTTTCCGAATAGTTCTTGTACAACAGAAGCGAACCATTTTGTTGAACACAGAGTTCATGGTATGCCACAAAGTGACAAATTGGCTTCATTTTCACTTTGTTTTTAATGTCGGTTTGATCAGTCACGACTTATTCATCTGTGAAAAGTAATGGATGTGCTCAGCCTCCATTATAGATGCGGAGATGCTTTCACGGTGTAATTTCATGACTCAAAGTGTACAAGTGTTAGTCTTTTTTTATTTATTTTTTCAGATAAATGTCACAGTCTGCTGAGTGAGTGTGCGTAGGATGATTCACTGACGATCGGAGGTCGCTGCTGCCATCTAGTGGTGAATTTTGTCATCTTGCATCAGCGAGGAGGAGGCAGCAGAAATAATGCCATTCCATCGCACCTGACGAGCCATATCGACATTATTTCTGCGAAACACACAGCAGATCCTGTTTGTTTGTGTGTTTGTGTTGATAGCACCGTTGATCTGACTGGAAAAAGATAAAGGTGGAGGAGACAAAGGTAAATGCTGTGACACCAGCAACAGGTAGAGTCGCTTTTACATTCCTTAGCTTGTAATACAAAAACACGTTTGTCCCTAGAGGAAGTACGGAAGTTGCCTACTGCCTGTTCACGAGCACTCATGTCATTTTACAGTTGGGCATATCGGTGAGCTGACAGAGACGCTCCGGGATCATTGACTGAAGCTTTTATTTTTTTTATTTCTTAAATCCGGGAAGTCGCATCTGCATTCAGCATCATGCCCGTCCACAGGAGGCAGGTAGGTGATCTTATTCATACATAACAACATATATAGATACATAATTGGAGCTGATCTGAGGCCAGATGAAGCTTTTGTTATGTTGATCATGGGTTTGCCGTTTTTCACACCAATCCTGCACTTGTAAGACAAAGTAGATCCAACAGAAGCTTACTCCAGCGAAGGCCCACCCTTACACAAATTAAGAGTAACCTGATTTATCATTGGATGGCGTGTATTTGTGTCTCCACTGGTGCCACAATGCTTAGATTGTATTGTCTACCACACCTTCACTGTGTTGGCCTACATGTACAGTATCAGTGTGCAGACTGCCCTGAGTAGCATGGATTGGCATGAATGTGAGAAAGTATGTCCACATGCCATGCAGTTCAGTCAGGTGAGATTAACCATCTCCTCTGTCAGTGAGTCAGGATCACCTCAGTGGCATTCACTGCCACACCCCCTACGTCACAGCTAAACAGGATTCTTTTGAAGGTTAAATGATGACATTTCTGCAGGATTTCACAAGCTTGTTGTTGTGGGAACCAAATATGTCTTTAAATAGAATCATTATTTGTCACTTACACCTTCAGAGGAGACACCCCAGGTGACACAAAGATATTATCATAAAACCTGCCCAGTTGATGAACTATAAGACAGTTATTTATTGTATTACAAGATTTCTGGAATGCTATGTTTAAATATGCAAGTGGCATTATCTACGTAAATTAATGTGTTGATTTACATACTAAGTCTTTTTTACTTTAATCATTTTTCTTGCAGAAAAATATATCTAGTGGACTGAAAAAGCAAATGATTTTATTGATCTGATAGGCTACCAAAAGTTTAATAAGTTATATGGTAAAAAAAAAAGATGTATGGTTGCCATGTATTGACACAAAATTGCCATGCAAAATATCGCAATACCATGCTGTATCAATTTTTCCCCCACCCCTAATAAAGCCAAGTTCGAAATTCTTCTTTCATTTTGTTGACACATTAAGGCTTTCAGAGGTGATATCTCTTTGTAATGTCTAATAAATGTCATATGAATTGCAATGTCATGTGATATATAAACAAACCTCCATAAAAACCTTCAGAATGTAGATATTAAAAAAAAAGAAAATGAACGAAAAGGGAAAATTTGGTGTGTAAAAGTGCTATTGAAGTGATGGTTTCCAGCTCCGAATATGAAAAAATAAGCTCATTTAGAGAAAATGGGATGAGTTGTGAAATTCTATACATTTTTAGACAAAAAAGAAGAAACTTCAGGTGAATAGGGTACAAATATTTTAACTAAGATTATTAACTTTACCAGTAGAATAGTAACATTAAGGTAATTATTTTTTGTATCGCAGGGTATCTGAAATATTATGTTTAAATATGCAACTTGTACATAATCTCATTATGTGTGCTGCTTAGAATAAATTTCCAGGACAAAAATATAGACTCTGGTTAAAGACAGGTTTAAAAATTCCTATTTTGTTGATACATTAAAGTAAAATATTTCTACAGAGGGGATCTTATATATCAGAAAAGACTACCATCAGCCATAAGAAATTAATATCTGCCATGTTTTTTAGGGGGAACAAATATATAAATCAGGCTATGGATAATATATCAACAAACCCCTCCGTGAAAACCTTCAGAATGAAAATAGGAATAACACTGGAAAGTTATGAGGTGCTACTGAAGTGAAGATTTCTGGCTCAGAGTATTAAAAAAAATACAAATTTAGAAATAACAAACTTTTAAGATATGAATTGTAACACTTCATACATTTGAAGGCCAAAAATAAGACCCTGTAGGTGATTCAGGTAAAAAAAACATAAATACATAAGATAATAAATAAATAAATACATACATAAATCAAATTAAAAATTATAATCATAATTTTAAAAAAAGCATTATCACCATAAAACTTCCGTAGCAGATTACTTACCTTAAGACAATTATTTTCAATTATTTATATTACAAGTTTATAATATGCAAAGGAAGTGTTATGTAATAAGATATGTACATTTTGCATACATTTCCAGAACAGAAATCTGAACTCAAATAAACTCTTTTTTTATGTTCTCCTTTCTCTAGTCTGAAAGAAGACATGTTATGAAAGCACAATAGCCCAAAATCTCAAAATTGACAAGTACACGAAAGTTTTTTAGCCTGGGGTTTCCTGCCTTAAAAAAAACCCCGAAATATTTTATTTATGATGTGTGGACTTTGACATATTTTAACTTCTCTCACTATTTTGCTACACAGCCCAGTATTGAATTACTGGAATTAATGGGAGTGGTGCGGGAGAATGGCAATGAACTGACATCACTCCCACCTGTGGTAAGAATTTAATGTTTCCACTTTAACAGCATGCTAAACAGTCCAGGCCTCCTTAATTCACAGACTGATACATATAATGTCTGATTTTGCCATATGATGTACGTCACGCAGCACACGCCTCTGTCATATGACTACGTCCTGGTTGCCAAAACAATTGATAAGCAGGAAAGAGAGGTGTTCAAGAAGCAAACTGAATACATTGAAGAACTGAAAAAAAAGAACTTGAAAGTTACCGTAAGTCTTTAATAAAACAAGCACACGCAAAATAATTGTGCCTTTACTGTTGGAAAGGTTGCAAAATTCTTCCATTAATCTTGTCTTTATTGATCCCTGTTAGAAAATTATAGATGATGATCTCGTCTTCTATGGGATTCAAGCGCCTAAAGAAATTTTTGAGAAGTACAGGTATCTGCTCAAAGTGTCAGACGCCTGTAACTGGAGCTCAGATCAGAACATTGTACCACTCAGCACCAGGTAAACCATGTTGCTATTTGCTTGCTGTTTTTGGTATTCTAAACAATCAAAAATGCTATTTGAAGTATTTTTCTCTAAATATGTGATATGGAAAAAATATCTGACTGTGGTTTTGCACGAATATGATATTCTGAAGTCCTTCTTGTCTTTATCATCACTAAAAGGCAATATTTTAAAGTAGGGGCCAACAGATTAGCAGCCTTTTAGCAGCTGATTATTGGGGCTGATATTTGGCATTTTGCCGATTATCTGTATCAGTGTTTTATTTTAATGCTCGCCGATGAAATTAATTAATTAAAAAGTGCAACAAAAGTGTCAGCATGGAAAGACGTTTTACTTTGTAAAACCTCAGGAAGCTTTTTTTAAAAAAATGTATTATCATTTTAATTTAAATTTTCACTTGACTTTATAAATAAAAGGTTTGGGTGTTGCTTAAAAATTTACTAAAGGCATTTAAGTTTTTTTGTTGGAGTTTGTTATATTCCAAATTCTTAGTATTGACAGAAATATTTTCATTTTTATTGTAAATGAATATTGGTTCCAAATAGGGGTTATCGGTCTGATAAACTACTCATAATCAGTATCGGCCCTGAAAAACTAATTTCGGTTGACCAGTATTTGAATAGTTAAAGTTCATCTTTCATAGTTCATCTTTATAAGTGATGCTTGTCCTTGTTTCAGGATAAGGATCGTCCACTTCATCTTGAATCACACACCTATACGCTCAGGAGGTGAGGAAGACTGACTGTATTTACAGTCCCTGTCCTATTCAGAAAACCTTGTGTTACTTGTGTTACTTGTTTTGTTACTTGTGTTACTTGTTACTTGTTTTGTTTTGCACTACTGGACTCGTACTTTTTATATTTTATATTTTATTTTTTATATTTGTATCTTCTATTTTATCTGTTTTTTTCTATATTTATGTTGCACCAACCCACCAGAACAAATTCCTCGTATTGTGTTAACTATACCTGACAATAAATCTTTTTCTGATTCTGATTCTAATTTTTCATGTTGTTCTTCTCAGAGGGTTTGCGGGATCTTATGAAGATGAAGGTTTTTGAGGCAAGATTCTGCTTACATGAGGTAAAAATCCTTTTATCCAGCATAAGCCTTGTTCTTGCACAGCAGCTGTGATTCATCACTACCACAGGTTGCAATATTGTCACCGTGTCTGGCCTGGTAATTATATTATTTTGGGTAGGAACTGCTGATTAAACAGATTGCGTGAATAAATAAAAAAAAATGAAAACAGTAGACTGAATCAGGGTGTGAATGATACAAATAAAGCAGTATCTTTACTGCCACACATTCTCATGCTAAAGATAGTGACACTAGTATCTACTGATAAATCTCTTCAGGTTGCTGCTAAAGTGTTTTGTTTTTCTTAAAGAGCGTCAAAAATTATGACGTGAAACTTGGCAGCGGTGTACCAAAACAATACATTGCTGCCAGAAAAGTATTTGTTCGCTGAGATGCGACGAGAGTCATATTAATGCAGTGAGTCACTCAGTGCTGGGAATATGTGAGCATGTGTGTGTGAACATACATTAGCACGTACTGTATGTGCACTTGTGAGCGTGTACATGTGTGCTCTGTTTACATTACAAAACCGTGGGAGTTGAAGATATTTCCTCCAGAATAAATGTCCAGGAAATTAAATCATAAATACCTGTCCAAAGATTATAAAAAATATAAAGCAGCATTAAAGTTGCATGTTTTGTTATTGTATATTAAAAATCAGAAGATTTGGGGCCCAGTTGCTCACCTGGTAGAGCGGGTGCGCCATGTCCAAAGGCCATGTCCTGTAGCAGCTGCAGGTTTGATTTCAAACTCTGCCCTTTGCTGATTGTCATCCCTTCTCTGTCCCACTGTTGCTATCACTGTCCTATCAAATAAAAGTAAAAAGCCCCCAAAATAATCTTTAAAAAAACCCAAAATATATTAAATGTTTTACATTGCAAGCTTCTGTTTTCTGTTTGAGTGCATGTTGTATCTACAGAGCTCCTCTTCATGTTGATTTCTTTTTTTTTTTTTTGATTTTTTTTGTGTGTGTGTGTGTGTGTGTGTGTGTGTGTGTCTGTGTTTGTGTTGTGCTTCTGCTTTCAGAAAAAGAAACAGAGAGAGCTGAAGGAGAGCTGGGCACGATGGACAGCCTGTCTCCAAGGGCAACCCATCACTGCCGTCAGGTTTGGACTGCAACACAACAGCCTATTCATTATCCTGCTTATTGCTTTCTCTTTTTTTTTGCACTTACTGCAGCATTATTGTTTTTGATGTCAAACATGTCATCACCCACGCATGGTGCAGGCATTGTCTGGACTCATTGTTTAAAATCATGCACAGTATGTAATGCTGAAGCAGATTAGAGCTTTAGTCTTTAGATCCACTTGTTCACTGAGTCCAAAAAGCAAAACACAGAGCAAACATGCCTTTGGTTTGCTTCATGTTAATGTGTAGGCTGTGTGACTGCAATTTCAGCCTTTTATTATACCACCCACATTATCAGCAAAACATAGTGACAAGATAGACTGTACATCATCACATCGCATGTGGTCAAAATCAGTACTTTAAAAATTATTGTTTTTTTAAACAGCAGTAGGCTAAAACACACCTGTATGAAAAACAAAATCTCTGAGCATTCATTTTGTAAAATATTGAATTTATGAGCCCTATGTATTTGTATGCCATGTTTCTGAGTATGCATGACGTGATAAAAGCCAATGTTGTACAGATTTTATATATTGACAGTACAATTTTGTAGTTGGTTTAGTATTGCAAATTGTTCTTAGAGGAAAACCTTGGTTTCCATCCTCAATTCCTACTTTACCACATTTTTGTTTCAAGTGACTAATGGAGACTACAGTTTTTAAAATTGGTGCAGAATGAGAGCGACTGCAGCAGCCGCAGCAGCCGCGATGTAATCTCTACGACCAAGTGTGCAAGGTCAAATTACATCTATTAAAAGTTCTTTTTATTGGCATTGACAGACTCAGATTGTTATGAGAAGTGTCTGACGCCATTAGAAAAAGAACCTTCAGAGAAATTAAACATTTCTGTCACTTTTTGCTTTTTTTTTTTGTTGTTGTTTTTTAAATTATGACCTTAAGTCTTAGTGCGAATTGAAGGGAGGAGTGCTGGGAAGCGTTTGAAAAAACATAAACAAGACTTCTTCTTGACTGAAAATTGGTCACAATAACCAACCAGACAGTTTAAATGTACATATATATATATATATATATATGTATATACACTTACACACACACACACACACACACACACACACACACACACACACACATATATATATACATATACAATATAAACATTTTTTTCTTTGTAGGGATGATGTTGTTGGAAAATTATGATAATACTCTACCTCTGTCAGTGGTAAAAATAAGCACTAGTGGACGTAAAAATTGTAATTGATGTAATTGCCTGCGGGGATTACATTATGGCCGCTTCAGCTACAGCCCTCTTTTTCAACAGAGGAAAACTTTAGACACAAAAACATTGGGAATAAGGCTACAGGTTAAGAAAACACCGAAGTAAATGTAAATGTAATATATATCATGTGTACAATGTATGTCTGTTTTGTACGGGTAACCATATATGCATAACCTTTTGACATTTTTTTGTGTGTATGTGTACGTGTTCTCATGTCAGGAACTACTTTGGGGAGAAGGTGGCCTTGTACTACCTGTGGTTAGGGTGGTACACATATCTGCTCATCCCGCCTGCTCTCATCGGGGTCATTGTCTTCCTTTATGGCCTTGCTTTCTTCAACAGCTCGCCCCTCATGTAAGTTTTTTCCACAATATCACAGTATCTTTGTTGTAAAACAGCACTTACACTGCAATAAAAACAGAGCTCATTGTGTTGTAGAAAGGAGGTTTGTGAGGCTGACACAGTCATGTGTCCCCTTTGTGACAAGAGATGCAAAGTGTGGCAGCTCTCCGATACCTGCACATATGCCAAGGTACATCAGTGCATTTCCAGTGGACAGCTGAATGGTGTGTTTGTGTGTTTGTGCTCACTGCTGATCTCTTCTGCCAACAGGTGAGCCAGCTGTTTGATAATAATGGCACGGTGCTCTTTGCAATGTTCATGGCAGTGTGGGGTGAGTTTGTTTGTCTATATGACTTCATTATTCTTGTGTTGATAGAAATAATTGTGTTTTCAACATTCAGATCCCTGTTTAAGATAGATTAGTGTGATTTAGGGACTGTGCTTAATTTATTAGAAGAAGGGTTTGGCTGAAAAGTGACTTTTTTTTTTTTTTTTTTTTTTTTTTACAAAAAACCCCAGAAATAACCATATTTCTTTTAATATTCACACCAAATGTGGGAAGTATTGGAGTCGTAGCAAAGAAGAATCAGCACTAGAGTTAGAGTCATCACCAAAACAATCAGCCAATTCCTTTAGCAAAATGCAAAATCTTTCTACAAATTATGTGCAGGACCATTACAAATATGCAAATTCTCTTAAATATTCTGTTATTATAATTCCCAGCTATGATAAATTGTGCAATTTTGGCAGTTTTTGTAGAAAACATGCCTTCCAAACCCACAAGCAGGATTTGTGGTTCTGAGGGTATTTAAATAAATCAAAATACAATCGTTTAAAGTTATGTGTCTCTCCCCTAAGCCAAAATAAAACACCACCCCATTTCCAGTGCTTGAGAAATTATTTGACATGCCTCCCCCCTCATAAATAACAAGCTGTCCCTTATTGCAATGATACTTGCTGCAGATGCAGTTTTGCTTCATAGCCATTAAAACCAATGCAATAGGCACATTTAATCAAAATAACTGAAAATCAGGGTGCAGAGCTCCCTTTCCAATTCAGTTGTACATTTGCCTAAACATTTCTGGCTTTACAGGCCAACTTGCACAATCAAGTCTTTTATCTGCCTCCCATTTATTTCATCCAACTGCCTAATCGTTTCATGATCACTTAGATATGCACTGCCAACGAGATGCCACATCACTGAGAGAACCTACTCGTCCTGGCTTCTCACATCTTAATCAGCCCAGGCCATCTGGCCGTGGGAGTGGTCAAGCAGTCATCTATAAGAACATCTAAACGCTCTTTTACTGACTTATTCAGTTTTTTATATATACATATTTTTTTTTATTTTGAACATCTATAGTCTTTTGTCACTCCAAACTCCTCTCACATAAAATTCATTACTGTTGGAGAAAATAGAGATTCAGGCAAAATGATGGCCACTTCAAGTCTTCATGAAGTGTTTACATGAGTGTATGAGAGGAAGTGTGTAAGGGAGGGGTGAGATACAGAAAGAGAAAGAATGTGTCAAGATCAGAAAAATGTTTGTATTACAGGACAAACTGTGCCCAGCTGAATGGAAGTCCCCTCATAATACCAGTTAAATTATGAGTTTTGTAATTTACCACAAAGAGCAGTTTACAGTAAAACCACAGAAGTAGGAATCAGTTCCTAAATTTTCTGCTGCTGTCTATTTTTTGCAACTAACCCCTGTGTCAGTTGGCCTTCTAACACAAAGCAAAAATGTGTGTATAAGGCAAAGACGTTTTTTCATCTGATGTTACACCTTAATGAAGGCATATCAAACTTTTAATCTCAAACTACTACCAGATTAGGACTGTGTATTGGCAAGAATCTGGTGATTGAAAATGTGTCACGATACAGGGGCTACAATTCAATATATTACAACATATTATCATGCTGTAAGCAAGGCAGTATATTGCAGATTTTTAAGACTCTGCCTGTTTGATAGGCTCATGTTCTTTGTGTTTACACCAGTATTATGCTATTACACTGGAGTGAATATAACAATGAATATAAGATCATCCTTTATAAGTCCCACAACAGGGAAATTTGTATTATTACAGCAGCAAAGGAATATCAAAACATAGTATGTACAAGATAAATAAGGTAAAAAGATGCAAGATGCAAAACTCAACAGTTAAACAAAAATCTTTACACTAATTGCACATGGATAATTGCACATTGTGATATAGCACACTGTGGTAATAAGATTGCACATTTTGATATTGACCTTGCACGGGTCCATTTCAGTGTATGTGGTGTGGGAGCAGTACTGGCTGTACAATATTGCATGTATATTATTAATTTAAAAAAAAATAGTATTTTAAAGAATCAATACAGTATCACAAAACATAATATGACAATATTCAAGTATATCGATATTATCTTACACCTCTATCAAAGTGGCAAAAGACATTACTACCACAATGGAGTTTTTTTTTTTTTTTTTTTTTAATGGTCACAGTTGGCTCTATGAACTCATGAAAGTCCTTCGCCTTAACAGCAACACTGTTTTTGGAGTTCTGGAAGAGACATCGAGCTTCCTATGTGTGCGAATGGAAAGTGTCTGATTGGTGTGAGGAGGAGGTATGATCACCCTAATGCATTACATCCCATTTCACTGATGATAGGCGTTGATGAGTGATCATTAGAATACATGTTTGTGTTTTTTTTCCTCTATTTTATTTGACTGTAGGAGGAACTGATCCTGGAAATTGTGAACAACGTCAACTGCCAACCAAAAGAATATAAGCACTCCTATCTGCGCAGCACTCTGGTGCTGATCTGTGTCACAGTTATGGTGGGTGACCTGTCATTACGCTCTTTACATTGTTGTTGTTGTTGTTGTAAGTTGTGTGTACATTTTCAGAGTTCAGGTTAACCCTTTGGAACCTGGATCCATATCAGTTTTCTTGTGCTGCGTTCCGATGCCTTTCAAAATCTGTTTAACCCTTTCAAACCTGGGCAAATTGCTTTGACTTCTTTGAAAAATATGGGGAAAAAATGAGAAACTTGGCAAGAAATGTCACACAAATTGCAAGAAATTTGGTGACAAAAATATGACTTGAAAATTAGTTTTAAAAATTGGGGATTATTACAAAATCATCACAAAAAACTAGGAAAAATGTAAAAATGATGTATTTAAAAATTTGGTACATTTTCTTTTTAAATTTCAGCTCATTTTTCAGGGAAGTTTTGGTTAAGTTGCTCATTGTCTTCTGCTATTTTTTGCGGATGGTATATGAACTTGTAGTAGTTGATCATGACGTATAGCGTTACTAATGAGTGAGGCTTTTTTGTTGTTATTGTCTTTCCTCAGATATTGGTGATCATCGGCCTGACACACGCCTTGGTGGTGTTTAGGGTGATTGCAGCAGTGCTCTTGGCTGAAGGATCGTGGGAGTTTCTGAGCAACCACTCAAATAGTGGAGCAATGATGCTGGGTGCTGTCCTCCATTACCTCATCATCACTGTCATGACACGGGTACGCGGGTCTCTAAATGTTCATCTCTGTCTCCTTTTAAAGAAATTCTCTGTGACTCTGACGATGTCTTTGTCTTTGCAGGTCAACAGGATTGTTGCCATGAAGCTCTGTGAAATAGGTACAGTTAGTATTCTGTTAAATTTTGAAGAGATGCTGCAACACTAATATCCCACTCATGTTTCCTGGGAGAATTGAATGTTAGCTTAAAGGTCCAGTGTGTAGGATTTAGGGGGGTGTTTGGCAAAAATTGAATATAATATTCATAATTATATTTTCACCAGTGTATAATTACCTGAAAGTTAGCATCATTGTGCGTTGTTAGCTTAGAATGAGCCCTTCATATCTGCATAGTGAGTGGGAGTCCTCACGGACGTATGAAGAGAACTGGATACAGATTTGCAGGCGAGGGTCCCATTTATTCCCATGAAAGTTGCTCGGTGACTCATGAAGCAAAAAAGTTCAACTTCCCGGGCATAAAAGCACCCAGATCTTCCGCATCATGAGTTGTGTTCGAAACCGAAACTCACTCACTCACTCACACCATTCTCTATGTAGTGTGTGTTAGATAGTGAACTACATAGGAAATAACTGAACAAGATTTCAGACACTACGCTGGAATTTTCTTCCTCCAGATATACATGACTGCATTGCATTGTGGTATACGGAAGTAAAATGTAGGATACATCGCATGTACACTCAAATTTGCTGTGCATTGTGGGCATTTTATAGTGCACTATATAGTGAATGAAATTAACTGCTGAGAATTTTAACACTACTACAAAATGGCACACACTATATAGTGCACCATATCTGTGACAGGGAACGGTTTCGAACGCATCTACAGAGTGTGCCAGGGATGACGTTTTTCTGTACACCAGTGTGGAAGCTTATGTTGCCCTGGTTCCCTCGTCAAAAAGCCTATGGGATTTTTCCATTGGATTTTTGAAGCCTAAATGCAATCGCTAGAAATAAAAAGCTTAAGTTTGGCTGTACACAAACTACACTGTGGTTGCGTTGCTAACACTACAAGGTTGTAAAACCGTGTTTGTTGCGGTTTGGTGTGATGACCCTCTTAGTCTCATTTAGCCATTTATTTTATGAAACATTAAAGTTCGTTTTACTTGACATAATGGCATAGAACAAAATGTAAAAGTCTCTTCAGAGAGACTATTTCAGACTTTTAACCAAAAACCCATTCAACAACACGCTGACTTTGAGATGAGGGAAGGTGCTGAAATGATAACTGATTTCCAGGTTTTAGTACTCATTACTGCGGTTCTCTTTTGTGCACATAGCACAAGCACACTAGAGACCTCTGACAGCCAAGCTGCCTAACATCCAGTTAGCCTTTCGTTAACATGAATGGGGATAAAATGATTTAATTGTGTGGCTCTTCTAGACTTAAAAATTGTTATCGGACTGAATGGACAACATTCCGACAGTGAAACAAGTCATTTCATGGGGTGTTGTGACCAGGTTCCCAAGAAAGCAGCTCCGCTTGTATTTTTTCCCAGCAGTGAGGCAGCTAATAAGATAGGAAGCAGGTCAGACAGACAGATTACAGACAGATAACAAGTAGTGTTTGGAACACAAGATGAGGTGGCAGAGAGAGAGACTGATAGCTGTCCTGTGTACGGCAACCCAGGTCTAAAGTCCCCTCTTACACACTTATACACTTATCTGTGTGATTTTTTAAAGCATTCAAGTGTTAGGCTGTCTCCTTGAGAAAATGAAAAATATTTGAAGGCTCTAGTGGACTTTTTGACCCATTTCTGTAAACCTCTTAGTTTTCTTTTTGATTTCTTTTTTGTAATTTCTTCTAATTGAAAAATAAATAAATAAGCAAAGGTTTGAAAAGATAAATAAAATTGAAATAAAATGGAATGAACAAATAAATAGGTGGGGAAAGGGAAAAGGTAGGTAATTAAATAAATCAAAATAATTATAGAATAAATAAGGATAGAAAATATGTAGAGAGGCAAACAAAAAACATGTTTTGCACACATGGGTATTGGATCAAAATATACACAAGTAGACAATGGTTGGCTACTAGTTACACTACAATGTGTTTCTGATACTTGTTCACACAAAGTCAGGTCTTATACTGGAAATATATTCCACCTCTCAATTTTCTGAGGTGAACTGCAGATCGGCATGTCAAAAACTATGGCAGGCAAAACCAAAAATCTTAAAAATAAAATACTGCTCAGGGAAAGTTTACATATACAAACTGTAGTAGCAAGCACAGTGTATTTCTTATATGAAGGACATGTGCAAACAACAGCTCTCAGGTTGGACTTTGGAACTGGGTCACCACATACACTGATTGGGGAAATGTATGGCAGTTATAAAGCTATGTATCAGATGGAGGTAAAGTCAAAGCAGGGAAACTCCATGAGAAACAGTAGAGGGAAGGTGATGCATGACAGGAAGTTAACTGAACTTGTGGAACATGAGGAACAGAAAGAGGGCGGTCCGAGGGTGGAGATGGAGAAGGAGATAATTATGACTATATGAGCTATTTTGACCCTTAGAGACTGTTTTTTAGGGTGTTTCATTTTTTGATAAGTATGGCTGTGTTCATGCATATGGCATACATTTTGGCAAGATTTTGTATTTTTGTTTAATCTTGGAATTTCCAGCTCAGCTCCTACAATCAGTCTAAAATATACTGTGGAAACTAAATTTTTACATTCATACAGTTAAGAAAAACCCATTCAAACTGCAATGTTTGAGGCCACTGACATCAAAGCATAAAAACATATATTGTAGTGTGTCATTCTGGGCTTTTGCCTTGGAATTTGTAAGTTTTAGATTTTTCCATCAGATGACATAATTTTTTTGTAATCATACATGTGGAAAAAATAAATGTTATTTCCACTGTCACAATCAATGTTACTGCTAGTGGCATCATGACAAAAACCTGGCATTTAAAGGGTTAAAATTCTGAAAAGGAATGAATATTTGATATTTCTGATAAGAACAGGTGTTGGTTGAAAAAAAAAATAATCTCAGTGAAAGCAGAAAATAATATCAATGTATAATATTTTAATTTTGAAAAGTGCATTTTGTGCGCAGAGCGTTGTGAGTGTGTGTAAATATATAAGCGGGGTTAAAGGATCTTTGTATTTATCTGGTTTGCTGGCCATGTCATGTGGAGCAAAGTCAGAACCCACAAAGGGTTAAATAAAACAAATTTGAACTTTACAAATGAATAATAAGAGGAGTGTTAGTGTTTAAAACCTGTAGACACCTTGATTTATGATTGCTCTGTTCTTTTGAAGTTTTCAGATGTGATGTGCTGATTACAGTTTCTCAAAGCTGAAAAGTTTCTGAAAGCATTATTTACATGAATCAAATTTGAATAGAGGTAATCATATAATAAAAGTTATTCAGTTGTAATTCTACAGTAGGGCTTCACTGAAGTGTTTGAGATTGTGCCATCCATTGACCAAACAGTGAACTGCATCAACACTGACATGAATTCTGTCTCCGACAGAGGAAACAAGATCATTTGCTGCCACAGAGAAGAGTTTCACCGTCAAGATGTTCACCTTCCAGTTCTTCACCTATTTCTCCTCCCTTTTCTACGTGGCGTTTTTTCTCGGCAGGTAAGACCTGGTGGATTCTGTTAGGGCTGGTCCATGATTTAATATTCACATTAGGGTTTGGCAATATATATCTTGTGCAACTCAAGAAATGTGCCCACCGAAAGGGATTTGGCAAAACTGTTTCTACCACAGGAGCAAATCAGGGCTGAGTTTTTTTCCCATGAATCCAGCGGCTTTGCAAAATGACATGAATAATGCAGACATGAATGAGAGAATTTTGAATATAGAAATCTGTGACACTAGAAATGATTGATCTCAGGAACTGTGAAGCTTCTGTTTTGAGAGAATTTTCCTTTCACTGTTCTGAGTCTTTTGTTATTAACTCGCTTTTTTTTGTTCATATGGTAGTTACAATTAAAAGAAGAAGATAATTAAATATAATAAAGTGCATGGATGTTTTCATCCATGTCTTCATTGAATTTACAAAACAATTATTGTATTGTGATATATCACTTATACCGTGATAGAAGAGTTGGGCCATGCCGTCCACACCTAATTCACTTTCTGATTCACTTTTTAGTGGTGTCATATGTTCTATATCGGTGTCAAAGAAGTATTCTTATTGATAGAATTTCAAATGCATCACTCAGCTGTAGACTTTAAACCCACAGAATACATTGCCATAACTTAAAGGACCCTAAATTAAAATGAAAGGGACTGATTGTCTTCACTTATTAATGCCTTGTGTCCTAACTTGACTAATACTGACTTGTTTTTGTAACACATATGACAGGATAAATGGCCATCCTGGTGGTTATGTCCGAATTTCAGGGAAATGGAGGCTGGAGGAGGTGAGTCACATAATTATGTATGTCATTTAGAAAGACTAAATGTTTATTTTTAAGTCAAAATTGCTATTTTTACATTTTTGTATCTGGTTGCATTCCAAACATGTTTGTGTCCGCTGTGCAGTGTCATCCCAGTGGATGTCTCACAGACCTGTTCATCCAGATGGCGATTATAATGGTACTCAAGCAAACCATCAGCAATGTCTTTGAGTTCACTGGCCCGTAAGTATAAATCAGAATTGTAAATAATACTGCACATCGTCCTGTATAATCCACTTGTAAATATTTTAAAAGCTGTGTCTTGTTTTCATCAGGTGGTTCTGCAGGTGGTTGAAGAGACGAAGAACCCACAAGCTCCAGAGGAAATGCGCCCACTGCTACCTGAAAGACGAATCAGAGGCCAAACACGGAGCGGAGCTGTGTGATAACTGCAAGCTTCGAGACTGGCTCAGCAACTACCGTCTCAATGATGTCGACTCCTTCAGCCTGTTCCATGAGTTCCTGGAGATGGGTATGTGCTTCACTAAATGCTATATTAACAAAAAACTGTAGACAAGTAAAGGGCTGATTTTGGTGAATGACGTCATTCTTTGCTCTCTCCTCAGTGATCCAGTTCAGCTTTACCACCATCTTTGTGGCAGCGTTTCCTCTCGCTCCTCTGCTTGCCCTCATTAATAACATCATTGAGATCCGCCTGGATGCCATTAAAATGGTCACCCTGGAGCGCAGACTGGTTCCCAAGAAAACCAACGATATTGGTGAGCACCACTTTTAAAGGGACCTACTTTTTCTCTTAGCTGTAGAGCTATTTATCAGTCTAGATTGCTTTGGTGTGAGTTGCTGAGTGGAGATATTGGCTATAGTGATGTCTGCCTTCTCTCCAATATAATGGAACTAGATGCTGCTCAGCTTGTGATACTAGTTCAGTGGTGCCAGGTGAGAAAGCAGTAGATGCACGCCTCTTTATGGATAGCGATACGGTTGGCGGGTGTAGTTTGGTAAAGAGAAAGTAGTTCCAACATGAAACTGCTCACAACAAGGTCTGTGGATTATCTTGAGAGTCCCTTTCATGATTTCTTAAAAGAGACGTTGTTGAGTCTTTTAAGTGTTTTTTGTTGTTGTTGTTGTTATTGTTGTTTTCACTTTGAGCACCACAAGCCGAGTGCCATCTGTTCCATTTGGTTTGTTTCTCCAGAAAACAAACCTGAAAGACATGGGTTGCAGTTTGGGAAACTACTAAAACACTGACATGTACAAGAGGGTGAAAGCAAAACCGGGCCCTTTGGTTTCTAGAAGGTGGCGTTGGAATAAAACTCCCCACAGCCAGCCACTGATTCTATCAAAATGATAAAGTGGGAGTCACTGAAAAGGTGTGAAGCAAAATTATAAGCAAAAAGAAGAATCACATTTGTAACACACACTTAACTCAAACTTCCACTCAAAACAAAAAAAACACAGAAAGCCAACTGAAGGTGTTGACTCTCTGTAGACCCACAACCAACTGAGCAGAAAGAAGCCAACCCCACAATAAAACCTCTCAGCCAGATTGATCACCAGCAGCTGACAAGAGCATCACAGCTGCACCCAATAGCTCCTGATCAGCAGGGAAACCTGGGACCTAAGGCTGCAGTCCAATAGTCCTTTTTGCTTAGGAAGGCTCCTAACTTGAAATAACCAGGAAGTATCTGAGCGGCTGCCATGATAAGAGCTGTTTCAATTCTCCTAACAATAAGAAAAGGTGCTTCAGTGCTTCCTTTATTATCGTCTTTAGCAGAGGACACACCGGAGCATCCTTTACCAAAGGAAAGGAGAGAATTCTGTCCCAAAATTCTTCGCGGCAGCAACATTTAAAGTAACATATCACATCGGCCGTTCTTTGGGAAATAACCTACTTTATTACAATACAGATTGATGCTCCAAAACAACTTCCAAACAAAAGGTGTTTACTGAGCTATAAGCTTTGCCTTGAATGTAGGTTATATGTATATCAAAAACATATTTGTTATTACTTCCTTAATGCTCATTTTGTTATGTTTTATTGTGTTTATTGTTATGTGTGTTTGATATTGACCATTTACTGTTTTCTATTGAAGAGCTTCTAACAAAAATATTTCATATGATTGTACTTCTGTAACCGTAGAGACAATAAACAAATCTACTTGTTATTCTTTTTATTGTTTTTACTATTTTACTGTAAAGCACTTTGGTTGGCCACTGGCTGTTTTTAAATGTGCTATATAAATAAAGCTGACATTGACATTGACATTACGATCTAAGATCATAATCAGCACTATAACCAGAACACGACGGGATGTCATCTCACACCAAAACAGTCTCGACTGATCATAGCTCTACAGGAAAGAGGAACAAAATGTATTTTTGGGTGAACTGTCCCTTTAAAAATGAGACTTAAAGTGTTGTTTTTTATGTTTATACTGTAGATGACACTCTCCTCACATCAGTGTTTCCTCTCCTCAGGTGTGTGGATAGACGTGTTAGAGGCAATTGGTGTCTTAGCAGTCATTGCCAACGGGCTGGTCATTGGCGTGTCTTCAGACTTCATCCCTCGACTGGTGTACCGTTACCGCTATGGTCCGTGTGCCAACGGCACGGCAACAGATATGGAGTGAGAACTCTTCTGGAAAATGTTTATGTTCTGTCATGTTGTGTACAACACTCAGCTTAAGTATATATGCTTCTGTTTTTCAAGCTGCATGGTGGGATACATCAACAACACTCTCTCCATTGCGCGAATGGACGACGAGATCATAGCAAAAGAGTTTTCAGCAAATCAGATGATCACTGCGAGTGGCATGAATGTCTCCTCCTGCAGGTTTGCTCTTTTTGATTCTTATTTGTTTTGTCAGCTCAAGAGTTACTTTGGTATTTAGGTCAGGAAAAACCAAAGTCAAAACATGTCATTTGAGTAACGACAGAGTCGAAAGCGTTGATCCTGCTCACCACCAGTGTTGATAACTTCTCAGTGCTCACAGTGCACTCAGACATCCTGCTGGTATTGCACTGTTAGTGTTACTGTGCAAACAGTGTAATAGAAGTGCTATATAAATAAAGTCTGTGGCCATTACTGGAGCTGGGACACATAATAATCCACTGTGTGATTGATTTAAAAAACAACTGATAAGGGAGATAACATCCTTTTTTTGGTCTGTATGTCGTCAAAGGTATAAAGACTACAGGAGCAATGAGGACTACAGTTTTACTCCACAGTTTTGGCTCATTTTGGCTGTGCGCTTTGCATTTGTCATCCTGTTTGAGGTAAGTCTTAACCATGACCAAACAAGAAACCACTCATTGCCTCTTATTGCACTGATTTCTCTGAGCAGTTTGCAACACGCACATGCACACGCACACGTGCACACAAACACACACACACACACACACACACACACACAATGTCCTCACAGCTCACTGTTTGATTATTTTGACATTTCACAACATTCATTGAGGCTACAACAAAATCAGAGAGCGTTATCTACATTGAAATGTTCACAAAAGCATCCAGATGAAAAGTGCTGGACAAGAAATGATCAACGAGAAGAAAAAACAAAGTCCCTAATCTAGTGTGAAGACTTTTTTTCATCTTTAATGAAACCACATTTTCACAAATAAAAAAGGAGATTACATTCCCAACATTTCCCTCTCTGCTTGCAGCACGTCGTCGTCATATGCAAGTTCATCGCAGCCTGGTTTGTGCCTAGCGCTCCCATGCAGGTCAAGAATGATCGACTCTTTGATAAACTCAAAAGACTAAAAGAGGAACTCAGGTGAGTCAACACTAATCTGCTTTTACACTGTTGTGGCAGCTGGATGCCAATAAAACATGTAGATTTCCAATGAATGAAGCCTTAGCCTGATGGTCTAATGATCTCCCTCAACATAATCCAGAACGAAAAAATCCAATTTGTAAGATTGAACTGTTTACTTGGTAACAAAAATAAAATTAGTAGAAAACGGTGTCCATTTCCAAATTCCAAAGAGAGAGGAAAAGAGAGGGGTAAAAAAAAAAAAAGACTGTTTGGGTCCACTCTTTTCTTGTCTGACTAAATTAATACAGTGGTTCCCAAAGTTTACATCATGCTTATCTAATACACCAGATCATTATGGGCAATGATATGACCGATTACTTTCACTTTTAACACACACAAAGGACACAAGGTGACCTCAGCAGATGGGCTTTGATGTATTTTGAATTTGACTGATGTGTTTGGTTGATTGGCATCCTCACTGTACTGATTGCTCTGTTAAAAAACTATCACATGCTTTGATTTGCTGTCTGAAAACATGCAGCTAACTTCAATCAGATGATATTAACTAGATTTTCAGACGTTTTCACTTTTTCAGAGTGGACATAATGACTTGTGGGAACCACTGCATTAAAATTTGGAGAAATTTCACTATGACTTAGAGTTTCTAAAATAAAAGCAAATAAATGACTGCACAATAGGTATACAATTCAGCCAGCATAAAATAAATATTCCCCAGAAATGAAAAGTCACTTTAAATATCACGTTTTTAGAGCATGCTTTGCAGTGCTCACAGTTTATTTGACATAGATACTGTAACTAACCAACGTTTGCTTTATTTCTTACAGTTCTTTTGAAGCGTGACCACACCCAGGCACTTAAAGGTTACACATTTTCCCTGAGGACATGAGCCCAGCGTTGCCTTGTGCATTTAAAGTGTCCAGAGTATTACAGAGTTGAGTCAACTTCAAAGTTATTAAATTGTCTCTCTGCAGAGTTCAGACGGAGAGGAGAGGGCTCTCACTCTCTTTCAGTGTTTGCAGTCAAATATTAATGGCTGGCTATCTGGATTCTCATGTATGAAATGGACTTTGAAGGCAGACTAATTTTTCATGGACAAAACAAAAAGTGTACAGTAACTGATTTTACTGACCTTTAGATTGTTCTTATTCTATAGTAAGAATGCACTGATTGCTTACTGTTGGATCTCTATATTTGTGAGATGTATGTGAGTGTTTTTATTGAAAGCCTAAAGATAATTTATACTGCTGCTGCACATACAGTACTGATTGTGTGTTACGATGTTGCCTTATAACTGTAACAAAGCGCTGTGATGATTGTCATTACTGCAGACAGAATCTGATGGTGTCTTTTGTAAACCAGACACAGGAATGTTTTGCATTATAATATTTTATATTATTGAATAAAAGAGGAAAACTTTGGCCTCATGTGATGCCTTTTGAAATTAAGTGTTTTAATTAAAAGGCACAACACTCCAGGTCAAAATGTTTTTTAACAGCAGTATTTCCATGCACTGGGCAGTTTTGAGAATTTCGGGCTTTTTTACTTCCATCACATTTCTTTTAGATTTTGGAGAGAAAACGTCCTAAATACACATTTGGGTGTCTTTTTTAGTTCACATTTCTGATCTGGAATTTTATGCAAAATCCACATATTTTTTTATTTTATAAAATTTGTAATTCCAAAAAAAAAAAGAAATGTCTCAATATGAGAAAACAACTAGTTTCAAATTGACATATTTTAGTTAATTTTTTCACCTGTATGACTTATTTTTTATCAAAAAATGTATGAAATTTACACAACACATAATTAAAGACTTTTTTCTCCAATTTTTTTTGCAATCATTTACATATCATTTGTAGCTTGTGAGGAATATTTCTTCAAGATTAGATTTAATAGGACTTTTCACGATGTGCATTGTTCCCATATCTCAAAGATTTTCCAACCCCCACACCAAATATTACCATTATTTTAACAGTGCCAAGCAGTATCATGTTAATAGATAATTATTGCAATAATAGGTTAATAAATGTACATTTAGGGTTGCAAAGCTGGGAAAAATGTTTTCACTGGTTGTAGTCTGGCACTTCATTTCTGGAAATGAGAACACAATCCAATGCTTTAAAATTTGTGGCTTCAGGCTTGATGATACAAAAAAAAAGAATTATTTTCAAAATACTACATGCAAAGCAGATTATTATTATTATTATCATTATTATTATTATTATTATTTTATTATCACAGCCTGGGGTATGTCAATGATTTGCCAAAACATTGATTGTGACAGTGCACCTAGTGGAAAGAGCATGTTTTTTCCACATGCCAAAATATGGTGAAAATTACGTCATGATGTGAAAAAAAAATTACAAATTCCAACGCAAAAGCCCAGGATGACACCCAGAAATAATACAATGCATGTTTTTAAAGGTGGCTTTGAGATTAAAAAAATGCAGTTTGAATGGGTTTCAATGGCGCATTTTGCACTTTGCCGAGGTGGAAATTTCAAGATTAAACAAAAAAAAAACCAACACAATCCTGCCAAAATGTATGCCATACGCATAAACACAGCCAGAGTTTAAAAAAACAAAACAAATAAGAATGAAAAGCGCTTAAAATGCGTCAAACAGTGTCAGAACAAAAGTCCTTTTAGGTACATATAAATAAATCCTATATAAAATGTGCCTCGTCACTAGAAAGAGGTATTCTAGGTATTTCCGTGAGTTTTCCTCCATCATCTCCTCCCGAGTTTCACTGCGCAGGTGAAAGCCCGTGCAAACGTCACGTGACCACGAGTAGCCAATAGCCAAAAGAGTTTCAAGTGTTTTCAGGTGCAGTTGTTCAACCAGAAGCCTGACGTCTGCGTAGAAACGTCTATGTAATGAAACTGTATTAAATTAACAGGACTTTCTTACAGGGATGTAGGTTTATATAGGTTTACGAAAACAGTCGGTTTATTTGTCATCCGAGAAAGGAGGATAAGGAGGACTGCGGATTATGGCTTTTTTTCTAGTCGCTGTTAATATTTTTGATCACCGGGAAGTGGGACAAGACTTTCCTCACTGACGGTATGGATGTACAAAATCAAACGTTATTCACTTTTAATTCACATTTACTTTACTGAGATATGATTCGCTCTACTCGGAACTCAAGTTTTAACCATTTGTTGATAGCTGTTGGATTATTGTTTTTGGTATAACTGTCTATTAAAAACTATTAATCTTGGTCAGATTGGGGGGATGCTGGCTGGGAAAATAACAGGTCAATACACATGTGGTCAGTGTGTTCACGGTCACATTATCTGTCACGCGGTCACATGCTATTGCCTGGCAACAAAAAAAAAGTCCAGACCTGGACTTTGGACCCGGATGTGTGCCACTTTGTTTGAGAAATAGTTAAAAGAAGAAGAAAAAAATGAAAGGGGAGTAAGAGAGGGACCAGACAGAGCAGTTGTGCGGGTTATTTGTGGCCATAGTGAGGATGAGCGCATGCGCTGAAAATCTTGTCGAAACAGGTCCAAATTAAATAGAGCAGATCTCATCAGTTGTTTTGTGTGAGATTTATTTCTTAATAAATCCTGACAGATGAGCAGGAAGGCGTTGTTGTTTGCATTGAACACGTCCTCCTCAAACTGTTTTCTTTCCATGAGTCAGCAAAACACTCTTTTGCTCAGAGTCGGCTGGGGGGAGAGAGTAAACAGGTTCACCTTCATGCACCATGAGACTCTCACTTTGCCAAAAGCTCAACAGTCTTGTGTGTATGTAACTGTTTGTAACTGCAGTCAGGTGGTGCAGAAGTGCTTTTTTAAAAGAAGGCAAAGGGAAATTGTAAATACTCTAAAATCTGATAAGTTCATCTTACTTAAAATAATGTCGAAAACGGATTGCCTTGAAAAAGGAAACACAATAAAAATTATAGATCTTAATTTATGTTTACTAGGGGTTGACCGATGTTTTTTCAGCAATACTGTACTTGTGTACACAGTAGTCCAGTATATATTTTACCACTATTTGTCTAGCTTTGTTTTCCTCGTTCCAGCTGCTATGTTTGAACATATTGAAAGCAATGCAATAACCAGAGACAAATCCCTTGACTGTGTACACAAACTTTGCAAATAAAGGTGATTCTGATTTATGTCATTATCAAATTTTAGGCGAAGTCATGGCAAGTAGAGCCAAAGTAATCCCAGAGGCCATACCTCATGTTACCAGACCTAAAATTTATTTTAAGCAGTGAGGTGTACAGATTTTAGATTTAGGAATGAAAGAACGCTTGGTGTGGGTTCAGTATGAATTGAGAGACTAGAATCAGTCTTTAATGGATAAAGTTTGCTTGTTGCATCTCTAATGTGAACTTCCTCTGTCTGTATTTATAGCTCAGGACTGTGTGGATGGGAGCAGGTTTGAGGAGCAGGTGCTTTATGTGGGAAAGCCTCCATATCGCCTGAACTGCCCCCTGGAGCTCCAGAGCTCCCCCCAGCCCAAACTGAGCTGGCTGATGAACTGCCAGGGGCTGCTCACCCAGGAGGACAAGACCTACGTGGAGTTTAGCAACCTCAGCTTGGCGAATCAGGGGAATTACACCTGCATGCAGCAGGGAAACAGCACGGCCTCATTCACTGTGCGTCTCATAGTTAAAGGTGAGTATTATTTCCATGAGTAAGTGTAATGAAGTCAGCTCAAACCTGCTGCTGTAATTACGTGTCTCTGGCAGTGAGCTATGATTTTTCCCTGCAGTAGAGTTTTTACAGGAGTTGATTGAACAGCTGCACCTGCAAAGAGGCGTTTAGTTTCAGCGTGCACTCCAGCCGCAGTCTCAGACTGGACCTGCCGGTGCACCTGAAGGCCTCTATTGTCTGGAGATAACAGTGGTCTGTCTTCCCACAGAGCCTCAGTGCTCCAAAGCCCCAGAATTTCAACCGTATGAGGACCAAAACAGAATCTATGCGATAGAGGACACCACTGTGACACTGAACTGCACCGCTCTCCTCCTCTGGGACCCAACAGAAGAACCCTGTGACACCATGCTGCAGTGGAGCAAAGAAGGCCAACCTCTCACCAATCACACAGATTACATGCTGAATACCTCCTCATGGTGATTTGAAGCACATTCAAATTTCACTTCATATATCTGGACTTTAAAAACAAAAGTTTCTGAGAATAAACGTTTTCTGTCATCAGGTCTCCTGTGGCCGGCCAGCTGATAGTGAACAGTCTGCTGACGATTAACCGCGCAGATCTGAACTATTTTGGCCCTACAGCTGCACAGTGAGGAACACCTCATCTGATTTCTACCCGATACATTCATGTAAGACTTAAGATACTGACCTATATATATGCTGCTTTCTTACACTCTTATTACATCTTGTTTAACGCTTTTCTAGACTCTTCTGACCACTCCAAGTGCATTTTTCACCACTTGTCACATTAACCAACAAGGTGCCACCTGCTACATTCACACTCACACACTGATGGAACAGTCATGGTGGCTGATTTGGGGTGCAGCACAATGCCACTTGCTACTCAAAACCAGATACTTCAACAAGTTTACTGGAGGAGCCTGGTGTAGCTACACTGATCCAAGAAATAACTGCCATGCTTCACATGAAACACCACCAGACAAACCATGAAAACTACAACAAAAATAAAAAACACAAAAACACATAAAAACACTCCCTCTCAGTACAGCATCAGTATATCTTTAAAACAAAAAAACCAAAAATGCACCTCCAGTGTCCATGTGAGAAACATTAACAACATAATTCATGAATAAATAAATATTTACCGTATGCGCCTCCAGAACCACGTGTAGAATATCGTTACTCTGGAGTTGTACTTTCATCATCTGCAGCCATGTTGCTCTTACCCACAATGCTACTGACCTATGATTTCACCACATCACATGACATTTCCCACAATGCCGTCAACTACTAATGGGTGGTTTTACTATCTGTATTAAGAAAAGACTTTAATTAAAGCAATACACTGAAAAGAAACAAACAATTTAAAGTACCTTTGAGACCCATTTTATAAACTGTCTCTGAAACAGAGACAGACATGATCACTGTTATGTTCAGTAGCTTTTTTATGCATCTTTAGAGCCTTAGTTAGTCAGTTTCAAATCAGTGAACCCTGTCTCATACTGTCTCAGGAACCTGTTCAACACACACACACACTACACACACACATATCTGTGTCATTTTACAGTAAAAGGGGTTTGGCATGGGAGCCAGCCCTGCAGTGTCAGCAGCAGAGAATCATTTGTGATCTACAGCTTTGATTTGGTTTGATTTATGATACTTAGCTGAATTAACTGTGAATTGAAAGTGTGCACAGTACTACAAAAGACAGGGATTACTTTTGAATTAATGAATGGAACAGAATTTGTTATTTTAGCTGAAAGGGCTGTGATGATTTCTTTGTCCGCAGATGTGTGTTTACCGACTGAGTAAACTACATTTTGTCACAGTTCACAGATGAAATGCCAAGAGCATGACTCAGAGGGCAGGGGAACAAAGCAGAGAGTCTTAACTGAGCCAAATACAAAAAGTGCTAGGATGCAAAATGATCCAGACACATTACTTTTCTCATTTTCTTTTTTTAAACTAAATGCAAAGAGCATGTCTGCATACATATCCACAGTCTTAGTAAAAACACATTGTGTGCAGCAAACCACATGACTGATGGGGGTGTTGGCTGTGTCCCTCTCCACTTTGCACTGCACTTTTCTAACTGGAAGATCTACTTATTATGTATATGTTTTTATTATACTTTTTAATATTATGCTTTTTAATTTTATTAATATAAATTAGAATGAAATATTAATATTCTCTTTTATGTTTGAATGTTAGCAGCTGACTGCTGGAATTTCCCTCAGGATAAATAGTATTTAAAATTTTAAATATTTTTAATATTTTTAAGAGTTTTAAATAAAATACATTTATCTTTCCATCTATCTATTTCTTTATCCAGCTATTTTCACAAATGTTGTTAGGTGTTATAGCAGCTCTGGCGCGATCTACCTATTGACTGTTATGGCAGCCATCACCGTCCTCCTCCTCCTGGCTGTAGCTGTTGTTGTGTACTTCAAGTGTCGCCTCAACATGAAACTCTGGCACAAGAACTCCTACGGAGACTATGAACTCAGTGGTGAGGCCTCTGTTGAGCACATATAAGGTTTTCATAATCATTTATAACATTGTATCATTAAGAACACTGGTGTGTTTGTGTCTCTCTGTCTTCAGATGGCAAATTATGTGACGTCTACATCTCGTATGTGAACAATGATCATGACAGGAAGTTTGTCAACTTTATTCTCAAACCTCACCTGGAGAGTAAAAATGCGTACAAGGTGCACCTCAATGACAATGATATCCTACCAGGCTCAGGTAAGCCTTATCAGCAATACTACCGTTGAATTAATAATAAATTCATTGTCTTCATAGTTTGTTGGTTTCAAAATTCACAGGCCAGGATTTTCAGATTCTGCGGTCATTATCTCTTGATCTGTTGTTCTGTCAGCTTTATAATTTGGGTAAAGTGGAATGTGAGTCCCATTTCCTTTTATACTGTGCTAACTATGATGACTAAAGAGATATAATGTTCCATAAAATGGCTCATCTACAGCCTGACATTTTCTTGTGTTCAGATGACCAAAAGTTAGAATAGTTGTTGTTTAACTGATGAGTATCAGTTTGCCAATTTTATCTCAAAAGTCTGAAAGAGAAGGCAAGAAAGTTTGCATATTAATGGCTGAGATTTTTTTACAGTGCTACACGGTAGATTCCTCTGTGAGTGACCAAAAAGTCGGTCTAACGCAGTGATGATCTAATTATGTAGGATACTTTTATTGCTTTGCTCTATTTTTCTGTCTTTTTTATGTCTGAAGAGATATATCTGTTAGACTCTGGCCCTGGGCTGTTTAGATTTTGTTTTGTAAGCCCATGCAAGCTGGGCACAACTGTTTGCATGACATAATAATAAAATATGCATTCATTTTATTTATTAATTCCATTCACTGTTATCTCACCCAGTGTCTTTATACTTTATTTAATCATGAAGTCACATTAAAATCAGATCTATATAGTAAAAATTTAATTAAATAACATTAATAATCTTAATGAAAGATAGAATAGAATAAAATAATAACGCTTTAAACAGATATGCTAACATACCCTTGATATATATATGAAAAGGAAAAGATATTTAATGATATTATGTTTATTATGTTTAAATATTTGTAAGATATATATTTATGTAGACATCAGCATAGAAAATTGTAAATTTATAAATCATCCTGAAAACATAGAAAAAAGCATACATTTGAAAAAATACAAGCATATTTGGTGAAACAGTCATACCTAAAAATCAGTAGAAACTCTAACCAAAATTTGTAGTTGCCACATCGTTATCAGTGTGTCAGGTTTCAGTCTAAATTATTCCAGACAAGTGGTGCAAAATATCTGAGGGCTGTTTTTTTTTAACATGCAAACTGCAGTTTTCGACATGAGGTCGCAATTTCTCTCATCTTAACTGTGAGAGACAAATTGAAAGGCCTGGAGAGCCCTGTTGAATTTTCAAATGTATCTACAGTTTGCAAGCAACAATCATTTGGGAAATTAGTTTTAGTGAAACAGGCTTCTGGGTCACAAAGTGTAATGTAAAACAGCCATTTTTAATAATGGAAATTGTTTTGTGTCTCCAGAGCCTTCTGCAGAGCTGCTGATGAACATGAGTCGCTCTCGGGGTTGGTGATCGTGTTGAGTCTCTGATGCATTGAAGTATGGACTGGTGCTGCTGAGCAGGAGATCGTGTTGCTCTCTTATGCATACCTCGAGCAGGACTGGTGCTGCAATAACTTCAGGTCAGACCAACTTAATGTAGAAACAAAGTTTAAAACAGAGTAAAAATGACTGTGCTATCATGACAACACACCACTTGAGGTCAGTGTTGCTGTCATACACTGCAGTGTCTTCAGTATGTGTGTTATGAGGATGACACACCGTCTCTGTATTTCAGACAGGGCCTCCTGCACTTGTTGGAGTTGTGTCCGAGGCCCATCATCATCACGTTGGAGGGTCAGTCCAAACGCATGAGGCCTGAGATCAAGCAGCTGCTCAGTGAGCACCAGCACTGCCTCACCGTCACCGTGCTCACCTGGTGGGAGACCCACAACCTGTCTGTGGTATTGAGAGCCCCAATATGACACCTTATGTTTGTCTGGACCTGCTGTTTTGGTACTTTGAAGCGGAAACCAACAAATTCTTCACAATATGTGATGAACTGCTCAGCAACTGTTCTTGTTTTCACTGGACTCTGTGTTTTTCCTTTGAAGCAACATTAGTCATTCACATTACAGTGAAATAATCACCTATGTGTCTTAAACGCAACATTTTTTTGAGAAACGTGTGACATTGTGTGGGGTGAATGCGGCAAACCAGTGACAGAGATCACAGACAGAAATCTGCCATGTGAAACAACCAAAACTGTTCAAATAAAAGTAGAAAAGTTTTTATTCATGTGTGATCACATGGTTCATAGTAACCCTGCTGGCCACCACCTGATAGACGTTGATACAGGGTTGAATTTAGATTGTGATGCTGGGTGGCCAAAATTCAATGTCAGAACAACATTTGATGTCAATATCAATTTAACATAGCATACTGGTGGCAGACGACATTTAATAGTGAGATTAATAGTATTCATTAAAACCAGGAAGTGAGGAAAACGCTACCATGATGAAAAACACCAGAGGCACGACAGTTATAAAAAAAGATAGATAAAAAATACAAATATGTGAGTAAATCAATATGATAATAAAATCTGATACATTGTGAGAAAAACACCATCAGTTATAAAAAGATGATAAAAAATAGCAAATATGTGAGTAAATCAATATGTAAAATAAATAAAAAGATAATTGCAATCTTACAAAAAATATATAAATAAATAAGGTAAATACTCAAACTGTAAGTAAGAGGTAAATGAAAGAATAACACCACAAAGTAAAATGATAAATAAATATGTTAAAAATAATAAAATGATATAGAAAGTAGTAAAACATGTAAAATATATATTAAAAAATGTCATAGATGATAAAGATCAATTAAAAGCCAAACAAAAAAGGCAGGTCTGAACGTGTTGCCTGTTTCCACAGACTCCTTCCTCAGACTTCTGGAAGGAGCTGGCCTTAGCGATGCCTCGCAGAGTCGTCTTCCGCAGCGAGTCTGCAGGCGACCCTCAGACTGTTCTCCACGATGACAAGGACCCCATGCTGACCCAAGAGTCTGACTACCTGGACTGCCGCTCAGACACGGACCCTGCTGGAGATCTCCAGAAGGACAGACTGCTGACAAGAACATGGGCTCTCGGCGTCTAGACTCCCATGCCCGCGTCTCTGTACCTGGACTGTACTCGTCACGGACTGCTGGAGATTTGCAAGTCACAGGGACAAGAAAAGTGCAGCGTACTGATGTTTGGTGTACTCGTCACAGTTTGCACAGATACCTGCACAGGAAATGCTGCTCTGCCTTAATGGAGAATGAGGTGACTGTTTTTAAAAACTCAATACCTGGACAGCATAGTGAGGCAAGTAGGTTCATGTGTTGGCAACCATCTGGTGCTGCTGAGTCTGATCCAGATTTGGAAATGTTGCCAACTGTTTGGCATTACTTGTACATTTTGTTTCATCAGAATTAGAACCTAAAAGGTTTCGGCTTATATGCAAGTCCCAACCTGATAGACTTTTTTGTCTTCAAACGTCGGTGTGCAGCTGAAACTGACCTAGCTGACAATCATTTTGAGTCAATACACAGGGACTGAACTTCAGTACTAGGGAATAATTTCTATACCAGCTTGTTTTATATCGAGACTGATGTAAGAAGCTTTTATGTCAAAGGAATAGGTTAGCATTCACATAGCTGCAGAATTTGATGAATTGACATCCAGTTATAACCTTCACCAAACCATTTGAAAGCTGAGAAAACTGGCTTGATTTCCTCAAAAAATATGGAAAAAACACAATGAGCAACTAGAAGAGAAATGACCTAAGTATTTTCAAGATATTAGTAGTAAGTTAAATTAAAAAAAAGTAAAACAATGTGAAAATTACCACAAAAAAGAAAATACAACTGGAAAAAAGTGCTTAAATAAAATAAAACTAATTGCAGATAAAAATAATAATAATTTTTCTGTAAACTAATTTTAAATATAGAATTCTAAGGACTCTATTCTATGGACAATTTATGCCAAGTTATTTAATTCCTTCTTGGAAAAAAACCAAACCGGTGTGCTCAGGTTTCACAGGTTCAAATGCTTGTGGACATCTGAACGCAGCATGAGAAAACTGATGTCGATCCAGATTTTAAAAGGTTCAATATGAAGCCACAGCTGGTTATCTTAACTAAGAACAAAGGGTGGAAACATCTTGCCATGCTCTGTCCAAAGACAACTGATCTATTAAACAGCAACATTCATTCATATGCAGTTTCTTATTTGTGTCATCAGATCAAAAATGGAGTGTTAAGACTACAGGTTGTCTCTGAAAAACTGCCCAGCACTGAACTCCACCTAAAACCACAAGCTGCTGTTTTTACAGTTTGATGGTGGTGAATTTTAGAGATGCTGGTAGATCAATTTTGTTCTTTTTGTAGTCAAAGGTACTCTTTAAAAGTACTCATGGGGAGAAGGCAATGAGCAACTTAACACATGCCCCTCCAAAAATAGCAAGAAATAAGCCAAAAAAGTAAAAATAAAAAAACAAACAAGACAAAAACAATATCTAATATATAATTATAATGAAAATATAGTTTTCTGGACATTTTTCTGTCACCCCCGGGACTAAGGACCCAACAGCAGACAGACAAATGGATGTTAGAAAAAATGAGTTCTTTATTAAAAATAGTGAACTGTGCAGGTGAATGACAAGATAACTGGCTGAGGTGAGGGGTGATCCATGTCCCTGTGGTTTTCTTTGGCTGGAGGTGTGAACAGGACGGCTGGCAGGGAATTCTGACAGACTTCACAAAAAAATAGATATTAGGGGAAAAAAGCAAACGGACAAGCGGGCAAAAAAAATGGAAAAGATCAGAAACAGAGCTGGACTTGCTTAACAACAATCCAGCAGGGAAAGCCTGTGGAGCTGGCTCTCTTGTAGGTTGCAGGCTTGATTGCAGGCAGGTGTGCATGATGAGAGCAGACGAGGGCTGGAGCGAGAACAAAAGAGAGACAAAACCAAAACACAACAGGTACACACCAAATACTCAATAGTTACTGGGAAAAAAATCCCACTCAACTGGAAATTCAGAGCTTATTCATTTGCAGAAAAATCATGATACAGCTTAAAAATATAACTAATTTAGGATGCATTTTTCCTCTTCCTGCTGCAGGGTTTCAACTCCCTGTGTACAAGGCTCTGGCCTGCAAAGCTCCTGTCCTCCCCGCTGCTCCCATCGCTGCAGCCGAGCCCAAACCTTCTGACAACGACGTGTCGGACCTGGGATCACGCAGCTATGGAGCCCGCTCAGACTTTTACTGCCTGGTCACTGAGGACGTCATTTAATCCACACTCCCCTCACTTAAAGTTAAAACATAACCCTTTAGAACCTGAGCAAATTGCTTAATTTATTTCAAAAACATGGAAAAAAGGCTATAAGCACTCTTAAATGGTTTCTGCCTGGTCACTGAAGATGTCATTTAATCCACACTCTCTTCACTTGAACCCCTTAAAACCTAAGAACCTTGGCTTAATTTATCTCACAAACATGGACAGGAGACAATAAGCACCTTAAGAAGAAATGGCCTAGAAATTAGCAAGAGATCAGTTTTTAAAAGAAATCGAGAAAATTACCTGAAAATTAGTTAATATTAGTTAATAGAAAAAACAAAAAAGAGCAAAAGAGGAAGTAAAAAAAAGAAGAAAAAATGCTTAAAAATATTAACAAATCTGTAAAAACTCATTTTAAATATAAAACTGTAATTATTAGAAACATAGTTCTCTGTTCATTTCCCCAAGCTCTTTAATAAAAAATTCTAAATGTTTTAATTTCTTGCAATTTGCAAGACATTGCTTGCCAAGTTGCTCATTGCCTTTTTACCCATGCTTTTGAAAATAGAAAAAATAAAAAATCAAACCAATTTTCTCAGTGTCAAAAGTAAACCTTTAGTGAAATTGTGAAAGGTGTCGATCCAGGTTTCTAAGGGTTAAATGGAGATCCTCATTATCATTACTTCATAGTTATCTGTCAATACAGTAAATTTGTTCCACAGTTTGTATAATCACCTTTCTTTTTCAACTATAACCAAAGACTGTTTTTTTTTGTTTTTTTTATATTTTTTCACTGTGGTTTAAAATATTTTATAAGGGAAATATCTGAAATATTTGTGTCAATCAGAAAAGGAGGTGACTTTTGACCTCTCATGACGTCCCTGCAGAGGGCAGAGTAACATTAGATAAAATCAAGAAGAAATTAAAACATTTGTCATAATCTGACAGCAGACTACACACAGATGTTGGGTTAAGACAGAGCAAAAAACAGTCTGGTATCTGTTTGCACAGCGGTTGACTGAAGCTGAAAAACGCTCTTGACCGAAAAACTCACCAATTTTGACATTTCTCTAAAGGTGGCGGCTTTGTGTGTGATGTAAGTACTTAAAAAACATAGCACTAACAGTAATAAAGCAGTTTTAACAGAATACGTGGCTATTTCTCTCTGTGTCGGGGCCGATGATCTCTGTCCTCATGGAATAACGATCACCTGCAGTGTAAGAGCCTGAATAAAGGTGCAGCCGGGAAGGTGTGGCATCGTTCCTGTCTGAGCAGGAGAAAGTATGTAAACAGGGAGCGGCTGACATTTCACCACCATAATGTCAGTATATGACTGTCACAGCAACACTGCGGCACACACACACCCATGTGAGAGACACTTACAGTCACACTTCATTTCCATATTTGTGTCTTTATTTGCTGAAAAATATCCATGATACATCTGCCTGTACACAACACATTAAAAAGCCACTCAGAAACACAAGTTTACCATTTACGCCTCAATGCAGGAATAATTCAAAGATTTAATCTAAATTTTTGTACTTTTGGTATGAATTCTTACAAAAGTAGGATTACAAGTTGTTTTTTTTTGCGATCTAAATGAGATTCAATGGGTCAAAATGTGAAGTGAACCTACGAAAACCTATTGTTCTACAACCAAACTTAAGACTGTATCCTTTTCTCCCTTTTGTTTCACACTCACACAGCTTATTAAAATAGGCAAACAGAAGGTATAATGGAAAAATAAACATACATATAATAGAACTTCGTGTTTGATGTAGCTTTTACAAACGTCACACATCAGGACTTTATATGGCAAGACTGAGATTTTGCAAGTGTAAAAAAAGCACATAACTAAATACAAAAGTCATCACTGGAGGCGCAATTATAATCCCTAGATCTCTAAATCTAATAAAAGTCCAAATTTCTTTAAATCTTCTGTGGTTTACATTCAATTATAACTGTGAGTTATAATTGTAATTCATTTATAAACACTTATTCATCCATCCGTCCGTCCATCCAACAACTACAAACATTAAGTAGTATACAGTATATAAAACATTTGATTTTTGTGTAAAAGCAGCATTATTTACAAAAATATGTCAGTGCCACAGTTGCGTGCATTCACGCTGTGACTGAAGATAAGGCACAAGTGGCCACCACATTGTCCTTTAACAGTTGTGAAATGTCTCCAGATAGAGACACAGTTTCATCTGAATACATGTTGCTCTGACAGAAAAGAAATCCCTGATTCCATGCTAAGACATACAGTGTTCAAACAAAGAGAGTAAATATTTAAGGTGCACACATTTGCAAGAGTCCATCAATAATCCACCATACCGGATCTACACCACTTGAACTGTCCGTTGAGTTTTAAAAATACACAGGAAGTCCTTTGCCATCGAGTAGATCCTCCATCACTTGTGTGTCTGTGTTCTCCTCACAAAGTATGGCAGATAAAAACTGAACCGACTTTATTTCTGAATAATATAAACAGTCTGTTTACTCCTCAGAGGGGCCGGTGTTGTTCAGGCCTGGGCACTTTTGTTTTACATCATCATATCTGCAAAATCCGGTCTCGTAAACCCTTTCTGTAACACAAACAATAAACAAGACAGTGTCATGACGTGGCATGGACATGAAACAAAAAAAATATTGTTTATGTTTTATTTAATGGAGCAGGATTTAGTGGCATCTAGCAGTGAGGAATGTAGAATACAACTGCGCAGAGTCTCTGCCTCTTTAAAATAAACGAACTAGGTGATATAAACCAGTAAAAACATGAAATAAAGTAGTATCATGTTCTAAATCTGTGCTTCTCCTGTGATGTTTGCGCTGTCAAAGTTGGGCAGGTAGCATAGCACCTTTTTTCACTGATAACTTAAAATCCAGATGTTCAGGAGGTTGTTAGCGGGAGCTGAATTATCAACAGAGGTCTCCTCTCCAAAACAAACAGACTTTGTGATTTGAATAGGTAAAAGCATTGTATAAAAGCACTTTCATATTAAAAAACAATGTTTTTCCAATGCTGTTCAGCGATTCACGGAGGGGCTGCTCACTACAGTGGCTGACACGAAAATGCAAACGGCCCTAACTCAAGCTATTGATGGTTTGTCTGTTCTGAGCTACTGTAGAAACATAGTGGTGCAACATGGTAAGCTCCATGTAAGAGGACCAACTCCATATCTAAACAGCTCATTTTAACAAAAATTAAAATTCTTATTATATACAAAGATATCCCCCTAATCCTACACACTAGACCTTTAAGCATTTATTCAAATATAAATAACACTGAACACCAGAGAGGTGTAAACAGCAGCTCCCGCGATTTCGCTGCTTGACCTGGAGTGACACCTTTACTCCAGATACAACACAATGCACTTCAGACTTACGCAATTCAGTGTTTAAAGCTCAGTCTGAGATTCTAATCCAACACACTTTTTGTCAAATTCAGAAAATATCTCCTGATTTGTGTGTGCGCGGGAGAATTTTTTTTTTTTTTTTTAAAGTGTCTCTGTGAACAGGAAACAAGCAAGCCACAACACTTTTCTTGCCAATCAGCAACAGAGGGAGTTCAAGTTTATGCGCAGGACTGGAGAAAGATCATGAAGGTATAAAGAGATAAAGAGAAAGACAGTGGGAGCAAGAGCGACGGTAAAACAGAGCACTGACAGAAGAAGTGCATTTGTTAGAGTTCAAATGTCAACAATCTCTCTTCAGAATCACATCTTTAAAAAGCTTAAACTTTTGTGGATCTGCATATTTTGTGTTACATGTGGCGGTGCGGTTATCTGAGGATTAAATTTCAAACTACAAATGAGACAAGGATTAAAGCATTTTTTGCTCTGTTGGGGCTTGTCCGTTAGGAAATAAGCTCGACACCGCACCCTTGGGAGGGACAAGCCGTGATCTGCACGAGGCAGCAAACGCACAGTACCTGGTCCCGCCCAAAGACGTGGACGTGCCTGAGTGGGTGTGTATCTGTGTGTTTGTGTGTTTAAAGAACAAAAGTGTGAACAGTGAAAGATATACGGATTCTGAACAAGCGCCACCTCAGAGACGGGGGAATTGTGGGAAGAAAGGAATGCCATCTATCACACTCATGCACAAACAGATACGCACGGTCTCTGTCACTCTCACTCTTTTACACACTCGCGCGCACACACACACACACAGATATACTGTAAGAATGAGGGTGGGGCTCAGTGAGGAAAGAGGTTTTCCACCGAGGTTTAACGGTCAAGTATGGAATCTAAATAGTTGTTTTTGAAAGACGTTGCACAAGTTATGTTGGTGTTTTTTTGTTTTTACTTCAGCATTCAGCATTCAGCATTTTTTTACTGAATTAAATACCACTATAATGTGTGAGGAGAAAGAAAGCCTTAAAGTCCCTTAAAAAGATGTCTTTAAGTGCAATATAATCGTGTTAATGCTTAACCCTTTGAAAACTGGAGCAGTATCCCCTTCTTAATGCTGCTTTCAAACACAACACTTACACAAGTATTTAAACCTTTAAGCCCTGAGTAAATTGATGCAATTTCTTTCAAAATAATGGGAATAGAGGCAATTAGCAACTTGGTACAAAAATGTCCAAAAATTGCAAGAAATTAGTAGATTTAGAAAAATATTTTTAAAAAGCTAGGGAAAGTGTTGAGGGAAAAACTATACGTAAAATTATCCTAATTATAGACCTAAAATTACTATAGTTTTTATGCACCCTTTTCTGTAATTTCCTTGTTTGTTGGTTTTTGATTTTTTTTTATTATTATTTCAAATAAAATTCAAGTAATGTTCTTGGAATTATTTTCATTCTAATTTCTTTCTAATTTTCATGTCGTCTTTCATTGCTCACACATAAAGCCAAATTGCTTAAGTTTTAAAGGGTCAATACTAGTTTTATTTATAAAGTATTTTTTATAATAGTGCTATCTGTGCTTTGACAAAGTTTTCAACATGTTTAAAATCTGCTACTGTGTCATTCGTTGTTTTGACAATTTTCAACTTGAATCGTGAAATGCATTATTTAATCCCATCTGAGTGGATGCAATAACTTAAAAGAATGTTGCAAAAGATAATTTGAAAAACAGTTTTTAACAATTTAAAACAATGCATTATCTGTGATATCTCAAAGATTTTTAGTCTTTTACCGCTTTGTAGTCTCTGTGCAGTTTCTTGTACTGGAACATGTTGCTGAGAACAGTGGCTGCTGCTTTGGCTGCTTTAGTCTTCCCAGAGCTGGAAATTAAAAAGGATGTGTCAAGGTTATCACTCGATACAAATAACACTGTGTGAGGAGACAGGCTGCAATATTTTGTGTAACATTCAACATCAAATGTGCAAATGTCTGCATCAAGGAGAGTACACATTTAATTCATACAGTGTATTTAATCAATGCCACTTTACAAACAGCCACTTACCTGTTGTCATGTGAGCTCTTGATGCCGACCAGTTTTGGCAGGCCATCAAAAAAGGTGATGTCTCTGGCGGCGACTTGGCTGCTGGTCACCAGGTTGTTGAGAACACCACAGATGTTGACCACCACGTCGCTGGACGGCTCCTTCTGGTGTCCATTGTCAGGCAGTTTGGTCAACAGGCTGTTCACCACCTTTGTGGCTGATTGAACCAATAAGCATTGTTAGCACGAATATGTTTCAAACCGAACAAACTTAGATCTCCTACATCTGCTTTGGAACTGCTCCTAGATTAATTTTGAAAACACAGTATCCATTCATATTTAAGATAAAGGATTGCTGTAATGTTACTGCTTAAAACAAACATTTCTACCACAGTCCAATCAGTTTGGTTCATTCATGTGAGAGATTTTCTGTATATGTCTGTTTTGGAATAAGACCAAATTTCCAGGTAATTTTATTGTAACTTTTTGACAAATTCTTGCTATTTTTATCTCTATTTCATGTCAAGTTACTGGTCATCCTCTTCCTATTTGAATGAAAGTAATCAAGCCAATGTGCTTAGCTTAGGTATCAAAGGGCGCCACATTATTTATACCCAACGAAGCTTTGGAAAACAACAGAAAGACTTACACATATCATTCTTATCCCTGGCATGGCGGGACATATTGCGGAGGAGGCCTGTAAGAGAACGTAGCTCCAGGTCTTTGTTGGTACGCAGGAGGTCCATCACCACTGGCAGCAGGCGCTCCTGCTCCAGAGCCACCCGGCTCAGCACTGACGCCCACTGCAGGACAAAGAGAGGCACCGTTTAAATATTTGGACAAACTTACAATGTTGCATTTGAACATTTTTTCAATAAGAATAATAATAAAAAAAATAATAATAAAAATAATAATCCTTATTTGTACAGCACCTTTCATACAAGAAATGTAGCTCAACGTGCTTTACAACAAAGACATTACATACACCAAATGCCTCACATCAAAAGACATAGACGACATAAAGACATTAAAAAAACCTGAGTAAAAAATAAAATAAGATCGGAACAGAAAAGATAGCATGCATCTTACATGGATGAAACCCACTTGATAATACTCGTAAAAGTAAGATAAAAATGAGGATAATAAATAGAATGCACAAAATGCATAACATAGGAATGAAAATAAAACCCATTGAGATAATATTAATTAAAAATTAAGCTAAATATAGTGTATACAATACATCACATTAAGGAAAATGCAACAGTTTAACATTTCATTTTATATATATTTGATTTTTGTATATATGAGGTGATGAATATTCTGCTTACTCTCTTGTCTCCGGCTGTGATGTTCTGCAGCGCTCCTGCAGCTGCCTCGCGGGTGGTGGAGTTGATCTCACACTGACGCAGAACTCGGCCGTACACCCCCACTATCTGTGGGTGCCAAAGCCACTCTACGCCCTTTGGCACCCGAGCGACCTCCGTGAAAGTGGAGAGGTCCTGGTTGATGGTCTGTCAGGGGAAGGAAGATACAAGAAGACATTGTTGAGACGGATGGTAAAATGAAGATAGAATGCTGAGGGCGTAAATCTCACGTGTGCGTACATTTTTGGCTTTCCTGCTCTGTGGTGTGAAGCAGCCAATGGCGTCGCCCTTTCCTGAGTCCTGATCTCTGGTTGGTCCCTCCAGGCGCATCATGGCAGATGGAGGCATCTCACTGTAGAGCTGGTAGGAGAGGTTCCTCAAGACACACATCGCATTTTCAACCCCCTGCGAATACACACACACGCAGACAGACACATGAATACACAAGCCTTGAGTTGAACACAAACTGAAGCCCAATTTCAGCTCCATCTTGTCTCACCTTGTCTTCGTTCTTGTTGTCCTCAAGGGAAGCTTTAATGTATCCAACCAAAGAGTCCACCAGTCCGTGTGTCCCCCTCATCAGCTGCCGGGTGTCCTCGTTCACAGAGCTCATATTCCTGCGCACACGCAGAGCGAGCAAGGGGTCAGACTGATATTTCAAAAGCTCGGGAAGAAGACAACAAACAACTTAGCAAGAAAAGGCCCAAAAAATGTGCCAGAAATTAGTTAAAAGGTACAATAAATTTATCTGATAATGAGCGACAAAAAAGAAAACTGAAAAAGTAAAAAAAGAAAAAGAAAATCATTAAAAAATTATTTATAATATGTATTTGAGTTTTTGCACCCAAATTTTTTTGTACAGGACATGAAAACTGATGTCGACCCGTGTTTAAGGGTTAACCAGATGGTGGAAATAGAGATGGCAGCACAGTTTGTGCCAGGAGTGACTCTGCACTGGCACTTTGCTGCATGATAAATATCATGCAGGGAGCACTGCTAATATCCCCCAAATGGCAATTAATTTGGTGATAAAAACCCTCCAGGGTGCACATTAACAGAGCAGCGTCAAAGCAACTGGAGGCCACAGTGACGCACGCTTTTGCAAACAACAGTAAAAATGGAGGGGTGTGGTAAAAGCCCCAGTGGCTGTGAGCTGCCACACCATTTACAGGATCCTGCCAGAACCAGTTCCCAAAAATGCAAATGGTGTCATGGGAGAAGAGGTGAACCAGTAAGAGATACATTTTAATGACTGGCACAGGTAAGGGAGGTGAACCTGAGGCATCCTGTGGTGTTGTAGAAGATTTCTGCCTCGGAGGCCGACTGCAGGATGCCCTCAGTTTCCCCGCCGCCGGTCATAGGGATGAGGATCCTCTCAGTCAGATCAGGAAGCGTCTCCCTGGCCAGCTTCTCCTTCAGGTTGTCTTTGGAGGAAAGGTTCCACAGGATACCTGCACACATACACACCGAAGGAGAGTCAGCAAATCTAAGCTTCATTGTGCATATTGCTACAGTTTTGTTAATGCTTGCCTCAATCTTGCAGATTATCATGTTTTACTCAGTTTAAAAAAAAAGTTCAAAATTTTGGGGAAATAGGCTCATTCGCTTTCTTGCCGTTAGATGACAAGATCAACACGTCTGTTTTGCAGAAACATGATGGACTGGGGTAAACAGTTAGCGTAGCTCAGTCCATCATGCTTGATATGTTGCGTTCAGATATGCAGGGATTACCGGTCTTTTCATCTAACTCTCAGCAAGATGGAAAATCATTTTCTAAAATGTTGAACGTGGAAATAATTCCTTTCAAAGCCTATAAGAGAAACTCAAATGGCAGTGAAACTAAAACACATTTTGGCAGACTATAAAAGTGCAAAAGGTGCAATTACTGTGTTGTTTATCACTTTCCCACTGACATGGGTTTTTTAGCCAACGGACAGATAAAAATCAAGGTGTAACAACTCAGAGGAAAGAATGACAAGGCCATCACTCATAAAAGGGATTGGCACATATACAGTAAGTCCACAGGCCCAGACAACTCCCACACACTCCTTTATCCCCCGTCTTCACACGCCCTATAGAAAAGTCTGCAGCTCCACCTCGGACTCACTATATGTCGTGCAAATTTCCACACTAACTATGACGCTGGAATTGCAACATCCATTTTCCAAAATTCCAGTCAGTGTTCATGAGAAAATTTCAGTTCTGCTAAAAGCACATCATTGTGATTAATAACCCGGATTAACTTCTGAGAATGTGAAAGTGCTGCAGGGGTGAGGAGGCTGAGTTAACTGGAAACAAAGCTTATTTAGACTTGAACTGTGAAGGGCATACAGACATTAATAAACCCTCTACCATAAGAAAGAACACTGTTTCTCACATTTCAAACCTGAATTTAGTTACAGCAAATGCTCATGATCTGTGGATTCTTGTTACAGCTTGCAACCATCCTCTTATTTGTTTGGTGCAGAATAATATCAATTTCAAAGGTTGCTGTTCAAAGAATTTCAAGGGCACCACTGCCGGGATCATGTTTTATCCGAATATTGTTACTAACTAATTTGCTTTCATTTCTACTTGAGGCAAAAATCCATGACAAGCAGTCTGAAATCAGCTTGGCTTGTCCTGTCATGTTTTTGATTTTATTGACCGCCGTTGGTATTTTCCTACCGGTGATGTTCTTTTGGAGTTCGTCGTCGTCCTCCTTAAGGGCCTCGACCAGCTGTGGGATGCCGCCCTCTCTGATTAGAGCCACCTTGTTGTCCATGTTCTCATAGATGAGGTTGCGCGTGGCACCAGTGGCGTAACACTGCACTTCCTGGTTCTCGCAGTTGAACAGCTTTACCAGATCAGTAATGCCACCCAATTCACGCACCTAGAGACAAAGTGGCGAGAACAACATTCTGCTTAGGATATCTAATGTTTTGTGAAGTCCATTTTCTCAAAAAAAAAAACCAGGTTATTTAAGGTTTTAGCTTGAAAACTAAATATTATCTGTCTTCTTGTGTATTATGTGTAGAATCACAGTAGAGTGTGCGCCCTGTGTAGGCTGAGTCCTCTGCAGCGGCCCTGGTTTGATTCTGACCCGCAGCCCTTTGCTGCATCTCATCCTCTCTCTCTCTTCCCCACCTTTCCTCTCCATCTACAGCTGTCCTATCATTAAAGGCCAAGAATGTGAATTGAGCTGCTAATTTTGTTCAGATTTTTTTAAGGCTCCACAGAAGAATATTGCATTTACCAAATTTAGTTTTGTTTTGGTAGAATTTAGTATGATATTCAAATTAAATGTTTCTCAGAAATTGTTTTGGTTACCATAATTTCAAAATGTATGTAAACATGCAGGAAATGGGATTCAACCCTCCGTTTTTTTGTATGTCTCCACAAACCCTTGACTTTGTTACAAAGCCAGGCTTGCTGTTTCCCTCCGTTTACAGTCTTTATGCTCAGCTAATCCGCTGCTGGCTTTAACTTCAGAATTAGCGTACAAACATGAGAGTACTATCAATTTTTCTTCGTCTTCCTCTTTTTTTCTGTAAATAATCATGAAAAACAGTAGACATCAGCTTTTGGGTATGTGGGTGTATGAATATATGTTTGGTGAATTATAGTATAGTTTTAAATTAATACAGAAGCTGGTTAGTTGAAATTAAATGACTTATGGAGAAGGGCTGGGATTAAATACATTTGTACTTCTACTTCTTCTCTTTTTGAATATGTAAACCAAGTCATCATGTGTTCGACCACTTCTTTTGCTCTATGTTTTATTGTCTGTAATATTACTTTTTTGTCTGTGTGCTTGTTTGTATAATCATTTCTCTATTTCCTTTTTTACATCTTTAAAATAAAATACAATAAAATAAACTAAAACTTCTCAGCTACTGCCAAACAAGAAAGCAAATACATGTATTTCCCTAAAATGTCTAACTAAATATTTACTATATAATGATCTGAATCTTTTTTCATAAACTAATTAAACACTGACTTCAAGCCAGCTCACAAGACACTGTATCCTCAGAGCTGAAAATAATCAACAAGCCAAAATCAAATGGTCCAAATCTGATACACGTTAAGATTTTTTTCCCCTGCTTTATTGGCCGTCTGCCACTAAACACCTATACAGGGCAGAGTCCAGGTTTGTTTACAGCGATGATGAAAATTGGCCAACAAGTGGAACAAGTGAAGCACACCAAAAACAGAAGCAAAACTGTGGCCACTTCGTGTCACCACAAATGGAGAACCATCAATGGACGCCTACGCGGGAAGGAAAACAATTTTTTATGACGCAGTTTCTCAATAAGGGATTGCAGAGACAGACAGGAAAGACCCAGGGGATTTTTAACCACAAGTTTTATCAGTTTGAAGTACCTGGTTTTTGGAGTCGCTGTCGTGGTAACACTGATGTTGAATGTAGGCGGCACCCAGGGCCTGCAGATCATGATCGGACTCTCTCAGGTTTTGCACTGCTGTGGGCATGTCTAAGGCGGGGAACCTAGAGAAGCAGCAAATGAACAAAATCAACCATAGAATCTAAGACATTTTATCATATCATTCCTCCACTGTAATGTATGGTAGCACAAATATGTCTTTTGCATGTTTGAATGAGAAGCCACGGATGATTTGTTTTCTTGTCTGCAGAAATTTCGGCTTGTTGAATTTCTTCCAAATCACACAGCGGGCTGCAAATCGACTCCACTAACCACACGCTGTGGGATGTGTGAAATGCGAGGCCTGAAACTAAGCCGCCACACCCAAAACCAGTCCTGCCACCACGCAGTCACCTCCCAATCCATAGTTCTTAGGAAATACACAGTTTGCATCACACTCTCCCTCGCTAAAAGCTCCTGACACATGAAAACTGTGACTCCTATCATGCTGGTGTGACACATTCACTCAAATATCACTGATGTTCAGGAAGAATATGACACGCTAAGTCACCACAGTGATGAGAGCGCCCGTATCTGTCATGGTGTATTAAGACCTGATGAAAGGATAAGTCTTGCATCATAACATATTTCTCTTTTTATTGAGAGATCCCATGAAAAGACCAGAACATTTTTAGCCCATCTCTATATAAAGCTAAAAAAGTGTATTTTCAAGTTTAACTGTTAAAAAAAGGCTCTATGATTTCCTAACACAGCTGGGTACTGTAGTTTTTAGCAAATGTTACTCAAACTAACTATTTTCAGCAGCGGACTAATACAGATTTGGTTTAATGTGTGCTGTGTGCTGTGTGCAGCACAATGTTGTATGTGGTATTGACCCAAAATAAATTAAAGTTCCCATGTTCATCGTGGCAAAGTGACAGGCTGGCTGATGTGTTTTTAGACGTTTGTGTACAAAGGAGGTTCTTTAGCACGGAGGATTAAGCTACTAACGGGTAATGCATACACAAATAAAATGCATTAGTCACATTAATTCATCTTAGTGTTTTCTGAGGACTTGTTGACAGTTGGAAAGATCTGTTAGTAACATCCTTGTTATGACTGTGAGCAGAAAGAACAGGTGACTTGGTGTTATGTGAGCTGCTCACCCTTTGAGGATGCCCAACTCCATCTGCCCCTGGGAGACGTCCATGCCCCGGCCCACACTCTGTACGCTTTTCATGGACATGGCACGGGACAGAGTGTTCTGACGCATTAGGTCAGAGGAAACTCCGGATGTGATGAACCCTCTGTCCACTTTGTCCATCCCTATACCATAGATGCTCCCCGGCTGCTGCACAATGCTTTTGTTTCGGCTTGCAATCCTGTTGATGGTGCGCTGAGCCGGGCCTTTGAAAGCATGGTGCTGCTGGATGACCTCCACCTCTCCTCCTGACATGCCTCCGCCGCGGGTAAGCGTGCCACTAAGAGATCTGCGCATCGGTGACATAAAGGACATGGTGCCTTCTCCTTGCCTCACCTGGTGGCTGGTGTAGCCGTTGATTGCACTGTGAGCATACTGGCGGTTTAAGGTGGCGTCACGTTCAGAGACCATGCTGCAAGCATCGCTGCCATCCGTCGCCCAGGGGTTCATCAGTGCTGTGTGCTGCCGCACTGCACCCACGGAGAGGTCGTGCTCAATGTGGCTCTGTGGCCTGGCGCCCCCATGGTAGCTGCGGAAGTCTTCTCTGTAAAAACTGCCTCCACCACCACCACCAGCAGCACTCATCCTGTGCAACTGGGCCAGGTCTGGGCCAGCAGACTGGCAGCTGAAGCCCGACCTCTGGGATGCGCGTGGACCCTGAGGAGAAGAGGAGCAACTGTTAAAATCAAAGTTGTAACAGAGTTACCCATGATGCTCTAGAGATGAACTGTGAATTTGCTGTGAGTCATCAGCAAAAGAGGTTTCTAAATTTGATCACAGGGATGTGAGTACGTTTCGGGAAACAAAGGTCATACCCTTTGTCATATCCGCCCCTTATACAAACATACATTCACTTAGGCTTATTAATATTGACTATGAAGTGGAGATGACTGAAAAGCATCATGAAGCCTAAATTCCAACTTCAGGTCTCTCTGAAGCTCAGAGCTCAAACATATGTGGCACAAAGCCAGCATGTTGCAGTTGAATCACTAAAATGGAGGAATCTAGAGGGTGGACTTGAAAACCTTGAGCTGATCTCATCACAGCGTACTGTGAAATACCACACATGCTGTGTCCTGGGCGACCCCCTGTGGCACCAGCACAGGGTCACTGACTGTGCTTGGTTTACTGGAACATCCGTGACATGATCAGCTGAATATATCCATGATCTGTGTGGATACTTGTTGAAACAGTAAGATGATTCTGTAGTGCTCACCAGTGTTTTGGAGCCAGAGTACATAAAGGATTTAGAGCTGTAGCTTGGGTGATATGTGCTGTATTTCATTGTTGAAGAGCCGCCATAATCTGAAAGAAAACAAAGAGACAGAATATAAGATGCATAATCACATTATCAGTAACAGTGACACAGTGAATGTTTGTATTTGTATTGTCTTGTCCCAACAGTAACATGTCTCCCCTTAAAGGACAGGGTCACATCTTTTTCAGGACTTTTTTAAAAGCATTTTTAAGAAGAGATTTTTTTACTGCCAGTATGAACAGGAGGATTAATCACAGTAATTATAAAAACGAGCACATCTTTGACGACTTCTTGAAAAGGAAGTTAGCTAAGATACTTAACTCATCAGCACTTTATGGAGATATTATGACAAAAAAATGTATGACAGATGAAATGTTTATTCTACAAGCAGTATTATTACAGGCAGAAACCACACAAAGACAGTGACATATTCCCTCAGATTATAGCACCAGTTTATGAGCATAATGTGAATATTAACATTCCTCCAACATGTTCTGTAATGCTTTCTTTTTGTTTGGCACCAGCAATTAATGCCTGTGAAATACGGCCATGTGATCATTTTCATTTGGGAATTTTAATGTCTGTCTGTGTAAATAAAAATAACAAGTCACAAGTAAATGTGATATTTTTTTTCTTTCTCCCTAAGTTATTTTAATTAACTAATTTATTCTGTCTTTATCTGGGACCTAACAGATCAAAGTGGGAAGTTAATTTTGATTTCAAATATCCTCCACATAATAGAGATGGCTGTCTTGATTGACTTGAACTATGATATTTTCTCCTATCATTTTTTAATTTATTGTATTATTATTTTTTAATTTATCTGCTTTCGCTTGTTTATCGGCTAACTACTCTTTTGGACTTTTTGTTGGTTTATTACTGCCAAAACTGGCTTTAGGTAAAGTTTTTGTAACTGTCTCTTTTTTTGGTTAATCTTCTGGCTGCCAATAAAAAATGAAAAATAAAATAAAATAATTGTTAATTTTGTTGTCAAATTGTAGTTTTACTTTCTGCAAGCCAGGAGTTTGTTTTTGTTGCTAAAGTCAGCTGACAAATGCTGTTTCCTCGGTTTTTACAGTTGCTGTGAATTCACCTTGCAGTAAAATTTGGGGACTTTTTTCAGTCAAAACATTGATTAATGCCATTTCGCAATCAAGTAATAGCAGAACAAAGTTGGAAAATGTTTCATGGTGTCTGTTGTCCCAACTGATCATTGAGCTCAGCCACATATATAAATAATACAGAATGTAGTGGAGCCTGACCTTTGCTGGTGTTACTGCACATGACAAAACAAGCGAGGAAACAATAAAAATTGAATCCTGTTTCCTTGAAGGGCTTATGTTTCCAAATTAAAACACACTGTTCTGTGAGTTTTTTATTCATTGCTCTTCATGCAAGTCCTTTGAATACAAGATTTAAAAAGCACAAAAAGCAGCCTTGATGTAACAAATTGCTCAGTGGAGGTAGATTTAAGCACAACATGACGGTCTTAACAAGGTTTAACGCCTCTTTTACTTACAACAATGATTTGAATGAAAGACATTAGTTTGAATAGTAGGTGTCCTGTTGCACAGAAGGTGGACGTTTTGACACAGTCTGTAACAGTGGGACCCGACCGGCTCACTTAGAGTGAAGTGTTCACATCTGACACACTAAAAGACGCTCTCTGCTCTCTCAGCTCAGACAGTGTGTGAGTGTTTTGCTCTTAAACCAGAGCAGAGAGTTCCCTGACAAGTGAGTAATGACTTTGACAGCAGGCATGTAGTGGAGCCGCAGTCCATCAACTCAAATGTCTGTGTCAACTGAGAGCGAAAAAAACTATTAACTGTACTGTATGTAGCTATGTAAGTGTAAAATTATATTTTTTTTATCATCTCTCATCATTAGGAATGGTGCATGCTGTCATTTACTTTCAGGAAAACTAAAACAGACTTTAAGAGAGGCAATTTGTTGTTCCTGATATAGAATACAATCAACGACTAACTGACATGTCGTTTTAGGAGCCAGCAGTCAGTTTTAGAGGATACATGTTCTAACAAGAGGCACTGGCCGATGATCAGTATCAAATTACGGCCGCACTGATCATAATTCAAAACATCTTAATACTGTTTGCCTCGAGGGAGCCCAAACACTTAATGACATCAGACTGCGACTACAAGAGCCAAGAAAAATAACACAATTATTTGAGGAAGCATTACTAAAAAAAAAAACACAGGAAGCTTTATGTATGTGATTGTACTCACGTTTGTGTGAGCGCCCTGAACATGTGTATGCTGTACATTTCCCATGTGTAGCAGAGGGGAGGGGCTAACTGCAGTCATGCATCATTTCTACAGAGCACACACACACACACACACACACACACACACACACACACACACACACACACACACACAAACCAGTTGGTATAGGGAATGACTGACACGCCCCTTGGCTCAGGCCAAGCCTCGGCTACACCCAACACACCTTTGCACCACAGGCAAAACACACCCTGACAACTGAACTTTTTGTTTTCACCTGTTGTCTTTTGAAAAATTCACTTTGGTCAGAAAGCCAAAACTTAAGCACACACAGTTTTTTTCTCCTGCTCTCACTGCTGAGACTTGCCCTCCTGTAAACACCAATCAGTACACACATGCACAGTAAGCTCTCGCAGCATTTAAATACAGAAGAAGAGGTGATTCTTGCACAGTGTTTGAACACTCATGCACTCATTACGAGCCCCTTTAAAGCCACAAGCCACTGAAATGGCATCGTTCCCTGTCCTTGTCGTGTTGACAGGAATCCTTCTCTCCTTTTTTTTTCAGGTTTGAAAAGGCGATTTTTGTGACGTGGCAACATTTTACGACTGCGTATTTTCCTCCCGGCAAAGCCCTGGGCAAAGGACGGGCAGAGATAACAGTGTCAAACATCAGCCTCATACAGGGCATCCATGTTTGACTGAAGTGTTTGATGAATATAATGTCAGTAAAAGCAGACAGTGACTCATTTAGCAGACGAGAATGTCCCTCTGCGTCCCTGCTGTTACAAACGGCACGATCAGTATGTTTTTTTCTCTTGGGGCAGGTTCTGTTGGCGCCTTGGGGGATGTGCTCAAACTAGATGAGTGAGAAAAAGATCCATCTTAACAACCTAGAATTTAGGTCATTAAACAAGAATCTGGCATAGTGCTGCTCACTGCAGTTTGGGTGGAACACAAAGAATTATGGGACGTGAAGGATCATGTAAGCAGGTGCACAAATTTTAGTCACCAGATCTCAGCACTAATCGAGCTCCTAAACCAAGTCATCAAATGTGTTCGTAACTAATTCGCAGCTCTCCTTTATCCTTTAAATTCCCCGGTTGGAGTCTCGGTGCTGCTTACACAACAACCCCACCTTGAGGGACTTTTGTCTTTGAGTGCCAAGAAACCTCAAACAGACAACGCTTGAAAACACGACGTCTTTAAGCAGACATCACAACAGCTGGTTCTCACGACACCGTCATCTCCCAGGTATCTCTGCGGCCCTCACCTCTAAGAGCTGAGTAAGACCTGAAACTCTATCCCACAGACGGAGGCTTTCACCTAGCTCTGCTATCAGGGAAGTTCCATGAAAGCAGCTCTTGTTTGAGCCTGTTACACATTAACCCTTTCCCATATGCAGGTAGACGACACACAGCGCCGTGAGATCAGCTTCAAGTTCAGCTGAATGGACAAATTCCCCCAAAGAGCTGATGAGAAACAAGTTCACAGGAATGCAGCAGACACACACACACACACACACACCAGGCGTATTAATGCATGCACACACTTGAAAGTAAAAGTTTTGCCACCGATCTGAGTCAGGGGAATTATGAAAGTGGTTCCAGTAAAATAAAAGAAAGACAAAGTAGTTTATGGTGACCTCTAGAGCTGAAACGGATATGTCCAATAATCACTTTGTTGGGCAACAGAAAACATATTGTTCACTCTTTCTAAAATGAAATAACCCTTTGAAACCTGGATCAACATCACTGTTCTTGTACTGCAAGTATTTAAACCTCTGAACTCGGAACAGATTGGTTTGATTTCTTTCAAAGACATGGGGAATAAAGGCAACTTTCTTAGAAATATATTTCAAATGATCATAGTTAAGTATTTAAAATTATTATTATTTCTTCTTTTTTTCATGTATTTTCTCTGGGTTTTTTTGTTTGTTCTTTGATTGTTTTGTTGTTGTTATTGTTTTTAACTTTCCCAGCTGTAACTTCTGTAACGTCCTGCACCTTTTTTTTCCTAATTTCTTGCTTATTTCTGGGTCACTTCTTCTTTCCCAATAAAATTACATAAAATACTATTAAGGTATTATCAAACAACTTGTGAAAATGTCTCTTTGTCATGTCATTTCTAAAAGTCTTTTTTCCCTTTGTTTAAAAAATTCTTTTTAGAAACCTTATTTTCATGTAATTTTATACTATTATACTTTTATACTAATTTCTTGCTAATTCTGGGGCCATTTCTTGTTAAGCTGTTTGCGGCCTTCTTCCCATGTTTTAGGGGGAAAAAACAAGAAAATTTGCTCTGGTTTCAAAGGGTTAATATCTCCATGTTCACAATATATGAGCATGTTACAAAAATGACGAAAAAAAACTTTGGCACGGTTTTTATTGTAGAAGTGTAAAACAAGACATAACACTTTTGCAATATTGGATGTTTCCATGCAACCCAAAAGCCCAACTTTTGGTTTTATCTTTTGCTCTTATTTGGAGTGAAGCCAAAGGAAACCTGACCGACGGGTCAGATAAGAGTTTCAATTTTATTTTAAGTGGTCATTGACGAGGCCATAAACTCACCACTGTTGTCAAACACCTGAACGTGTTCCTGTGTGTAAGAGGGGACTCTGAGTGGTTGCAGATTTCTCTGTCCCTCACTGAGCCCAAATCCCCAGCTGAGCTTCACGCGGAAACAGTCACAACATAAAGCAATTAAATATCTTTGTTTACCTGACATGGCGTACTGTCCATTCTGACGCGGAAGTGTGCCCTTCTGTTGCGACATCCTCATCTTGACCTGCTGCTGCACGCGCTGCGCTCGGGCCATCTCGTCCGACATGGAGCCGCCGTTCCCGAGGCGGAACTCGTCCGGGAGTCCATAGGTGGTGACCGAAGCGTTTGGCTGTAAGGCGGTCAAAAATACGTTTTCTGAGGTCACGACACTCATAGTGAAACGTTTCTAAAAAGCGAGACGCGAGGAAAGCGTCTGGACAGGCACGGTGGTGCGTGCGGGATGTCAGCGCAGCTGAACGTGTGTGAGGCGCACAGAGAGGCGCACAGAGCGAGCAGAGGCAGGAGGTGGAGTCTCACTGACCACACACCAATACCTGACTCACACAGGTGCTCTGCTTTCTAGCTTCAGCTTTGAGGATTTTGTTTTTTGTTATTACCCAAATGCGTATTTTTCAATGAAATTTATCCAGCCGCAGTCTGTCCTGCACACTTCCCTCCTCTCTGTAATGTACTTTTTACCGGCCTCTACTTGCCCCCTTTTCCCTGAGTGACTCACAGGTGAGCTGTTCCTCTTTTAGATAAAAATCACAGCGATGCTAGGGGGTCACACTTTTATCAGCTAAATCTTAAAGAAACAAAACAAAATATAACAAAAAAACCCCCCCAAAAAAACAAACAGTTGAGTTGTGCATTTATGATAGCATCTCCGGAATCGGAATATAATTGAAATTGCATGAATCTAATTCTTTGACACGATTTACTGGGAGAGATCGCATGTGTAGGCTAATTATGTAGGGTAAGTTTAACAGATGAACTGAAGACAGTAGTGGAAAATAAAAAAATGTTTTAAAAAAAGGTTAAAACAATTAAATTTTTTTTTAAGTTTTAAAGGTTAATTTAATTGGAAAATAATTGAAATTTAAGTATCAATTATAATATTCCTGTATTATGTTATTTTAGCAGATAAACTGAAGACAGTGGTGGAATGCAAAAAATAATACAAAAAATTAATAAATGCAAGATAAAAAAAGAAGATAAAATCAGTCTTATTGTAACATTAGGCTTAAGTTTATTGATTTAATGTTACTTTTAAAAAAATGTAAATACATTTTTAAAAAAATGTAAATAATTTTTAAAAAAAAATGTGATATCTACTTAAAATTAAATTTTAAAAAAAATCCAAGAACCATTCTCTCTCATAGTATTATTTAATTTAATTTATTATTTTTAAATTCCTGTACTTTCCACTGGGCATAACCTATGTAATGTTAACCACCAACCTGAAGACTGTATGTTAAAAAAAAGTGCAAAATGTATTTCAATGTAACATTAAGTTCAAGCTTAATCTTAGAATGTTACATTAAAATGTAAATACATTAAAAACATATTTGATATCAACATTAAAATAAGATTAAAATAATTTTATGTCTAGTGTCAGAGTTAAACAGGAAGTGACAGGGTGGATAAAGCAGGTCAAATAACTGTCAGTGACTGAGCGCTGTCTTACAGCTCTGTGGTCAGTGGACTCATTCCCACATTAATAACTGGGTTGAATGTGACAGGGCTAATTCATTATCACCATGATGCCACATGTCATCCAGTGTTACTATGCTGCTGTTTATAGAAGTGGAATGAACTGAGTAGATTTATTCAACTACTGCGAGGAAGTTCACTCCTGAGGGACTTTCTTGAGTTTTGTGATACTTTACACCTCTACTCCACAACATTTAAGAAGCCCGTGGAGTGTATTAGTTCCTATTTTTCATTTCATGTCCAAAAAGGAGTGGGAAGAAATAATGTGCTTGTCTTATCCTGCCCCATTTCTTTACTAATACATCAATACTCAATCATATGAATTAACTATCTGCCACACTGCGTGTGTGTTTCAACACACACATATGAAATTGAGAGAGTTTGTTTCTCGCCAAAAAACTTTTTGGATTTTTCACAATTTCTGCATCAGTTTCATTTTGTAAATGTCTTGAATTTTGTCAAAATAAAACTCCTCTGCTACTTTCAAGTTTTTAATGGAAGGGGGACAAATTCACCTGTGCTAAACATTGAGGAGGACATGTCCCCTGTGTCCCCCCCGAAATCTACTTTTACATTTGGTATTTTCAATATATTTTGAATATTTTTACACTGTGATATTGCTACTTATACTTAAGTACATAATCTGTGTACTTATCCCACCACTGGCTGTGAAGTTTTTGTTTAGCAATGATATTTTCGTTCTTTTTGAATTTGTAATAATTATGTTAATGCCTGCATATCCCATAAATGTTATGCTTCAGTGAGCAGCAGTAAAGGACTTTAAGCTCTAGGTTGCCAGAGAGCTTTGTCTAAGATGTTCTCACAAATTGGCTCGATAATAAGTTCAGTCTTTAAAATGACATTAAGTATGAATGGAGGACAGTTACCAGGCGTGGCACAGAAGCACTCTGTTATTAAGGTGGAGCCACACCTTAGTTTTAGCTGCTTTGTTTTATTTGAGCTTAGCAACGGTGAGTCACTGCAGCCGACATGAAAGTGATAAGAAGCGTGAGAGTCATGTATGATACATGCTGCATGTCTGTAGACTGTCTAGATAACGGAGGCTAACAGGTTAGAAAGAGTCAGTGTTAGAGCAGAACAAATAAACATTTGTAGTCTGATTTAAGCAGCAAATATCTTGTGGTTTGATTTTAAAGTGTTATAGTGAAGGATAGATAAATGTCTTCACTTTTGTTCTTTTATGAATGCTGTCCTTTGTTTAGGTGTATCTGAGCTAAAAAAAAAAATGAATCACAGCCTCTCTAAAGGTTATTCAATCAGCCAGCCATCTCCCTCAAGGACAGCAGAGGATCTTGTTTCCACAAAGCAGGTCAAAATCAATGAATTTACACTGAATGGGATGCAGTTTGAGATGTGTAGAAACTGCCTAGCTCTGCTTATTTACCTGGGAGAAAAAACAGTATTTTACCTTTGCACATGTTTCTTCACACTCCTTTTGAAATTCACTCACTCGTAAATAAAAACTTAAAGCTTCACATGCAGGCACCTAATGTCTCAGTGAGTCTGAAACAGTGACAGTTTGATTGAATTATTTGATTAATTAGGTGTAAGCATCTAACAAGCACAGATTTGGACTCACCATTACCATTGATGCTGCGTTGATTTGTAGATGTTCCTCTCTCTGATGAAGTGCACCTGCTCGTCTCACCAAGTGATCTGATCTGGTGGAATATTAGAAAGTGTTAAAAGTTATAGTCACAGTCACCGCCCCAAAAATTGCTTCTCCCCTTCCCATCGCAGGTTAATACAGAGCGTACACAAAACAAAAGAGATGAGTCAAGTGCAGGGTGTGTACAGAGGAGGGACAATCTGACTGTGACAGACACGACACGTCAGAAAAGACTCATTTTAATATGTGTAGGTATGTTTTTTTTCCACTGAAAATTCTTTCTTTTCTATCTCAAAACACTTCTTTGGAAGTGAGATGAGAACTTGTTTGGTAAATTTACACAATACATACATATTTCTGGTGTGTGATTCACTGTCAGCGCTAATACATTTAAATGATGTTGCAACATTTAATTGATTACTCATTTTGTCAGAGCAGGAGAGCATCAAAGCAGCTGGATTCCCAGCAGTGATCCAAGTGCAGAGTGACAGACACCAGCCTCAGGGTTGAATCAGGTAAGTGCGTGCGTGTGTGTGCGTGCGTGCGTCAGAGAGAGTGATTGCATCAGAGAGCGAGTGACACCCTTGCTCTGCCTGATGTCTCATACGTCAGATATCAACTGCCTGTCTGTCTATCTGTGGTAATAAAGTACGTAAACGCCCACATGCAACAAAAACCTACAAAGAAAATGTATTAAGAGTATATAAGATTAATGTATTAAAATTATTTAAAAATCTGTTCACCCAATACACATAGAAATAGATAGAAACACCTACAGAAGTTTTGCAAGAAATACAGACAGATTATGAGACAATAAGCCCAGACATATAAAAGACCCCCTCACCTCACAGTGACAGCATTCAGGACTGACCATAAAGCACCTTTATTAAACCAAATAAACAAATAATTTATGTTTCATACATGATATGGGTTAGAATCATGACACAATGAGTGTAAAAATATGGGAAAAAAGTCAATGAGCAACTTGGCAAAAGATGTTCCACAAACTGCAAGACACTAGGCCTAGTAGATTTAGGAAATTATTATTTTTTAGGGGAAAATGTCAAGGGAAAAGCAAACAAAAGCCAGGTAAAAAACCTGTATTTAATATTATCAAAATTACATTTTCAAAACTGTGTTACAGAATTATTATAATTTTTAACGCATGTTTTCTTTTTCTTTTTTATTTGATTTGATTTTCATTTTGAATTTATGCAATTTTGGGGTAATTTCCTCCTTTGTTGCTCATTTCCTTCTTCCCATGTTTAAAAAAAAATCAAGCCAATTTGCTATGGTTTCAAAGGTTAATGTTTTGACTATTCCTTCACTGTTTCTTTTTTTGGGGGGATTTTTGGGACTGTTATTGACATGATGAATAAGCCCTTTGACAGGGAGTGCAAAGTTAATAACAGCGTCTTCGCAAAGCAGCTCTGGTTTAGCGGCCCCATGAGCCCTTGGGCCCTGTAGGTCCATTCTGTAATACAGCCTTAGCTATACATGAACAAACATGTATTCCTTTTGTTTGCCAAAAAATATTTCACAGATTAATGAATAAACAGTATGTTACAGTGATGTTACATATGTCTGAAGTCAGTTATCTCTTTGTTAGATCTCCAAAGTAGATGTATTGCTGTCAAGATCAATCACAGATATAGAGCATAAAAATCTATTGCATTTGATGTATGTTTTAAAGCTGTAAATTATGTAATGCTTCTTTTTCCATGCCTATAATTTCTGGTGAAATAAGGAAAAAAAAAATCAAGGTCAGCGTTAAAGGGACAGCTCATATCAAAATCACAAATACATGTGTTTCCACTCACCTTCTGTGGTCTGACGTGATGTGCTGTCTTATTCTAATGACCAGTTGCTCTGTGTTTTTTTTTAATGTGAATGTGTGTCTTTGAGCCTAATGAACCATCTTCACACTGCCTTCTCTTTATTAACTTGTGAAACACCCAGCCTCAAATAAATAGTTCTTACTCAACCTGTTTTAATAAAGTTAATAATCATAAGAGTTAATCTAATATTTCTTCAGCAAGATCTGATATTTATTTTCAAAAACACAGAGATACATTTTAACATTAACATCACATCCTTGCTGTCAGTTTGGAGAAGACAGTTGACAACCAACAGAGGCCTTTATGTTTACCTGAACTCAAAACACCAAAAAAAAAAAAAAAACAGTTTCCCAAATTTTACTGCCTTTACATAGCAATAATGAGCATATGCTTTTTACCTGCCTACCATGTACAGATTTGCTCTTCAGACCATCTACCTTTTTAAACAAGATTATTTGAAGCCAAGTGACTTGTTGAATAACAAGGGCTTATTTTGTATAACCCCTCAAAGTGAAAAAAAAATCCAAAAACTAAACTTAAAAAGTCAGATCCAGCCACGCTTGATGCTATGACCCTAAAATTGGAATTACTCGCCTCAGTTTTTAGTTTATGTCTTATGTAAATAATCTTACTTGAAATGAAATACACCTTGATTGTAGGGCAAAAGTAGGCTTTTAAAGTTAGCCCAAAGTCAGTTATATCATATGATTCTAGATATTGTAATGACACTAATGACGTTGATATCAAATATGTTAAGCTTGGGGCACCTGGTGGCTCAGTAGATAGAGCAGGTGCCCCATGTGTAGAGGCTGTGTCCTCACTGCAGTGGCTGTGGGTTCAATTCCAGCTTCAGCCTTTTACTGCATGTCACCCCTCTCTCTCTCTCCCCCTTTCACACTTGTGCTGTACTATAAATTAAAGGCAAAAACACCCAAAAAATATCTTTAAAAAAAAAATAATGTTAAGCTAGCTCACTGGGAAATTAGATGGATATCGCTCCAAAGTTGACTGACTTTACCGCAAGGTAATATTTATAAATATATGTCATATGAGATTGTAACTATGATGCTGAGTAATTTATGAATATAAAACTTTTATATAAAAGCAAATATAATCCAAGTTAGACTCCTGTTGGCTGAATGCCTTGAATCTAAATTGCCGGTAATAGCTTAAACCATTCTTAAACTGTGTAAGTTGTGCCTACCTTTCTTTTAAAAGTTGTTTTCCCTCAGCTTGCTTCCTTTGATTCTCTTTTCTTTCTTTCCTTTTTTGATACCCTGACTTTGTTTTTTGGGGGGGAGACATGGTGCTGCAACCTGCACCATCACTCACTCTCACGTGTGACTGACTGCTGACAGATCAATCCAGGTGACAGCGCAGGGCAGACTAAACCATTTTGCGCATTTAGTAGGAGTGAGAGGGGCATCTGAGAGAGACTGCACATTTTTTCCAGAAAGGAATTCTTAATGTTTATTTATTTATTCAGACAATTTTAGTTAACTTACTGCAGTTATAAGTTAGAGAGAAAAACAATGAAAATAAAAAATTCATTTTTATTTCAGACCCATTAAGGGCCCCCCTCCCCACTGGGGCCCTGGGTAGTCAGTCCCACTTTTCCCCCCACTGCGACACCCCTGGATATATAGAATATATTTTTCTAGTAATTGTCTTTCTTTAATACAAGACATTTTCATGTCATTTTCTTGTCACCTTTTGCTAAGTCCTTTCAATTTGTGGGAAATGTATTACCAAGTTGCTCATCCCTGAACAAAAGTTCATGTTTTTGAAAGAAATCAACCAATTCACTCAGGTTTAATAGATTTTAGTGCTGTTAAAAGGTGCTTGAATGCAGCAAAAGAAAACTGCTGTCTATCCCAGTTTCAAAGGGTTAAATGAAATGCAATAATAACGCAACAGAGCCAAATTTTAGAGACTCATTCAGAAATCCTTTTTGATGTGATGTGGATACAAATGCAGGAGTCTGCCAGCAACTACAACTTACATAGATAAAACTTTTTTCAAGGTCGAAGGAGGCAAACCAAAAACTGAGGATCACACGACCAAAACAACATTCCAACAAAGACTGAACTGAAAACCAGAGCTGATTTACAGAGAAGTCAGAGGAGGGGATGAAGTGCAGCTGGTGAAAAGGACAGAGAAGCTCAGGTGAGGGGATTTAGGCAAATTACAGGAGAACAGGCAGGGAGCTGATTGGCTGGCAGAACGTGTGGCGCAGGAAGGACTAACCAGGCTGATAGAGGGCAGGTGTGTGGACGGAAAACAACCCTACAGCCGAGAAAACGCAATCTGTTTAAAAATATACAAGTGAAAACAAAGTAAGAACAAAGTAAGACTACATTTTTAGATATTACTACTTTCAACAGGATCCAGGAAAGGTCACACAAACAAACAAAAACAAACAAAAAAGGCACTCATTTTTCAATTACAGGCGGTCCAAAAGACCAACATGTATCGACTCAAGACTTCAGCTCATTCTTTCTACGTTACACATTAGAAGGGTAGGGATTTGGCATCAAAAATCATTACTCATTCAAAACCTGTTTTTGACAAACTGTCCTGGAGTATAGTTATTAGAATGAATAATTATCTATAAATCTACCACATTTAAATTCATCCCATAATAATCTGGGCTGCACTCATTAGAAATCAAGGATCCCCAACAAGTCACAGAACACAAGAACATGTAGTCACTTATATTGAGTTGTGTTCAGGGAAAAGCATAGTAGGATCAACAACATGGTCATATATTACTATTATTTGAATGACACGAAGATTGAAAAGTTGAAAGATTTGGGGCTTTTAAGAAAACATTTAGGGTTTAGAGCCACAGAAGCCACTGCCCTGCTCCGCCCTTGTCTTTATGAACGCATACAATTTTTTTTTTTAGAGAGGTGCTGATACAACATTCTGAACTTTGTGCTGCTGTTGACTTGAGATGAGAAAGACGGAGAGGGTTTTCTAAAGTTAAATCTACAAAGAAAGAAACAGAATAACTGAGAAAATAAAAGCTCTTTATGCATTGTGATTCATTTGTGGTTTATATCATTTTAGTTTGACTTTATGATAAAGATATGAGTAAACTTGTCGACCTGAGAAAGTAAACCTGTTAGCAGAGCAAACAGTATGTGTGTGCTGGGTGTGTCCGCAGCCACAGCACCAGAAATACAGGTCAGTTTAGTTTTTAATGCATTCAAAAGTGCTGCAGGGGAACAAAGAATGCTGATTGAGCAAACAGGGTCAGGGTTTGGATATCACGCCGCCCCCCTGTGGTGAGACTCTGTAAATACTGTAGGTCTGTGCAAAGCTTTGATAGAAGTCAGGGGTGTCCAAACTTTTTTGAATGGGGGCAAAATTGTATAATGTGAAAATACCTGAGGGCCAAGTGTTTCTGGCATCATATAGCTCATTAAAAAAAACAAAATACACACACACAAACAATACAAGTGCAACAGTTTCATCTTTCACTGAAAATGTATTCAATTTTACACTTTTCCTAAAGGCAGCGTTCCTCACTGTCCACTTTACATTTCTTTGTTGTAACCATGTATGCTTCATGGCAGGAAATGTCTGCTGCTAGGCAACCATTCAGTTTGCTAGTTTTCTGTTTGTTTATGAAAACACATTAGTTCCTGCTTGATGCATGTGCACTAGCTGTATTACAGTCGTTCCATTGTGAGCTGAAGGGGAAAAATGCAAAGTGATTATGATGATTAACAAATATTGTGTGCCAGTCCATAGTACATTGGGGAAGTCAAGCCAAGGCCTGCTTAAAATTTGTCTGAGGGCAACGATTGGCCCCAGGGCCGCACTTTGGACATGCCTGATATAGGTGAACTGTCAGGGGGGAAGATGACAGAGATTATTGTGCAGATTGAGTTGCGTACAGTAAATATACAATATGTGTGTCCCAAACACTGAGCCTCCTCCTACATTGAAACATCTCAGTGAAGAATGTCACTGAGAGAACACTGGGCATTTTAACTGAGGACTTGGTTTGGTATGATGGGTTATCTGGACTTGGAGCCGTGCATGTAAGTGTGGAAACTTTGTATATTCAGCTCCTTCGACCATCTATGTAGTGCAGGGGTTAGAACCTGGTGCAGGGACCCTTACAAGGTGCTCATAAGATGAATTGAGTCGGTCATAAGAAGATTGCAGGCAACTCAAATTCCACTCATTTCATTGGATACACAAAGTATATTTATTTTTCTGAACTCTCCCAATAAATTGCTTCTTTTCCAGAATATACCTCTAAAATAATTCAAATGAAAGGGACTAAAAACCCCTCTCTAATCGCAATTTACAGAACAAATATGAATTTGCTTCATATTAAAGAGACAGTTCACTCAAAAATCAAAAATACATATTTTTGTTGTTATCAATAGTGCTACTTATCAGTCTAGATTGTTTTGGTGTGAGTTGCAGAGTGCTGGGGATATCAGCTACAGAGATGTCTGCCTTCTCTATCATGTAATGGACCTTGATGACGCTCAGCCTGTGGTGCTCAAACACCCAAAAAATACATTTGAAAAACTCAGCAGCAATGTCTCTTTCCAGTAATTATGACCCAGTTACTTGAGATAATCTACAGAAGGAAACGTGCATTTACTGCTAGGTTACATTACAGCTCAGACAAGGAAGACGCCATTAACGTTTACATCCTGCGCTGTCACGGGAAGCCGTCTATAAGAAGCTGCTAAAGAGCTTCTTATAGACATGAGCTAAAGAGTTTGGTGTAGGGGTTCCTACACCAAACTCCTCAAAATAAGGTCTGAGTATTATTTTGATTAACTGGGTCATGATTCCCTAAAATAGACATTGCTGTTGAGTTTTTCAAATGTATTTTTCTTTTGGTGCTTTAAACACCACAAGCTGAGCACCATCTAGTTTCGTTATATTGGAGAGAAGGCATACATCTCTACTGCCGATATCTCAAACACTTGTCAACTAACACTAAAACAATCTAGATAGAAAAATATGTATGTTTGATTTTGTGGTGAACTATCCCTTTAAGGAGTCACAATCAAAATAAAAGGTTAAAAAACACCACTTAGTTATGCTCCACCCAAAAAATAAAAGAAAGGTGACATAATTTATTAGCATTATTAAAACAGGTTGAGTAAGTACTGTTTATTTGAGGCCGGGTGTTTCACAAGTTAATAAAGAAGAGACAGCATGAAGATGGTTCATTAGGCTCAAAGACACACAGTCAACTAAAAAAAACACAGGCCAACTCGTCATCCTGATAATCATTAGAGTAAGACAGCGCATCATCTCAGACCACTGAAACCCTGCTGCTTAAATAATAACACTGAAAGACTGCAGAGACACAAACAACCAGGGAACACATGCACTCTCCAAAGTGTTATTAACAAATGATAAGCATATATACAATTTATACATCCATTAAAAACAGCATTATGACCTCGGAGAAATATTTCACAACACATTGTTTGTATAAAAGATTCATATGAAGAGTGATAAATAACGAACACCTGATTGAGAGAGGCTAAATTGCTGTGTAAGAAAGATGATGGATTAGCGATATTAAAAACTATTTTTTAATCTAGAATAAAAAGATCCATCTTGACATGTTATAATCAGAAGAAAGAGGAGCTGATGCATAGAAACACATAATAAAATAAAAGGCTGATGCTCGGCTGATTTCTTTAGTATACTCCAGGGCTGTTACGGATCCCACAGCAGAGCACCATGGTGAAGATCATCTCGAAGATCTAAATGGGAAAAAAAGACAGAGCGGCTTAATTCAATAAGTTTCATGGCAGCTGATAAAAGCAGTTTGAGAGAAATGTTCGGCAGTGATTCGCTCTGACACTCACCATGATGACAGCAACCACCAAGGCAGCCAGACCGATCACGTAGAGCTTGTCAGAGAACAGCTCGATCAGTTTGTCGTGACAGCTCTGGGAGGAGGCAGAAACAAAAACAGTTTAATAAACCATACCTTTTTAGCCCTCACACTGTACATACACACACACACACACACACACACACACACACTGTACTGGATGACTTGTAATGGAGAGCTGCATCTGCTGTCAAAACAAAGTGCTGAATATCAGCTGCCCCTGACCACACAATTCTGAATGCTTAATTATGTAATATTATATTTATTAGCAAATAAATACCGGCAAGGATTAAAGTCTGTACCAGCATTCTGGGTCAATGTTGCACATCACATTATACATCTTTATACAATATTACTTTTTAAATGCTGATACATTACAAATTAAACTTATGTAATGATGTCTCAGTTTGCAGAAATGTACAACGCCAACATTTTCTTCTGGCGACTGGGCTGCAAAAACAACCTCTGCTCACTGATTTAAAACATTGTCCACAATTGTCTACTCTAATGCACCCAGAGGTGCTCGAATGTTATGTATTACAGTATGAATCATATAGCAAAATATTTTTTATTGTCTCACCAGTGTATATTTTTGCCACATTGATACTATCTTAAATTCATCATAAAAATGATACTCTGTTAATAAACAATGGAATCCACATACATTTTCTTTTTTGACATCCAGTTCCCTTTTCTTAAGAATCAATCTGCAGTTTCACATTCAGCTGCATTTCTTAACATTTTATCAAATGTTCTAATAAATCAATCCAAAGAGAAATTGCAAAGTTGAAGTTGCAACTGTCATAAAATTTGAAAGTTACATCTATCCCTCTTTCTAAAGATGCTCATAAACAAGGGTGGAGCCACATGTTGGAAACTTTTGGAGCTCAGCCCAGACCTAAAGGGGTCCTCCCCCAGAGACATTATTTTCCCATTTAGGACAGCTATATACGCTATTTGTCAGGCCATTTGAGATAATGCAGTGCCTAAAACAAACACGATGACTACAGCACAACAAATGTTGAGTATGACTAATTTTCACTCCTCCCACCTAAAAAAGGGCAAAAATGGTCTGATTATTTCACTATTTAAAAAAAAAACCAAACAAACAACCAGATCACGGCAGTCTCAAAATAATGCAGACAACCATGGGAACAAAAACACTGAAGAAGACCATGAGTCAATATGTGCTGGTCTGTTAGATTGCCTCTGCAGGAAGAAATATATGAGATTATTTCACCAGAAGACAGAGCGCCTTTGTTTTTTGTTTTCATTATTGTCTACAGAGAGATTGTCTATAGAGAAATGAATCTTTTGCTGACAAATCTGGGACATTTGAATCAATCCCATAATAATCTGCACTGCCTTAATAACAAATCAAAGATCCCAAAAATGTTAAGTAAATGTGATCTTTCATACTCAGAACTGAATATTAAGCCAACTGAAGAACATCTTCTTAATTACAATATATTTCTTTCTTTTTCTTTCTTTCTTTCTTTCTTTCTTTCTTTCTTTCTTTCTTTCTTTCTTTCTTTCTTTCTTTATCATGTATATTAAATTTTAGGTAAAAGCACAGTTGGGAAAGCAAGATGAGCATGTATAGATATTTAAATGTCATTAAGTTGAAAGTGTTTTAAAAACCCAGAAGCCCTTCGGGCTCTGCCTCTGCCAATAAAAAGTTAATTTCCTGTCTATTCTGCATATTTTACAGACAGTAAAAAAAAAAAAAAAACAATTAAAAAAAACCCTTCTGCATCAGGTATTATGCAGATGTTTTGTTCACTGTAAATTTGTGTATACCTGAGATTTCAGAAAATCTTCTGCAGTCTTTGTGGGACACAAAGTGCCGACAACTTGTTTGAAGAGAACAGTGTCGTCTCCTTTACCACAGCAGTCGAGCTGGAGGGGCCACAGAGAAACAAGAGGTCACTCACTCCACATAACACATAATCAAAATAGATTTGGATGGCTTACACACACATCAAAACAACAGTGAAGTGAAGATGTTGACACCATGACGTACCGTAGTGTGGAAAGCACTCAGCACCTTGATGGCAGAGTCTTTGCTGGGAGAGCCTGAGACGTCCACAGCTTTAATGTACGCCGAGTCGTAGAAGTTGATGAGTTCTTTGGAGATCTTTGATTCAGAAACGACAATAAACAGAGCAGGTTCACTGGAGCAGAGGTGGAAATTCAATGCAAACGTCAAACATTCAGCGGCAGGTTTGTGTATGTGCTGCTTACTGTGTCCCTGTTCATGAACCCCCACATCGCTGCAGCCACTTCACAAGCAAAGAGGATCACCAGGAAGAAGAAGAACTGAGGAAACGAAAAAAAGAAATCATTCATGTTTTCAGGCTCAGTGTATCTTCAATGAGTGAATTCAGACAGAAGAAGAGTCCCTGCCAGATACTCACTGTCCCCAACAGGCACTGAGATTCTTGAATGGCACCGTAACAACCGAGGAAGCCCACGAGCATCATCACAGCCCCGACAGCGATCAGTATGTACACACCTGTAAACATAGAGACAACAGGAATCCATCATACGGGAGAATCAACCCCTTAACACCCAGGTGGACATTTATTTTCTTGTGCTATTTTAAGCTCTAAAACCCAAAGTGTTTTGGAAAAAAACAAAACAAAACAAAACAAAACATGAGATAAAAAGCAATGAACAACTTGGCAAGAAATGACCGACAATTGGCAAAATAAAATAAAATAAAAAAAATAAAATAAAATAAAATAAAATAAAATAAAATAAAATAAAATAAAATAAAAAAAATAAAATAAAATAAAATAAAATAATAATTGGTACATTTTTTCCAGGAACTTTCTGTTTTTGCATTTTATTTTTATTTATTATATTATACCAGTTACAATAGTTTTTTATAATTTTATTTGTTTTTTTTCTTGTTTTTTTTTTTTGTTTTACAAATTTTGAGGAACACTTCATCTTAATTTGTTCATTGTCTGTTTCCTGTGTTTTTGAATGGAATAAAGCCAATTTGCTCAGGTTTATAAATGTTTAAGAAATGCAGTTCATCATGGTGGCATTGTGTCCTCTGCACCACTGGGGGGCAGCAGTGTCACCGCAGTGATGTGATTCATTGATCCGCACATTGTTTGTTCATGGACTTCCTGCATCGTCCCTGTAGGATGACATGACATTATTGACATCCTGGAGATTAACAGCCCCCAGATCCTGAGAGAGAGAGGGAGAGAGCTGAGTGTGTTCATCTGTCAGGCCAGGAAATGCCTTCCAGACACCCCCAACCCCCCACAAACCCCCTCTGCAGCGACCCCTGACCCCGAGCATTATCCTGCCCCAGGAAACACCGGGAACTATGTGAACACACACCCACCCACATACACGCGTCTTTGTGTGATTAATCTGATATAAAAGTGAAGTCTGAAAGAGCTTGAGCAATGTATTAACCTTTAAAAATCTATTTTTGGCCATTTTCTATAGTGATGACATGAATACAACTTTTAATGGCAAACAAAAGGGTGCAACAGTGCAGGTAGTGCTGCTGCAGGAAAAGTCAATGAATAGCAATAAAGCTCCAGTTACAGCAGCGGTCTGGCTTCTGTTCAAACGTTCAGGACTCAGAGTGAAGGTGAAAGAAATATCTGTTGTACTGGCTGTACGATAAGTTTAATTTAAAGCACAGAGTTGCACTTGATGACATGAACACATTTAATTCTGGCTATTTCTTTTTTTTTTTTTGTTGGCACTTTCTCATCTTTATGTACTGATGGTGATCGAGTTAAGACAGCTACAACACTAACCTTAAGGTGAGCGTTTTTTTTCAACTGCTGTTTCCCAGGTAATGACTGAAATTTGAAACTTTCAGCAACAAAATGTGTCACCTATATTTGCAGGCCAAAATACATATTCCTGTAATCAGCTCCTTTGTCTTCCCATCAGCGTGATTACAGGAAGGGTTGGTGCCGCAGAGGTTAAAAGGTCAGGTGGCTCTGCTCCAACAGGAATGAATAAAATCAATAACGTTCATGAATAAACTGAGTGTCAGAGGAGCTGCAGTTAGTTTAAAAATCTTAATGAGTTCATGCTGTCTTTAGCAGCACGAGCAGAGCCACAGCAAACTCTGTCTGACAATAAAACAGCTTAAAAATAAAATGCTTTCAGCCGGTGTGGAAACCAAATACTTAAATACAATTATGAGGTACTTGTGCTTTTCTTGAGTATTTCCATTTGATTCTACTTCACTTTACTAGTTACTTTTCAAATTAGGTTTTTAATAAAAAACACAATCAGTTTATGAAACAGAGTTAAATACATTATTGATGATTGATGCACGGACAGTAGTTTTTACTCGGAATCACTTGAGATGTATTGTTTTGTATTTTAATGTATATACTGCATTTAATCAATGTGCATTCAACGTATTTCTTTGCTGCCTTCTTGATCAGGTCACAACTGAAAGAAAGACTTTATTTAACCCTTTGAAACCTGGATCAATGGTTTTCTTGTGATGCGTTCAGCTGTCTTTCACAAGCTCTTTAAACTTTTGAAACCTGAGTAGATTGGTTTGAATTCTGGGAAAAAAAAGTAATGAGTTCTAAAAAAAGAGGGGAAGATAATAAGGAAAGTATTCAAAAAGAGGGAAAAATATCCAGAAAACTATATTTAACATTATAATGATTTTATATTTCAAATTATGTTACAGAAAGAAATATTAGAAAAATATAATAAAAATAGAAATTTAAAAAAATATATTACATTAATACATTTTCTCAGGACTTTGTAGGGCATTTTTGTCAGGTAATGTCCTTGTAACCTTTTTTAAAAAATCAGAAAAGGATCCAAAACACAGAGAAAATGTCCAAAAACTATATTAAAAATAAATTCATCAAATAATATTACATTTAAAATTTTGATACAGAAAAAGTATGATAAAGTATATAAAATACATACATTTTATTCAGTACTTTTTTCCATGTAATTTCCTTGTTTGTTTTACTTTTTTGCATATTTTAAGGTAATTTACTTTTTGCTCATTTTTGGGCCATGTGTTGTTTAGTTGCTTGTTGCCTTCTCCTCATGTTTTAAAAGAATTAAAACCGGTTTGCTCAGGTTTAAAAGGGTTAAATAGTTTTCTATCTTATTAACTAAAAGGTAAAAATAAAGAAGTAAAAGAGAAAAATAAAGAGTGTCTCCCAACATTTTATTCCCTTAGAAAAAAAGTTAGTTGGGGCACGTTATCATGTTTCAGACATGTCTAAGGTTCTCAGGAGATTCACCAAACAGAGATTTCCTCTCTTTACTTCTTAAGAGGTTTCATTCAAATAACGGAGACCCAAAAATCTCTTACAGTGTCCTGATGACTTTTTGGAAAGACTGAACTGAGTGTAATAGTTTCATTTAAGTTGTATGTATTAGTTAGTTTGTCTTTGTTTTCACTCTGTAAGTTTATTATTAAGAAGATGGGAGGCATGCACTTGTATTAATGGAACAGCCAACAGCAATCTAAAAAATAAATTACATGTATTTATTAAAGACAGCTGACTGAATAAAGAGTGTTATTTAAGAGATGAATTTCTTAATTCATGATGAGGATGTTTTATTTATTTCTTTAGGGCAACAACGTCATAAAATAAGATGCAAGACATTTGAAATTTCATTCAAAAACCCCAAAAGAAGCTTCAAATGTGAAAAAATTACACTTGGTACAGCCCGAGTAGGTACTCTCCGACACCGCTGCTTTAAGGAAAACTCGGAGCAGTCTGTTTCTGGGTTTCTATTCTTACTCACACGAGAATAAAACACGCAGGCTGCTTCTAATGTAGCCTGACAGAGCAATCCATAAACGACAGACAGACCCGGTAAGAGACTCTCACTCAGTTACATCTGAGGGCCTCTAACACCTCACACTGTACCTCACATATCACGCACAACCTTTCCCCATACCCCGATGTCCACTCTCTCTTTCTCCGTCTGTCTCAACTCAGCGCCCTCCTCCATCATCCCCCCTCCTCTCTTTCTCTTTCAGGTTTTTGTTGAAGTGAGAAGCAGCTACCAGGGCCAGTAACCCGGCAATGCGGCAAAGCAGGCATTATTTCCACTGCCTTCCATTACTATGACAACACCCTTTGAGGTTTGAAGGCTATTGAGACTTTAAGGGAGACAGGCAATTTTATACCACCAGGGAAGTTCATTTATTTCTTGTCTCCCAGTGTTATCTCAGAGGGGGGAAAAGAAGGGGGCAAAAAGCCCCATTTGGACTTTTCTCAGCTAGTATCTTTAAAAAAAAAAAAAGGTCAGTGAAGTCATGTTCACACTGTCAGAGCTAGATACCAATACAGTGAGATGAACCCAATCATACTGTGTGTCAAAATGATGAATGATGAGATGAGGATGAATCATTAAAAAGGCCTCGTATAAACATTTCCTCCTGTCAGCTTATGAGCAGAAAGATTTGGAACAAAAGGAGCTGAGCAGACATGCACTGTGTCTTTAACAGCGACCTCCTGCAGCGAATTTAAAGTTACACAAAATGTCTGTAGCTTTAAAATCATTCACATTTCAGAGATGATTGGTGAGAGTGCACAGTATACGGCTGAACTGCCATTTGATCTGTAAGCAGTGACAGCAGTTTAAAGAAACAGACTTTTTTTTTTTTTTGCTTATGACTTTCTTGCCAAAGGCTGTCAGAGAATATTGATACCACTGTTATGATTGTATGCTAAATATGAAGCTGGAGCTAATTAGCTCAGCTTAACATTGAGGATAGAAGAAAAAAAAACAGCTGGTGTGGATCTGTCCAAACGCAATGTAACAAAATCTGCCAACTAGGACCTCAAGAGCTCACTACTGGTTGTTTTTACGCTTTACTTTTTAGTACAGCTTGAATAAATATCTCATCACCAAATGACCATTTGTGATTCAGGGGCCGTTTACACTGCAGTGGTTCTTGCATGAAACAGTAAACTTTTGGTCTGTCGTTCACTCGACAACCGCGTTTTGGGGGCCTGAAAAAAGCAAACATTTGAACCTGTGAAAACAACAGCCTCTGTCGCCGTGGAAACTGGAAATGCGTGGATGGTGTGTCATCAGTTATACCGCCAACTACTGGCCTGGCATGCACACTACAGCTTTTTCTGTTGTTTTTTGGATCCATGTACACGAGGATCATTTTCACAATGTTATCATATAATAGATATACAGATTTTTTTTTTAAATCCCAAAGTTAAGACTTTTCTGTTTCATCCATTCTCATCGAAACATGGCCTCAGTTTCTGTGTTACGATGAATTTGGGAGGAAAATGTATATTTTCTCGCATGCCAGCACAGAGAACAAAGAAACTAGGTCCAGACCTTTGAATCCACCCCGCTAACTTAGTTCAGGCTGACTGATTCATCTTGTCTGAACTTTAATAAACAGCTTTAATAGTGGAAAAATGGAGCAGAATTGTTGTACATGAGACCCCAAAGATCTTTGTTTATCGCTATTTTCTTGTGGGAGATGTTAGATATTTCCTGTTTAGACAATTTAAGTATCAGCAGAGCAGGTTTCAGTAACTGTGAGGCTTTAGAGGAGCGGTTCGTCTTTGTGTACAATGATATAAACAGTTTTAGATCAAATCCTTCCGTCACAGCCTGCTAACCCACAATACAACCTTCTGGTTTCTTTCAGCTATGAAATAATGCAGAGAAATTAAACTGGGCCGAAGCTCTGCATTATACATACAGTGTAAAGCCACTGAAACATCTTGTACAGAATCTGTACTGTATGTGAGAGGCTGGAGCACTAACAGGACCAGACTTATGACAACTGCCACCAATTATGCCTTCAGGCACTGGTTAAGAGGCAGGAGATAGTGTATTTTCAGTCTTACATAAATACCACTTTGGTGTGCCAGCATGCTAAAAACATCCACTCCAAACTCTAATTTGAAGGGTAATGTGCAGATGTACAAGGTTATTTGAATTATGCAAGGGCGTATGTTCAAGGGAGGGTGAAAAAAGAAAAAAAAGTCCCTTGATCTCGCTTGGGTGGGCCTCTCTTGCCGCCCTGCCTTTAAAATCACGAGTGTCCTTTAGCTCTATAAAAAGCACGGGCTCACATTCGCTCTGTATACTTACTGAGGGGTAAGTATGGGAGAGCAGCAGGAGCCCGAATGTAAATTAATGGGCTCACTGGAGTTCACCACCACAACAGCCCCAGATGACGGACCTTTGAAATGTTTAAATCACATCATGTATTGCAGGTTTTAGAGCCAATCTGTGGATTGCTAAGGCCAGTGAAGGAAACATGATGATTTATGACTTTAGCTCATGCAGGGAGCATAAACTGAGGCATGTATTCCTCAAGCTGGCCAGTACTTTAACAAAGACATAGAAAGAACATGCTGTGCTGCATTCAATTCCTGAAAATCCCTGACGGTCAAACACTCTGACCATGTGCACCATGCTCATGGGGTCGGGGTAACTAAAGTGGTGCAGTCTTGTTTTGCCCAACCGTGACATGAAACGCAGATCAGGTCATTTCACTCCTGTTCAGATATAGAAAGGGTGATCCAAGCTTTTATTTCTTCCTGACTTTTTTTCATGAGATTATTTTTTTAAGGCTTTTCATGCCTTGATTCTGATAGGACAGCTGTAGCATGAAAGGAGGAGAGAGAGGGGATGACATGCATCAAAGGGCACAGGGTGGAATTGAAACCCCGGTTGCTGTGGCAAGGACATAGCCTATGTAAGGTGAGGTGCCTGCTATACCAGGTGAGCTATTGGGCACCCGTTATTTCCTCCAGACTTGATAATTGTAATGCACTTTATTGTGGCATAAGCAAGCGTAATATCCAAACGATGCAACTTATCCAAAATGCAGTTGCCGGGCTTTTAACTCATACCAAGAGAAGTGACCGCATCACACCAATCCTTGCAGCCCTTCACTGGTTCCCTGTGAGTTTTAGAATTGACTTTAAGATTTTATGGCTTGTTTTTAAAGCCTTGGATAGTCAGGCTGCCGTCTCTATCTGTGATTTGTTAACTTCACACGAGCCTGATTGCTGCCTGAGATCCTCCCACAGAGCTCTCCTAATGGTTCCAAAATCTCATCACTGAAGGTGACAGAGCTTTTGCTATCAGGGCCCCTCAGCTGTGGAACTCACTGCCCGGGGATCTCAGGCAGGCAAACTCATTGAACTCTTTTTAAAACTTATATTTATCGTTTGGCCTTTTCTTAACCCTTTAAAAACCTGCATCGACATCAGTTTTTTTGTTCCATGTTCAGATGTCTTTCACAAGCTAGTCGGCTTTTTGAAACCTAAGTAGATTAGCTTGATTTCTGCAAAAGAGGGAAATGACAACCTTGGCAAGAAAAAAAATGTCCGAAATTTTTTTTCTAAAAAAAAGAGGGTGAGGATTATTAGAAAAGTATCAGAAATAAGAATAGGGGAAAATGTCCCAAAAAAACCCTATATTTAAATCATAATAATTTTATATTTCAAATTCTGTTACATAAAGAATTATAATAACATATGTGAAATAAATACATTTTTTCAGGACTTTTTTAATTATTTATTTAAAAAAAATTTTTTTTGCTTAATTTCAGATAATCTATTTGCAACTTTTTTGGGTCATGTCTTGTTTGGGTCATGTCTTGTTTTGCTCAGGTTTCAAGAGGTTAACTGATGGTATTTATTGTTACTTTTCTAATACTGTTTACCTTGTTTATATCTTGTACATGTTGTTATTAGCTTTGGTATTGTTATTGAACTTAATAACATCGTTTCAAAAGGTTCTATATAAATAAAGTTGGTATTATTACTACTTTTGAAAAGACATAGAGACAACATGCTGTACTGCATTAAATTCCTGAAAATTCCTGACAATCAAATACTCTCAATTGCGAGCAACAGAAGGCATGTGATTGCTTTATTTGAGCACCATGCTCAGGGGTCCTTCTCCCAGAGCCCACATATGTCCCAAACATCTGTCTGAAACATCTGGCCTGTCTCTTGAAAGAAGCTCCAGTCTGAAATCATAAACACGTATATTTATCTGACTCAGAAAACATCACCTACAGTATGTGGTCACCAGAGTGACAGCTGAGCAAAAAACACTGAGGTGTGGATGCCGGCTGTGCCACTCTAAAGTCACGCTGCGGATGTACGCAGGTCCTGTTTCCTGGTCTTTTTTTTGTGGAGGTCAAGCCGCTCCTTCTATTTCTGGACCCTTGTGGTTCAAGCTGAGTGTAAAAGACAGGCATTTCTATCAGTTAGTTAACTTTCATCACTCTGTTCGAGCTCCAGAAAGGAGCACCAGAGGAAAAAGTAGTGTCTCGAGGACACCTATGAGAAAATGGGTGGGATGCAAGAAGATGACCAAGCGGCTTACAGGAAGTGAATAAATTAAGATCACATTTATATCGTAGCCCTGAAATAAACACTTATTTTGTGTAGACTATAATTTCTCTGTTGACAGGAGTTGATATTTATGGTATTTTTTTGCCCATAGTTTGGTCTATCATAGTTGGTGACTGTATTATATTTAGCCCCTTCAGGATGTTGCAATGTTGCGATCACAACAATCAAAGGTCCAGTGTGTAGATTTAGTGGCATCTAGTGTTGAGGCTGCAGATTGCAACCAACTGAAACTTTTCCCATGTGTCATGCATGTAGGAGAACTACAGCGGCTGTTGCAAAAACACAATTGGAACCATCTAGAACTACTGAAAGAACATGGTGAACTCCATGCAAGAGAACCCACTCCGTATGTATATATGAATGGCTCCTTAAGGTAACAAAAACACAACAATTCTCAGTTTCTGGTGATTTTAAACAAATGACAACATTGTTAAGAATATTTTATTCCATCTTTGCCAATACACCCCCCTAAATTCCACAAATTGGACCTTTTACAAAAATGTAACCTATTCCTATGAATTCTGCATGACCAGTTTGTCCAATCACTTTAACTCTTCTGCAAATTTGACCTGTCATTGTCGTGAGTTTCACCAATCGTAGCTGCCCCCTTCATTACAACACCAAAACTCCATGTTTGTGCTTATGAAGACGCAGACATGTGCAACAAAATGTCTCACATTTACAGACAAAAAATGACCACCAAACACTGTGCAACGCAATATGTTTTGGGCGAAAGCGGGGGTAAACTGTTTTTCTGTTATGTCGTTGTGGACCACAAACAACATCCATTGACAGCTACTTTTCTAACACTAAACACCACTAAACACAACTGAGAATGGCTGAGCCACATCATGCCTGAGAATGGTGAGTCCAGATCTATTGCAAGAGTTGAAAGACTTAACGTGAGTAGGATTAAATATGGCTAGTTGTAACATAAGTGTAGTATAAATCACAAATTCAAGTAGTTATTTAAAACATTTTTTATAGCACAAGGATCCCAAAATAAACAGCAAAATCCCGGGGTGGGGGGGGGGGGGGTGTCTGTATATTGTCATATTGTAAGATGTACTTCTTTTGTCCACCCTGTGTGTGGCCAAAATGAGGCCACTACACCCAGGAGACATTTTGCATTGAAGAGTGAAATGTAAACGGCTTTCAGCCATGAAAAATGAATCCAGCAATGTCATGATGAAAATATGGAAAACGTGTTTTCAAGTCTACTCTGAAATAATGTATGGAGTGATCGTGAAAGTCTACTGTTGAGTACTCACTGATGTAGAAGGTGCCTGGTGCCTGGTGGCCTTCAAACTGGAGTATGAGAAGGTTGCTGGTTTGACTGTCATGGCGGAGCCACAGGGCCACTCCTAAGATCACACCTCCAGCCAGCTGTCCCAAAGACAAAGAGGTTTAAATGATTTTCTTTCATTTTTCTTTACTTTGGTAAAACCTCAGAGAGGATCAGAGACACTTAAAATGCCTGATATTAAAGAGAGATATTAGCTTGAATATTAAAACAAACCTGTAGTTATCAATTTTTAAGACATTTTGATTTTTAAAGACCCATCAAGGGAGAGTGCACAAAGCCTGACTCTGTTCAGATCAAATCAGAGTCTGCACCTTTCTGCTAATGTTTCTCTGTGTTCATTTCTGTGAACGTCCGCTGTCCTTTCAGGGAAACGATGAAAGGACATCCTGACACCTCAGTGACCTCCGGCACAGACCACGTCCTTACTACATTGTTTAAAGCCAGCTCACAAACTTTGTTTTCCAACGTTATCTCCCTTGATCTCCCCTCTATTCTATATCTAATAAAGCAGAAACATCCCGGTGCAAATGTTATCATGTGAAAGCTGATGGAGCTGAAAGATCAGTGCATTTGATTGTTGAAATGCTGATACTTCTTACTTTATGCCAGTGTTTATATGACATGACAGCATTCCATTGTTCTCCAAGAAACAGGAAACCCAATCCTCAGCATGAAAAATAGCAAAACGAGGAAGAGAGGGCTCAAAGTTTTCACGGTGACAGGCACGGCTGCAAAACCGACAGAGGAAACACTCCATCAAGTGTGGCACGTCCAGGATATGATGACTTATCTAAAAAAAGATGACTGCTCTGTGCAGACAAAACCACACGGAAATTCATACGAAAATATCGATCGGTTCTGACTGTGCAATGCCACAAGTGAACAGGTCGCATCTGCAGGAAGTCTGATGGGATGTAATAAAGTGTGAAATGCAGACAGCTGCAGTAATCCTTACACTGAAATAACTTTTTGAGAAAATAAGACACAGTCTCAGTTCAGTTTAAAGAGTGAATGTTGAACAAATTGATATCAGAACTGCCAAATCAGATGAGGGGTTTTCCAGAGTTCTTTAAAGGTCAAAGGCAGCAAATGCCAAAGTCTGGTGACCAGGTACAAACAAAGGAGGGAAAATAGCTCTCCCCTCCCCCAGAAACTCTAGTTGTCCTTTCCAATCTCCTTCTTTATTTGTGTTTAATCTGAGGGGAACCAGACTGCTTAAAATAGCTGGAAATCATCCAACACTAGGGGAAATTTTGAATAGTGTTCCACCAGAAAAACACCAGAAATCGTACCCTCTTGTCTGGAGAATTTGATTAAAATAAACACAAGTTAATTCAATTAAACAATAGACCAAAAGCAGAGTTCATGTACAAGATTGGAGGGGAAAAAAAAGAATGACTCAAAGCAGGAAGCCCAGCCATAGTGGTGTGCTCCTCTCAGCCACCTTGCACTGGTGCTCGGCCACGCATAAAATAAGCGTTAATGGAAGCATTTCATCTGGACAAAGTATTTTGAGCTGTGCCTTTTCTACTGATGCTGCTCTTTTCTCAAAGACAGCAGCATAATTACTACAGCCGGGTGGGAAACTCTGTGCATCTCCTCCAGGATCTATCATTTATGAACTTTAAGCCCTGAGCTACACAGATGTGCAAACGTGCAGCCGCATCATCAAACAACAAGAAGAGAGAGAAAGTTTTAACAAAGCAGAAACCATCAACGGCGAAAATTCAAAACTTCAGAGTAAAATGTTTTCAACTCACCCAGAAAATAAAATTAAAGAAAAATAACATATATTTAATGCATTTCGTGCAGCCCGCCACAGCCATGTTGCCAGTTTTGTTTTTTATCAGCTCGTCCTTTTTGTTCCCCTAAAATCAAACAGTGAGTGAGGTCAGCCTACTGTCCCGGATCACACAGTCTCTGCCAGCCTTTATTCAGGCCACTTGAGGTATAAGCGCCTCTGTGCTGCAAACTCCTCCTTTATAATCAAGAGTGAAAACCGAGACAGAGAACTGCCCACCACCAAGGGAGGCAGGCAGGAGGAGAAGAAGAAGGCTGAGGAGGGAGCTCCCCATCCGCAAGAGCACACAGAGAGCCCTACTTTGTTCTCCTGCAAGTTTAAAAATGGGTTATTATGGTCAGACGGAAAAGTAGGACAGAAAGTCCCATGTTTTTTTTTTCTTCGAGGAAAAGGAGTAGAAAAAAAGGAAGGAAGTGCAATCCCATTTTTTTAAATAATAAAATCTGTTTAAAAAGTAAAAATCTGCATCAACACACACAGAGTGATAATAGGTGACTTTTTTCCTAATTTAAGTAGATTTTATTCCATGAAAAAAATGTGTACAATAAGATATAAGGAACTGTTTGTTACTTGTGATAGGGGTGGGGTGGTGGGAAATGGGGGAGGCACTTCAGATCATTTTTTAAGCTCTGTGGAGGGTATTTAGCTCAGAGAAGGGGCATACATAGTAGTGTTTTGCATTAATATAAAATACCCTCAGAAACCTTAACCCTGCAAGTGGGTTTTAAACATATGTACTCTTTAAAAATCTCCCAAATCACAAAATTTATCACCACCAGAAACTGTGAAATATGGTTATTAAGGTAGAAGGGGAGATCATGCATTTTGCCCCAGTCACTCAGAGAGGCTTAAGGAAAAATATTTGTTGCTACAGGGAGGGTCATTATATAGCCTATATATTTAAAAAAAAACGAAGTCACACACCATCCACCACACTACTCTAATAAAAAAAAAAAGTACAGTCCCTAAAGTGGCCAATGTTAAGCAATACATACCATAAAGCATTGGTGGAAGAAGTACTCAGATGTATTAGTTAAGTAAAAGCAGCTATAGACCTACCACTGTGAAGAGATACTCTGTTACAAGCAGAAGTCCTGCATTCAAAGCTTTACTTTCTACCGTAATGTCCTCTAAAACATATAAAATCCTGCATTAACTTTTCAAATGATCACTTTCGGAAACAATTTAATATAGATGTAAATCAATAAATAACCTGCAAGTTGCTCTTTAAGTAAAAATACAAAAAAGTTCCCATCAAAATATACTTAAAGTACAAAACATGAGGTACTTTCAATAATAACATATGCTATATTACTGGAGTATAATCATTTATGCATGATGTGTTCATTACTGCAAGGTTACAGCTAGTAAAGATGGAGGTAATTTTACTTACTTCATATAGTACTGCTGGGTACATTGACCAATATGCCTAATATATCATAATATATTAGCTGATTTGTATTTTTGCATTAACAACGTAAATTTTACAAAGTAACTAGTAACTACAGTACATCAAATAAATGCAGTGGACTAAAAAATGTAGATGAGTAGAAGGATGCTATAAAGTAGCATAAAATGGAAATTCTGAAGTACAAAACACCACAAAGATGTACTTAATTAAGTAAATGTACTTAGTTACATTCCACCACTGAATAAAAATTAAACTTTCGTTTTTTATTTCATGGCCTAATTGTCTATATCATTAACCTGCTGCCAAGACTTTAAGATCTCGCCAAGATTTTAAGATTAACTAACAAGCACACGATGAAGGAGCACAAAAAGGAATGACTTTGCAGTGAGCAATGGCGCCATCTGCTGACACATCGAAACACAGGTGGAGGCTAATTACTATTATAGAGATCAAGTATACAGCACGTGAGAGTTGCGCAAAATGACAAAATCGAATCTGTCAGCTTTTTGTTTCATAAAATATCTCCACATTTCAGTGCAGACACACATGCAGACTGTCAAGAGCAGTCTGACAGCCGTAAATCACGGAGCCATCAGAAGGTAATATGATCAGACTCTCTGATGGTATGGGCGGATCTGCGCGTGCATGGCTCCAGGGTCACTCCTTCTGCAACCAGCTGTGCAGGATGAGTCTCTCCTGAGTGTTGCAGCCGCTGACCGATCGTAAACCCTGCAAGTGAGGGGGAAAATTAGGCAGCGATGACAGTTTTAGCAGCTTTAACTGGAGGACTTGACAGCGTGTTTTAGCAGATGCAGGGTCCACTGGGCATGCTCCATCTGATCTGAGAGGAGAGCTGGGCACGGTGTGAATAACAGGCAGTTTGGGCGTTTTATTTTTGGGAGGTTTGTCGCCCTCTTATCTCTCATTTTCTTTTTGTTTAATCACGCAGTGCAAAAAAAAAAACAAAAAAAAAAAACAAAACAGTATTTTCCTCCAATTCAAACAGACTGTGGGTGTTTTCTTCCCAGCAGTGCGTGAAGGAAAGGGAAAGTTCCCATGCAGGAGAGCATCTCTGCGCTGAGACAAAGAGCTGGTGTGCAGCGGCAGTGTGTTACACGCAGAGAGGGAGCGGGCTGAGCGTCGGTGTGAAGGAGGTGAGTCTGTAGGCAGCAACAGAGGAGGGACTGAAAGCAGCGCCGAGTCTCCATCAGGAGCTGCCGGACAGGCGCTGTCCGCTCAGCACCACCGCAGTCACCTTGCTGTGAAAGTCACAAACCTGCTCAGGACTCATCTCATCAATTACCGCAACTTGGGGGAATCCAATGAGCTGGATCTGCGCTGCTGCCGGGGGGGATATTTGTCAGCGTTTGTGCTTTTATCTCGACATCTTGGATTTACAGACGATGTGACGTCCATTCTTAATGTGATGCCATTGGCTGTAATCATTTTGGATTTCGATTCTATACCCTCCAGTGAGTCTGGCAGCTATATTTATGATCCTCCAGTTGCATGACAGGTGCTTTGAAGGGAACACAGAGTGAATGTAGCCTTATGCGTGTCAAACAGCCCCGATTTCTGTCATAGTTGGTGAGAGACGACAGGTTGTTTTTTTGCGCGCCGCTGCTGCCTTTGTGTAATTGTTTCCTTCATGGTTGCACGGTAGACTTACCTTTGCGATGAAGGGAACTTATTGGAGAAATGCCTAAGGGACGCAATGGGCCTGAGCGACGACAAGGATCGCATTGTGATAAACGTGGGAGGGATCAGACATCAGACATACCGCAGCACCCTGCGCACTCTACCTGGCACCCGCTTGTCCTGGTTGGCCGAACCTGATGCACCCAACCACTTTGACTATGATGCCAAGATCGAGGAATTTTTCTTCGACCGCCACCCCGGCGTGTTTGCACATATCCTCAATTACTACAGGACAGGTAAACTGCACTGCCCGGCTGATGTCTGCGGGCCCCTCTATGAGGAGGAACTGGCCTTCTGGGGCATTGATGAGACAGACGTGGAGCCATGCTGCTGGATGACCTATCGCCAGCACCGGGAGGCAGAGGAGGCCCTTGATAGTTTCGGCGGGGGGGGCCTGTTAGACCTGGGGAGCGATGATGCGGAGCCAGAGCTGGAGCACACTGCTGAGGATGATGTGGATGAAATGACAAGGAGGCTGGCGCAGGGAGACACTCATGATGCCAGGAGCGGCAGCCTGTGGAGCCGGTGGCAGAAACATGTTTGGGCTCTGTTTGAGGACCCTTACTCCTCTAAATATGCAAGGGTGAGTTGCTTTTAAGTCTGTTTGGTTTTGTTCTTCTTATTGAACCTCGCGAGGAGTTATCAAAAACACAAGATGTTTCACTGCCGGCATGAAACAGTCAAAGATGCATGAAAGTTTAGTTGTCAAATGTGTTGGTGAGACAAAGATTGATTGGTATGGGAGGTTTCAAGAGGCTTTTGATGACCTTGAAATTGCCCTCCCAGGGGTCTCCACAGCAGGGATGAGACTGTACAGAGAAGGAGGGGCGGAAAAATCAGCCAAAGACCTCATCTGTCAAAATCATTTACATGCAAATCATCACTTCCGCCCTCCTCTATCTGTAAGGAGGAGATAAAGGGTGATTGTTGCTCTCGCTGGTTTTTGGATTGATATTTCCAGGGCACAAGAATCCCTGAGCAGCCTGGCTCTGAGCTTAAATAGGTCAGATACACATTAGGAGAGCAGATCTTTGGCACCAACAGGACTTTAGTGGCAGACTTCCAGACAAAAATTGGGTTGCTGTTCGAGGTGACATTTTTGGTCATTGTTATGGGCAGTTTTCCATCTGGGCGTAAAGCCTCTTGATGGTGACAATGAAATGACTTTACACCTTCTGATTTTTTTGTGTTTTTTGGACCACTGCCCCCTGCAAAGACCGCTGTGCTGCCCGCTGCTTTAACAGCTGTTGCACTGATTGGTGTAATTACTTACCAGGCCCCATCCAGCAAGTGTAAACTGTATTGACATGTTCTCACTCTTACAGCAAGCATTAGTGAAAACAGTTTAACCAACACACATCTTTCAGATTTCAATTTCTGGATGACATGTCCCAAAGCGGAAGACTCCTCAGTTGTGTCCCATATTTAACAGTGAGCAGGACAAAGCAGAGCCAAGATTGACAACGCTCCACCAAGACAGGCAAGAAGATTAATTAGAAGCGAGCCTCTTAGTTAATTACAGACTCTATTCACAGTGGATACATCAGTGGAAAACCCCTGTCACTGTGTATCACTGTAGGCCTGTGGTGAGCCAGCAACAGTGAGAATTAGCCAATAAGGAGCAAACAATCTTCGCCTGTCGCCCTCCCTCCAGACCAAACTGTTCCTAACCAGCACAAAGTCACATAATTTACTGTAAGAGGCGGACAGATCAGAGGCAGTGTTTGTTTAACAGTTTGAGGGGAGGGATGTTCTGAGGGCTGAGAGTCTAAGAATGAGGCTTTATCACACTGAAGCGTGATGGCAGTGATGGTGGTGTTTATTTTTCCAGTTCTCTTGATAATGATAGGCTGGACAAAATAACAAGTACACCTACAAATTAGGACTATTTTCATCATTGAGAAATCGATTTTCGATTTCTTCTCTCAAATAGTTGAATAAGGAGACACTGGAAAATTACCCATCACAACTTTGTAAAGCCATTGTTGGCATATTCAAACTGCTTGTTTTGTCTGTCCAAAAATCAAGGAGATTCAGTTTGCAATCATAGAAAACTAGTAAAACCAGTGATAATTCTCATTTTATAAGCTGGAGACAGTTAATTGGGAGCACTTTTGCTAGAAAAAATTAATTGAAACTGTAGATGCCAGTTAATTTTCTGTTTAGCTAATTGATTTGTTATTTCAGCTATACTGTTAATGAACCTAAAATATAAGATATTTGTTCATACTGTATTGATGTGATGTTGCAGGTCAGTCACCAGAAAAAATGCTGGTATTGCATGCTTCTGCAAACCACACATATGTTACACTTGAACATTTGATATAAAACATAACATTTTTACGATGGCATAGTTTGGATTCCAAGTATTGGAGCTCATTTTCTTACCAGAAGGAGGAAGGGATGATGGATGGAGTGACAACTAGTCGTGCAAAGCAACAAACATCAGCAGACCACTGATAGAGACCAACAAACAACAAATGGGTATTTTTTAACAAGAGGCCAGGAAATGTTCAGCTGTGTTTGTAGCGCCATAAGTGCAGATATTTGTATCAAGAGGTAAGACAATTCCAGCTGTGTTTTTAGCTACAAAATTGGGTAATTATTAATGGGGGATTGGTACATTTCCAACCATGTTTTTAGCAACAAAAGCAGGGATTTTTTTCATGCGAGGTTGGAACATTTCCAGACAAATTTGTAGTAACAGAAGTGGGTATGTTTTAATTTGAGAGTGAGACATTTCCAGCCATATTTCTAGCAACTGTTTTTTTTTGTTTGTCTTGTTTTTTAACAAACATCAGGACATGTTGTGTTTGTGACAAAAAAGGATTTTTTTAAACAAGAGGTTAAAAAATATCTAGCCAAGTTTGTATTTTTAAGAAACGTTGGGATATGTCCAGCTGTGTTTGAAGCAACAGAAGAAGGTTTTGTTCAATGAGTAGTCAGAACATTGCCAGTCACATGTGTAGTGACAAAAGCGGGTTATATTTATCAGGAGTCAAGGTGTTTCCTGATGCATTTGTAGCAATAAAAGACTGTGTTTTTTTAACGACAGGTTGAGACATTTCCAACTGCGTTTTTAGTGAGGGTTGAGGCATTTCTTGCCAAAGTTGTAGTGACAAAAGAGGGTTTTATTCAACAAGGGTAGGGGCATTTCTTTCTCTGTTTGTAGCAACAAAAAAAGGTGCTTTTTAATGAGGTCAAGACATTTTCAACAGTGTTTGTATTATCCAAACTGGGTATTTTAGGCTAAAAAATGTTTTTCTGACACTAACAAAGTGTTTTTTGTGACGAAACTTAACCACACATTCACCACAGCATTGTTACTACATAAAATTGAAATCAGAACATCAAGAAACATAACTTTTTATCATATCCACTACATATGAAACATACAAATGTAACATATCTATAATTTGCAGAAATGTGCAGTGCAAACATTAATTCTAGCAATTGGGTTGAGTGTTGACAGTTAACACCTAGGGATGTCCCCGAGTGGTGTGTGACCCATTTAGGGGGATGTCACTAAACTTATTCAGGAATATGCACCACATAAATTTGGACACAGGTAGATAGGACACTTAAACAAATCAGCAATTAATCAAAATTAGCACAAATCATCTGACAATCAATCTGTTGCTCTTGGGGCCCCTGATGGTATGGGGTCCCAGACCCATCTGCCCACTTTGCCCAGTTTATATTCCAGCATTTGCTGTTGAATCCAATCTGTTACTTGAGGTCGCAGTTTTCAATGTGGTTGAATTGGATTGTATTATATTCTAGGGTGTACTTGTTATTTTGTACAGTACATACTGTAGAGGGGGTGGACAAAACAACAATATTATGCAATCCAATACAACAGCACCAAATACACTCTACTAATGCCTCAAAAACTGACACACTATCTCTCTCAGACTATAACAACTCAAGAAAAACATTAATAGCTTGACAAAGGCGCATTTTAAATAATTTTGTGTCTGATTGCATTTAACTGTAAAGTGCCCTTTTTTGCCACGCTCCATTTCAATATGGACATTTTTTTTTATTTAAAACTAATTCAAAAACTCATAAAAGCATTCACATGTCATATTAAAGTGTTTAAACTGCAATGAGTCTCCATCTTAATCCTCGTCCAACTGGTGTGTGTCCTCTTTGCTCAGCGTGAGCAGTATCTCTGAACAAAGAGGACAACCCTGCTGACAGAACAGAGGTCGGCATGCAGTATAGTCTCCGCTAACGCACAGCTTCCCTCCGGACCATCATACTAACATGGACGAGAAACAGACATTCATAAGCAGCAGCGATTTCCTCAGCACAATGCGATGAGTTACCAGTGCTGAGATGCTATGAGGAGGGCCTGTTTTTCATCTTGAGCTGCGTGACAAACTGTGAATGGACCTGACTGACTAAGACGCTGTGTTTCCTTTGCTCAGTGGAATACATGTAAGACGTCCTCGTGCCCAGATATGCCCTACTCCAACTAACCTCCTCCCAGCTACTTAACAAGGCTGTGCATTAGTTTAAGCAGCACTAAAGACACTCACTTGCCCTTATAAAGACATCTTCATGCAAGAACAAACTGCTATTGATCCAATATTTTGTGATTCATAGGATGATTAAGTAGCTATCCACGCTGTCTGAATCTTTGTCCACCAACTCTGATTTGTTGACATCAGATTCCCATTGAAGTTATAGCAGTTACTCCATCTGCAGCTGTAAACCAGTAAGGTATGATCAGCACAGGATAACATGAGGATAGGGCTGTAATCAATACCCAGGAGAGAACACTGTATCTCTTACACCCATGTGGTATGCATCAGAAATATCAGAGCCTAAATGTGATGAAATCTGATCCTCTAATCAATACAAAATGAAGGCTAAAGCACCAATTCGCCATTAAGGGAAATATAGGTCTCTCATACAAGTCTGTCATCAGCTCAGCAAGCCTCTAAGCTCACTACCATTCCCAAGAGTTGATCATCTGGATAGTATGACCTTGTGTAGGGAAGACCTACTGTACTGTGGTGATGGTGCTTTGAGGGAAGAGCCCCTCCTAATTTTAGTCATGTGGGTTAATGTCCCGTCTCCTGCTGCTGCTGGCTCTTAGTAATTCTAATGTAGGATGCCTTTGAAAATGCCATGACCTTGAGATACAGCGGAGGGAGGAGAAGGAAGAACGGCGAGCTTGCATTGATTGTCCCTTTTACAGTGACACTTCTGAATCAAGACACATAGAGAGCGGGGGGTGGGGGGTGTGTGTCAATGCCGCTGTCACTGTCAAACCAGACAGCATTGTCTCCGATAATAGATTGAATTGCATTGTGACGTGCTAAGAATGGCTGCTGGGCGTTGAGCTTGATTACATTGCATGAATTACTGTGCTTCTCTTTGTCCTTCTCCCCCCTCCTTCTCTCTCCCCCTCTATTTCTTCTTCTGCACCCTGTGTACATTTCCTGCCCAGTGGGTGGCTCTGGCTTCGCTGTTCTTTATTCTGGTGTCCATCACCACCTTCTGTCTGGAGACCCATGAGGCCTTCAACCCCATCATAAACCGCACTGAGGTGGAGGTGGTGGACAACATCACAGTGGAGCACACCTACCAGGAGACTGAGACTGCGCTCTACCTCACCTACATTGAAGGCGTTTGTGTGGTGTGGTTCACTTTTGAATTTCTAATGCGAATAACTTTCTGCCCGAATAAATGTGACTTCATTCGGAACGCCCTGAACATCATCGACTTTGTGGCCATCCTGCCCTTCTACCTGGAGGTCGGCCTCAGCGGGCTCTCCTCCAAGGCAGCTAAGGACGTGCTGGGCTTCCTGAGAGTCGTCCGCTTTGTGCGGATCCTGCGTATCTTCAAGCTGACGCGTCACTTTGTGGGACTGAGGGTGCTGGGCCACACGCTGAGGGCCAGCACCAACGAGTTCCTGCTCCTCATCATCTTCCTCGCCCTCGGTGTCCTCATCTTTGCTACCATGATCTACTACGCTGAACGGACCGGCGCTAACCCCAACGACCCTCGAGCCAGTGAGCACACACACTTCAAGAACATCCCGATCGGATTTTGGTGGGCTGTGGTGACCATGACGACCCTCGGCTATGGAGACATGTACCCTCAGACGACCTCCGGCATGCTGGTCGGAGCCCTGTGTGCCCTGGCGGGTGTGCTGACCATCGCCATGCCTGTTCCTGTGATTGTCAACAACTTTGGAATGTATTACTCTCTGGCCATGGCGAAACAGAAACTACCAAAGAAAAAGAACAGGCATATCCCTCGGGCACCCCAACCGGGTTCTCCAAACTTCTGTAAGTCAAGCATCAGCTCCCAGCACCCGAGCCCCATCCCCAATGACGACGTTTTCGAGATAAAGTTTCAAGGTAAGAAACAAAGATGATGTGTTCTCTGATATGCTGTCGTCTCATCACTTCTCTGTCCTCCTGAAGCAGCCGCAGCGCTACTCAGCTGTTTCATTGTGCGTCTGTTCCCACACTTCAATCAGCTGATGATTCAGGCATGAGATTAAACAAATGAGTTTCCCACCGCAAACAATCAATAAAATATGTGATGAAGAGCCTGTTCTGCTCTGGATAGGAGAATAGAGAGATTGAGGCTGACCGTGAGTAATCTTGCTATTGATTTTGCACTTCTTAATGCAGTGTTTTACTCCTCCTATCTGTTAAGACTAACTGAAAGTATGTAATCACCACTTTTTCGTGGTGTTAAAGGTATACTATGCAGGATTGTTGGTTACCTTTTTGTAAACACACTCGCCAGCAAAAGTGACAGTAAAAGCCACTCTCGTTTGGTGTTTCACCTTGCTTTATTTGCGTTTTTTTACCCAGTGCTGAGTGCCTTAGACACCTGCTACTTATGGCCTGAAACATTTTTTTAAAAGGCCCAGCTTCACCTGAGGACTGTGGGGGTACATGCCCATAAACATCTCAAACACAGAAAATGAGAAATAAATGAGAAAATACAAGCAGATGGGAGAGTCTCTCAACCACCACACTCTTCTCGTTAGTCATAAGTGATGACTGAGAAGGATTACTTATGCATGAGTCTACACATTGTTTCTGCAAAAGTCCTACATAATATAGCTTTAAGAACATGTAAGAAAACATATGAGTCACTTGATTTCCTCTTGAAGTCCTGTGGTGGCATTGGTGTGAAGATAAATTGACATTTGATACAGTTTGTGCTCAAAAACATACAGAGTGCAAAGCAAACATTACACAGCAGCTATGCACGCAGTATTATTGTAAGAGTTAATCCCTGTGTGTATGCAGGTAGTAGAATGTGAAAACTGAAAATATATTAAAAAATGTGGCACTTCAAACCTGAAAAAAAGCTGCTATATGAAAAGCAAGGCAAATTTATTTACATAGCACGTTTCATACACAAAGGCAAGCCAAAGTACTTTACAGATTACACAGGTAAAACACAAACGAGGCAACCTCTAGCTCATCTGGTTGAGCGTGCGCTCAGCGATAGGCTGAGTCCTTTGCAGCGGCCCATGTTCGATACCAACCCACAGTTCTTTGCTGGGTGTCATCCCCCTGCTGTCTTTCCCCTTTCCTGTCAATCTACAGCTGTCTTATCAATAAAGACAAAAATGGCAAAAAAAATCTAAAGACATAAATGATAAAAGGAAACAATCAAAAGCACATATAAAAAAAGCAAAAAGGCAAACAGGTAACAGCACACAGAGTGAAGCAATAAAACAAACAAATACAACAGAAATGAAGGTGAAGTGAGGAAGATTTAAGGGAATTTAGTGGCATCTAGCAGTGACGATTGCAGATTGCAAGCAGCTGAAACTTCGACGTTTAGGAGGTTTGTATCGGGAGCCAATTATCTGCAGAGGTCTCCTTCTATCCAAAACATATGGACCCTGCGATTTAAACCGGTTAAAAAAAAACAGAATAAAGCAATTTCATGTTAAAAAATCTGTCTTGTTTTCAATGCAGATGGGCTTCTAACTACGGTGGCCGATGTCAAAACTCAAAAACATGAATGGCCCTGTCTAGAGCCAGTGTTTGCTTTGTCCATTCTGGGCTAATATAGAAACATGACGATCTCCATAGACTAGGAGCGGTTCCCTATAGAAATATAAATGGCTCATTTATGCTCAACGTTATATACAATGGCAGAGGCAGAGAGGATGGAGATGGAGACGGACAGAGTCTTCTGTCCGTGATCTAGTACAGAATTCTCCATCCACAAAGCGGGATGGATTTAATGGCCTTACAAACCGCTGTTGTCACAACACTGTCTCCATTAAAAGGTACAATATAATGACCTCCTCCACTGCCGCTGCTGTTTGTTTTTTTGTAAAACTTTTGACTCTGCCCGCTAGTGCCATTTATTGGCTGTATTTATGCCATCATAAAAGATGCATGGAGATGAGGGCAGTGATATTAATGTTTGTTCAAGACACACATATCTATTTTCGTATGTTAAGGGAGCATAAATGAGCCTTAAGGTAAACATGATTCTTATTTTCAGGTGATTATATTATTATATTATATTATATTATATTATATTATATTACATTACATTACATTACATTTCTGCCAATATCCCCCTAATTTCTACACACAGGACCTTTAAAAGACACTAATTAAAAGCAGTGGTGAACATATAGGTCTTTAAAGCGGTCCGAATTGTCACAGGTCTTCTGATAATTTAATCCAACTTTGAGCAGCATTGAGGCAAAAAGCTGCTACACTGTGTTTAAACCAGTTTTTGTTGTTGTTTTTCCTTTATTGTTGTATTGTAAAAAGATTCCAAGCTTAACGGTGAGGCAGCTAACGCAGCGTTGGCCAACGAAGATTGCCCTCATATAGACCAGGCCATATCTCCGGAGGAAATCTTCAGCCCCAGCGACAGAGAGCGGCCCTGCTTCCTGGTCACCACTGCTGAACGCCCCAACCACACAGGGGGCAGAGTGAGGAGGGGTACGTACAGTAACAGCCAATCACAGGCCCCCGTAAGACACTGACACCCTGTACACCGTAGACAGGACACGCTCTTTTTTTCCTTCTCTTTGCTGAGTGTTACGCCTCAGTGTTTTCCACAGTCTCATACACACACACACACACACACACGCACAACAACAAAAAACCTCTTATTACACACTTTCACAGCAGCTGCTTCTCCTCAATCATCCCTTTGGGAATTGTATATATTTCAATTCACACTCACATCTGTTAAGGCCAAGCACAATCACCACAAATGTCAATAATAATTGTCCACATCTACATAATATATTTTTTGATACCATGCATAATGTAATACCCCTATTTATTTACCAGTAAGAAAGCTATTTTCGATATGATCTAGAATGTGTTGTCTTACATGCCTAAGAGAGTATTTATGTGCTATGTGTGTACCATGTATGTATATGTGTTTTAATGATAAATACCATGCAGGATCCTGACTTATGAGTACATTGCTCTTGACCATAATGGTGCATGAAGTGTCTTGCTGATGGGTGCTATCAGTATGGTGAAGGAGCACAACACAAATGGTGGAAGGCTAAATATTATTATTAATTTTATTAAGAGCTAAATTCTAATTTAATGATTTTTACACTTTAATGCCAAGCTGAAATACTTTTTTTTTTTTTTTTTTAGGATTAATCTAAAAACATTCCTCTAATTAAATCATGTTAGTCAATGAGTGCAACCAGCACATCACCAGTAAATGGCCTACAGTTTGAAATTCTACCTGTAGCTTGAGAATACATTCCCTGCCTGAGGTGCCTAACTTTTCAAGTCTTTTATAGTGTTATACTCCAAACCATTCCAGTACCACCCGGTGCATGCTGTTGTACTCCTGATGCACTCAATGCATGGAGAATAATAATCTGTCTCAAGTCTGTGTTGACCTGTTTCTTTGGAGACAAAAACAAGAAAGCAACAGGTGTAGTATTACCAGTGAGGAAACAGCCAAAAACAGTCTGTCATGGATTCAGTGCTGCAGTGTTACTCAGAACGTTCTCTGTTTTTCAACTGAAGGTTATGAAAAGCCTTGGAGCCTTAACAGCATGTCTGGCATGAGCGGGGATGCCTCTGGAGTGTCCTCAGTGTCCGCCCTGCCCTGCAGCCCACCTTGTCTAATGCAGCACTCACATTCTCCCATCCCATCCATTATGTAGCATGGTTGAGTAGCAGACACAATGCCATTGGAAGGCCAGTCCACACTCCTCCTTCTTATCTTACCTGTCAAATTTTGCTTTTTACACTTGCCTTCACTCTTGCTTTCTTTTTTTTTCATTTTTATTTCATTATTTTTCTGGAAAACTGTATCTTAACTGTGTCTAATACTCAAGCTTTACCCAAGTGGTCTCCTTGGGTGTGTCATCATATCCTAGACTAGACAACATTGGCACATGCCACTCTGCATGGGTCACCTCAGTTGCAGACAAAGCACTGTTCAGGCTAACCCCACTCTTTCCTTGTGTTTACATCATTGCCTGTTGCTCTGTTGCTTTTGATCTCACATACTCTTCTGCCGGTAACTTTTATCTCATCTGCTTTTTACAATTTTGTGAAAGAAACTTTCATAAGATGTAACCCCTGCTAATAATATGCTGGACATTAACACTACATGGCTCTGAAACATATCCAAAAGGTACCATTGCCAGCTGTTAAGGGAACTCCTCTAAAGTGCTTTGTACGTTGCAAAGTAGAGACGTTATTATTCTGAAAGTGCAATCCAGACGAGGCTCAATGTTATCTGAGTGGCCATTTAAAAAAATCTAAAAAATGAACATGATGTTCATGGTGTCCAATGCAATATGGAGATGATGACAATTCCTATGATACTAGTGATGAATACATTTTAATGTCAACAGAACTAAAACTGTTTTGTTCATTTGCATGAACTGCATGAGAAATTATGTTCAACAAGAAGCTAACTGTATCGCAGTACCTGTAAGAAAAAAAAAAAAGTTTTTTCTTTCAAAAGCTTCTAAAGCTTTGTCATTTTTTATGCATTTTTGAGACAGCTTTACAAGAGACTCAGTCACAGCAGAGATTTTTATGTAGCCGCCATTCTTTGCCTTTCCCCAAATTCATATATTTATTTTCTTGTATTAATTTGACTGGGGCCTCCGACTAAAATAGCGTGATTTGACTTGAACGATCTGTCATAAAGCCAACTAATGCTGTTATGAGCATAAATAGTTTTTATACAAATATATTTACTGGTAGTTATTAGTTTTTAAAACAGTATCCGTAGTCTGCAGCGACTTCTATTACTGCTGCAGTGCCTAAATTAAGGCAATACTCATGAATTATTAAACAACGGTGCCTTCATACCTGGCGAGGCAAAGTTAAAGTGAGTAATAAATTGACAGTATAATAAATAAGTGCTCCCAGTGTAGCATCAGTACACTTTATACCATGCTCATAACAGTGTAACGAAAGCTTTATTTTGTACGGTGCACCTTGTACCTTTTGCACCACCCTTGTACCCTTAAACACAGTCAATTGGTTATTATTGTTACACCATAAAACACATAGGATTTAAGCATTTATTGGCAGGAGAAAAAAAACAACAGCTGACTTTATAGTCCCCATCTCAAGAAATTTTTGTATGATAAAGCACAAATTACTAAAGGGGACCAGGCGACTCTACAGAGCCAAAATATATTGAGCTACCAGAGAAGTCACGATGACTTTGGCAGCATGTATGTCTATTGATTTAAAACATCGATACTGTTACTGTTACATGTATTGATGCTGTCCCAATAATTATGCACAATTTTTTCAGGGCACTTTAACAAATTTTATGTTTGACCAATCAGAAATGTCAATTTCTAGAGGAAGGTAGAAGTATAGCAACTCATCTTAAGTTTTGTTTTTATCCTGAATGAGCAGAGTTTTACATTTCAAGTCATGTCTCTTGTGGTAATTAATGGACGTTATATATTTAAGAAAAAGAAAAAAAACCTTGTGAAGATTTGATGTGAAGAGATGCAGGTGAATTATATGCTCATGCAATTCAAGTGAAAAAAAAATTACAACACAGCATGGGATGTGGGTCTACTTGGGGAAAGGTAAATGCATGTATTTTCCATTTATGCAACAGAAAAGTATTCAAATAAAATATGTAAATACAAGTCCTTGCATGAAATAAATTTTATACACAATGAGCGTTTAGACTCCGTTTTTCTTCAACAGCACATGCATACATACATCTTTCCTTTCCCACTAGCTCACAGCTAGTGCTTTGAACTGCTGTTTGACCCTCAGTTTTCCCCATGCCTGGGTCAAAGAGAGCCTTAAAAAAAACCTAAAAAACGAGGTGACTGTGAGAGCATGACGCAAAATATACAAACGCATGACAATGACCGAACTACTGTACATCAACCTGTAAAACGCAGCATGACTGGGCATGTTTATTAACCGATTCAAGAGTCTAACCTCTGCACACAGACAGTACATCGCTGTCTGATGCCTTGGCTACGCATGGGAAATACATGGTAAACCTGTCGTTTACCATGAGGAACTAATGGAGCACATTTTCTTTACTCTCCAAGCTAGTGTCATGTCTCATCCCTCGCAGAGGTATCCATCATCGCCATCATTTCCAACATTCTACATAATTTGTGTAATAATTTATTTTTGTTATTGTTTTTTTATATGTTTATAGAGACCCAGCGACAGCACCGGAGCAGACAACCAACAGAGTCAGTTTGTGTTATGAACCATGGTGTCCCAACCACTATGTGTATGACCCATAATGGCCCATCACCCACCTGATAGTGCTGTAGCATTGTTGTGTGTATTAACTTAGTCTTTTTAAATGGGTGTGACAGTGACAACCTGTACATCACAAACTCAGCATAGATGTAGCACTGAGGAAGTTTTGTTGTCAAGCCTTATGTAGCTCAGTATCTGTGACTGGTTACTGTGTTGTAATTTGTGTGCCTATATTTTTGGTGTGTGCCAGTGCTGTAAATACGCTTTTTTTGTGTGCTGAAGTTGTGTGTACCCAATGTTTTTTGAGTGATCATCAAATATCTGTGTGCTTCTTCTGTTGAAAGAAAAAAAAATGTTGCTCCGATTTTAATCACCCCAGCAAAAAAAAAAAAGAAAAAAAAGAAAACTGTCATGTGTCATGTCAGCCAGGCTTAACAGTTGGAAACAAAACGTTAAACTTTGCACTGTCATCATCACATCTTTGTAGACTTTTGCACTGTTTTGCACCAGTGGACTTTTAACATTCCTTTGATATGTTTTCAGCCATCAAAGAGATAACATCCACAAAAAAAAAAAGGGTCATACTGACAAAAAATCCCAACACTCTTACCTTGTATTAATGAGGCATTAGAAAGTGTGCTACTAAGAATTGGTAAATAATTGTTTGGTTGATCAAAACTTATAGAGAATTATTCAGAAAAAGAATAAAAAGATACTCAACATAAATCTTTGTACTTAGCTACATTTGGATTATTAAAGCCAGCTTATATGTAAAATACATTGACTCATATCACAGCTTAACCAGTCATAATTGTTCTTTAGTATATTTTTAATTGACAATCATGTAGAATTGATTATTTTTTTCTGCACATTTGTAAACTGACGTATTAACATGTATTACTAACCAATGCCAAAACATTACACACTGGACAAGTGCCTCTGTTATGCAAATTCTTCTAACCATTCAGGAGTATAGCTTAACACATATTTTATTTCAAATTAGTCATGAGTCACCAGCCATTGAAAACAAGCACCAGTCAATAAGCACACAGATACAATACGGACCCCCGTAGGGATCAGCTTCTGAAGGCAAGTAATGAGCGTACCTAATTAAAAACAGAAAGGAGAGCTATTGACTGCAGTCTACCGCTTCATTGTTTGTGTGGAAAAGTTAGTGGAAAGGGACCAACTTTTTACCAAACAACTGCAAACACACTGCCAACAACCTACTGAGATCTGTGTGCAGTCAGGTACAGCAGATCAGAATCTGCCATCAGAGCTGAGCACAAATAAGGGGGGACAGTGTGCTGGTCATTGTCCGACACGGAATAAACAACAATAACAGCAGCTGTTACAAAACGGAAAAAAAAACACAACTAAGAGGCAACTAAAGGTGCCGTTTAGTGAGACTTCAGAGTGTGTGTGTTTTGAACACCGTGCATTTTGTGGTTAGTTATCTCAATAAGGTGTTCAGTGATCGCTTTGATTGGTTTGTTGTTTAGGGATTTTTTGTGTCTTTTTTGACCAATACAGTTCAGGCTTGTACAATAAATAGTGATAAATAAAAAAAACACAGAAATGATCAATTTTTCAACGAGTGCTCATTTATTTTTTTCAAACTAATCCAGCTATAACATTAACTTAACTTTCACTGATGCATAATTTCAGTGATTTTTTTGTTCTTTTATTGTTTAATTTGCATAAATCATACAGATAAAATAAAACTTTTAAATTAAAAAGAGTGAATAAATTGCATGAGTAAGCAATTATGAGTCCTGCCTTCGCCCTTGACCGTAGCACAGACTTCAGACCTGCAGTTGGTCCCTGGTGCTGCACTGCGGCCGCCCACAGCTTATAAATATGTAGGTTGGGTCAAATGCAGCGGGCGAACTTCCCCCAAGAGGGATTAATGAAGTATACAGTGCAAAAAGTGGTGCAAATGAGCAAACAGGACATCAAAGAATATGACACAGACTGCCAAGAATATAAATAAGTGATGGACAGTTGCCAAAGAAAAAATACTGCATGTCTACGTGGTAAATCAACTGTATGAAGTGCAGAGATTGACTGCCTCCTGACACTCAAGATCACAGCAATAAAACAGCTGACATGGATGGAGCTATAGCACCAGTCTGGTCCATCCCTCACATGATCCATAGCGGCTACATTCAGGACGACAAACATGGCAGGTGGACCAGCAGCCGTAGGCATGGCCATGTCTTGCAGAGCCACTGGCCCCAGTCATGTCCATCAAAGTGATGGGCTGGTCAGAGAAATGATGGCCTCTGTCCGCATGGAACATAACTCAGCCTGTGTCCAAACACACCACAGTATTTATGACGACAGCAGTTTAGAGCTTGATCTTTTCAAGGAGCTCAGGAAGTCAATTAAAAAGTGAAAGTTATTGTATATTCAAAGGCACTTATATGCAAAGCACCAATAAGACACTCAATCAGTCAGTCCTTGTGTTTCTCTTGTCTCCGATCGCCTTATGCTGATTAAATGCTCCTGTTCCGCTGTAACTGTGTCATTGTAGAGATTCAGTCTTGAGTCAGTGGTTGAAACGCAAACTGCCATTGAGTGTCCGGCTCCACAGCCAATGAGGAGAGGTCTGAGACCAGAAACAAGCTGCGGCTGAAAGATGTTGCTTTGTGAACCGTCTCCACACATCCCATGTTCGTTCCAGCCCCAGGAGAGGAGACACCCCCCTGAAAAGGAGGAGAGGGGTTATGGGTCAGTGGAGCTGACAGGAGGAAGGGACGGGGCTGCAGCACTGTACCGTGTAGGCTAAAATTAGTAGCCTCAAGAAAAAAAAAAAAAAGGCTGGGTGCAAAAAAACAAAAACAAAACACACACACACACACACACTCTCTCTCTCTCTCTCTCTCTCTCTCTCTCTTTCTCTCTGTCCCCAGCGCTGACACTCAGCCAGCAATAAAACCTCCCTGCTCCTCACAGCTGGTGAGCTTGTTGGTGGGTGTGGTCAGGTCTGCATCACCGAGGAGACACGTGCCATGGCAACACAGTTACCTAATAGGCTCCATTGCCATGGCAACAGAAGCGAGCTTGCTTTCTCAAGGGTAACACATCGTCAAGCTTTCCTCATCCTGCAGTTGTGTGTCTTTCATGCAATCTTTTCATTCCTTTCATTGAGGGGGGTTTCTTTGTTTCCTTTCCAGCTCGTCTTTGAAAATCGGTGGCATCAGAGATTCGTCAACTGACACATTTGCTTTCGGCAGTTAATAGAAGATGATATCATGCCAGCAACTTGTGCCAATGTGACATTCTGCCAGATAAGGCTTAAACGTTACAAACATACATGTTGCTCGGTCTTTAACATACTGCATGCATTAATAACTGCATGAGTCTCAGTGTTTGGTTAAGGTTATTCAGTAAACATCCTGGTTCTCGTTTATGGGTGAGCTTAAAGTGTTGACATGTTTCGTTCATAGCAGGAAAAATCCGTGTTTTGGTGCCGTGCTCAATTCATGGACTCACTGACTGGAGTACAGCACATCAGTGTTTCCATGGCAACAAAGTGCCTGCACAATATTCTGCACAACAAAGGGATAAAAAAAAATCAAGACACTCAAGCCAAAAGCAATTTCCTTGTAAACAAATCCCGTCACTTGGTTTTAGATTTGACAATTTAAAATCTAATTAACCAAACCACAGTGACATAATCTGCAGGACTTACATTGTACTACACACACTACAGAACCGCAGCCAAGGTGTTTGTCCTCATACTGTGAAGTTCAAAATGTTCACATTAACAAAAAAATCTTTCCTCAGATTGGATGAGCTGTGCCCACAGCGTCTTTGGCCTGTCTCCCACTTCTGACCACGACGACGAATTTCATACATGAGGAGTACTTCCTCAGGTGCGAATGGGCAAAGGCTGAGCAGGCAACAGATATCATGAGCAGCATGCATTGCTCTCCGTTCCTTTCCGCCTGACCTACTTCAGCACCAGAAATAGCAGCACTCAGGTCTCTGCTTCCAATCCTGTTTTGCTATTTCATTGCTCCTGCCGCCGCGCTCCAGACAGGAGGAGGAGAAGAGGAAGAGCATGGGCAGAGGAGCAGAGGAGCAGAGGAGCCGAGTGCAGGAGGTTCACATGAGCTCTCCATGTACTGCTTTCTCATCACATCACTGAACTCCTGAGAGCACAGAGCTGTGCTTTGTGAGAACAGCCATTATGACAGACACTCTGCGTTAACTATTTCCTAATTATAATGGCATTTCCACTTAACTGCTCAAATTGGTCAGAACATTAAAAGTGGATGGCCACTTTCTTGTAGAAATACCAGCAATGTCCAGCGTTTTCTCTCTAATGGGACCCTGTGCTTGTGTTTCACTGTTCATCTGTGGTATGTATGTTCATGCCGATGCCGAAAAAAAGTGGGTCAGTGTTCAAAATTTAATGCAAAAGATTCTACTTCCAAAATGTTTTCTGGAGCTAGTCGGGGAGTATAGAAAAGCAGGAGACTTTTGGCGAGCCTGGAGGAAATGAAAGCACATTTCATCTCTTTGGAAATCCCACGAGGAGCCACAAACACTCAAATATGTCTGTGTTTGTTCAGTATTATTTGAAAGGATGTGTGCAGCCACGATGTGTATGTTCTGTTGTCATGTGGATGAAGGGGAGACCACTTTCCAAACACTGGAACTGGAAAAACATGTCTGTAAAATGTGTGTGGTTAATTCAGCTCTATTGCAGGCCTGTTCGGGTAATTGCCTTTTTCAATGATACCCATCTATCCATGCTAATTACTTCCTGATTCAAAGGCCACAGAGCAACAAGCTGACCTCAGAAATCCTCTGCAGCGTTACCAGAAGGATTAATATTTCACATCATGTTGAACTGTAATGTAATAGATAGCACCCTTTCTCATTCTTTGATTCAATGTGTATTCCCTATTCTTTTATTTAGTACGAGCCAGAGTCATGTCAGGCCAAAGGTAGAGTCTCTTGTTTCAGGCACTTGCACCTATTGAAACCATTACTGTTAAGTTCAGACTATTTCTGCTACCGCTCTTCCTTGATGTATCTTCCAGTGCAGTTGTGTGTCATGCTAGATGTTTATCTATTCTGCAGTAACATAACATGGTTCCAATATGTTTTTTTTTAAGAATACACTCACCTACAATGGCAAGGTTATGCTCAGATCCGCATGCAATCTGTAGAGAAGAAGAGTAAGAGGTATTTAAAATCTGTGCTGAAAGCAGATAATTTTAAGACTTTAATATGCACAATTTGTTATGCCTACGTGAATACTGAGATCCTTTGTCACAAAACTTCTTTGAAACAAATAAAATTCCATGTGTCAATATGTAGTGATCCAGCGTTTATTCAAAACTGCATACATGAGTGCACTAAACGCAAGTAACATTAGCGATGGTTTTGTCTGTAAATGCATTAGAGGCCCTGATATAAACGCCCTCACTCTGCAGTGCATCATCAAAGAACAGAGCAGAAACTGTAGAAAAGCCAGCTCATTCATAAAAGCTTAAACACACTGCTGCTGGGCTGTCTGTAGGAGCAACTGTCTCAGGACAGCTGTGCCTGCCTTTGATGAGCAAAATATGAACATAGAACAGAAGAGGACAGAGAGAGTACAGCACAATCAGTGAACAGAGAAATTAGAAAAAAAGAGACACAAATACAGATCATAATGCATACAGACGGTTCAGAAAAAAAAGAAAAATATCTTCAAAGGTTAGATGATTATAACAACACTTTAAATAAAAGTAAATAAAATTAAACCTTTGAACCCTGAAAAAGTTGGTTAAATTTCTTCCAGAACTATAGGAAAATAGACAATGACCAACCAAGAAATGTTCCACGAATTGTAGGACATTTTTAAATTTAGTTTAAATTTATGTTTTCTTTTGTTTTCTTCTTTTAAAGCTTGGGAAAAATGACTGAGAAAAAAGAAAAGGCAAGAGGAAAGTGATAGAATTATCATAATTACATATGTAAAATGATGTTAGTGCATTATTATAATTTTTTTAGGTCATGTCCTTGTTTGGTTTTTTACTTTCTTTTTTATTTTACTTTATTTTTTTTTTTGTAAATTTTCATTTCATTTTCTTGTATTCTTTATTAATTTCTTGCTTATTTTGGATTGCTTTCTTCTAATGTTTTTGAAAAAAATCAAGCCAGTTTGCCTGAGTTTCAAAGGTTTAATTACTAAAACTAATCACTGAAAATTGAAATCATTTTCATAATGAAAGTATGTGTAAAAAGTCTCCCTTTTGAAAATAACTAAAATAAAGGTAGAATTCTCCTTCCAGTTGCTTTCTTCCCCCCAATACTGTTGATAAGCAAATGCGCACAGTACAATGACCATCAATTTTCTTGCCATAAACCATATACCTTGAAAACTGTATACCGCTGCAACTCTACTTATCATACGGACAGAAACGAAAAATTTGTGCAAGGTCTACTGAAACCAATCCAAACTCCCTCCGGTAGGTGTGCCTTGTCCCCCTAATTGGGATTTCTGGTTAGAGGCAATAAAGAAACAGGTCAGATTCTTTCAGCAGAAATTTCTCCAAATCAAGCAGTAAGTTGAAGCTGACTGGGTTTTCCATAAATGAAGCCACGTTTCCTTTGATATTATTATGCCATGACCACCTTTTTCTCTTTCATGACGGCTACAGGAATTGAGAGAACCATTTTACATTCTACAAAGCTCAACGTACCACAGAGCTCTCTAAATTTCAGTTTTGATGCTAAAACTTTCTGCTGGCAATAAAATTCATTGAACTGTGTCGCTCATACAGTTTGAACTGCTTTGATAAAGCAATGTTTTTGATGAAGCGTACAGTTGTGGCAAGCCGTGAGTGAAAACACACCCATTGAATCCTGAACCAGTGACAGGTTATAATTTGTAACTCCAGTAATGTTCATAGGCCTCATAAAAACGTGACAGTTTAATAAATATTGACTCTTTGGGTGTGTATGGACAGCGTTAAGAGGACCAACAAGGTAGGGTGGGCTGAGAGATTCATAAGTCCAGCAGCTAATCCATCTTGCCTTTAGCTTTTACACACGCAAGGTGACTGCGTCTTGACATTGCCCTGCGCTGCAGCAGTGATCATGTGTGTGCAGTGGAGGAGTGATCCAGAGCTTGCCCTTGCCCGTCCCTGACATCCACTTTATTGGCAACGATCTCCAACAATACAGCTGCCATTTAGACCTCAGGTTAACTGCTGCAATCCCGGGATGCTGACACATAATTGCCCTTATGGGAGAGGAGACCTCTGCCATCACTAACTGTAAGTGGTCCTCTGGCAGTGTGTGCGCTCTGCACAGCCTGTAGATCTAAAGATACAAATCATTGAGAAGCCTCTCTTGGAGGGCTTGGCTCTCATTCAGTCACACTGTGTTTCACCTCACACTAAACAATATCTGCTTTGTTTGTGGTTGTTTGCTGCCCCCTGATGGACTGACAGACATTTTCTGCTAAAATACGACGATGGCCAACAACAATACGAGTCACTGCAATGTATCATAAACACTTTATTTAAAATGCTGATGTGTGGACTCCAGTCAAATGACCTGATGACTTAAGACTTCATCTGGATGACTTTAGAGTCAACTTGACAAAATCAAAAGATACCTGCTTTTCAATATGGACAACAACAATGACTCGTCAACACCAATGACTCGTGACTTCACTTGATCATGGGCCTTTTGACTTGAAATGACTTTATACAGCAGTTATTCAAAACTGTTCTACAAATGAATTAATTTCCCTACATTCCCTGAATCAACTTATGTTAGCATTCATCTTTTTTATTTCATTTAGACATAAAACATGCAACAACATACAGAGGATAGTCTCACAGGTAATGTCTTACAAGTTTGGGAAGATGAAGTTATAGACACTTTTCTAATGTGAGATGAGTTAAAGGTTCAGTGTGTAGGATTAAGGGGGGTATACTGACAGAAATGGAATATAATATAAATAAAATACATGTATATATTGTTATTGATATATATATTGTGTATTTTTTTTGTGTATAATCACAAGAAAATAAGAATCGTTGTGTTTTTATTACCTTAGAATGAGCTGTCTATATAACTACATAGGGAGCAGGTCCTCGTCCACAGAGTCCACCATGTGGCACCACCATGTTTCTACTGTAGCCCCAAACCAAACACTGGCTCCACATAGGGCCATTTCCGTTTCTGTGTCAGCTACTGCAGTTAGCAGCCCTTGCACGACAAACAGCATCAGGAAAATACTTTGTTTTTTTTTTTATGTGAAACTCCTTAATTCCGAGTTTTTACTGGTTTCAATCACCCGGTCCATTTCTTTTAAGGAGAAAGACATCTCTGCAGATAATTCTGCTCCCGGTAAAAAACAGCACTACATTTTCTGATTAAGTTTGGTTTCACTTGTTTAAACCAACTTGTTTTAAATAAAAAAAAAAATTAGACAGTGTTCACAATTTTATGTAAATTTCATATAGTTTTACTCTATCAAAAAATGGCATTATCATTATAGCTTGCTTAGGACTTGAAACTTGGGACTTGACTCAGGTCTCGAAACACCTGGGATTTAATTGTGACTTGTAAAAAAAGACTTTCCCCTCTACTTATATGTATAAACATTTGTCATATGCCTTCTAGGTATTTCAGTCTGTAGGGGTGTCAAACACTGATAACTCTTACCTGTGTCGCTCCATGGAGGACTTTAACCTCTGCAGGGAGGCAAGCCTTATGATTTCCACCTTCTGCTCGAGGACCAGTTGACTGCCGCTCTGGGTTCTGACTGGTTGCTGCGTGTCGGCCCAGCTGTCCATAATCTCCTCTCCCCCATGTTAACACTCTCCCGCTCTCTGAAATGAATGGTGACCTTGTTGGCAACTGTCCTTTAAATCCTGTTAAAACCAGTGAGCGTCACAGACACAATATGTATCATTATGTTTCACCTGTTTGAGCGACTATATGCGTCCAGCCGCTCCACACGTAGATAACTTTCTCTCCACCCACCAGGGAGCGCTTCACAAGAGTGGGAGCGGACAGGAAGGGCTCTGTGGTGGTCAGCTGGCCATGCTTGTTGCTCCCCCACAGAAGCAAATCGCCATCTCCTGCACACACGACAGGAGCGACATTATTCTTCAATCAGCAGCGGCAGCAGCAGACAGGCGGAGCAGTAATTGAGTGTTGCTGGTCAGCTAATTACAGGACAGAAAGGAGGCCAGACATGATGCATGAACATGAACAACTCGCTAGTTCAACCCGAAACTGTAAATGCTCCCTCTGAGAAAGAGCAGCACAAAATCCTTTTAAATTATAGCCTGTGTTTATGTCTGTGTGCAGAGAAACCCTTTTCATCTAAACTTGAACTGTTTGTTAGAAAGAACATCCAAACCTTTGAAACCACTTCCTATTGTTCCTGGTTCAAATATTTTGCTGGAAAGCCTACGTTCAAAATCACAATGCAACATCAAGCTTTTTCTTTTTAGCTTGGGCAGCTAAATAAAGTGGGTCTGCTGGGTTGTTTTTTTGCCTGTGTTAACAATATTCTGCAAGTACGTAGCCCACAAACATTCCACCATGCTCTTCTTGCATTTTCCAAGCTGATATGAATATTTTTTTTCTCTGTCAAAGGCTCATGTTTATGCTAAATAAACCAAATGTGACATGAACGCAGCATTAAGATCATCATATAAGCCAGTGTCATACCTGTAAGGCACACACAGTGCGCTGAGCCTGCAGCTACCATGTGTGAGGTCTTCTGATCCAGACCTGCAGCAGAGTTACAAGTATCTGGTCATTGTAAATCACTGAAAGAGACTTTCTTTTCTGGAACTATTTCTCCTCAGTACAGTGTCACTTACCTGGAACCAGCGATGGCACCGCAGAGCTGAGGTGTGTTGGGACAGGGTGTGGACTGAGTGCTCTCTTAGCGTGACTGTAAAGGCCACTTCCCCACTGATATACGCAGCCTGAGTCTGAGGGCAGAACAGATTATCAAGATTCCACAGATTAGCTGCTACATTAACCCTTTAGAACCTAGATCAACATCAGTTTCGTTGTTCTGCGTTCAGATGCCTCGAACAAGCTATTTGAATCTTTGAAACCTGAGCAAATTGCTTTCCCCAAAACGTGGCCAACTTGGCAAAAAATGTGCAACTGCAAGAAATTAGTAAAAGGTGACAAGAAAATTAGCTAAAAATTTGTTTTAAAGAAGAGGCAAGGATTACTATTAAAATATTTTTTTTAAAAATTGACAAAATGTCTACACAATTGCATCTGTATTTTTATATTTTATATTTAAAATTATGTTACAGAAACAATATAATAAATATATAAAATAAATTTGTATGTATATTTTTCATTTTCAGCACTTTTTAAGGCAATTTTTGTTGTTATTTTTGCCCTTTTTTCAGATTTTTGGTAAATCTTTTGTAACTTTTTTTACCTTTTTCTTTGCAAACTTTAGGGCCATGTCTTGTTTAGTTTTTCGTCACCTTCTCCTCGTGTTTTTGAAGAAAATAATACTACTTTCTTAGGTTTCAAATGGTTAAATCTACTGTTGAAGTTTCTGATCCAAACTTACCAGTAACAGCTAGTGAGTGTCTGAGTCCTGCTGCTACACTCACCGCTGGCTCCTTTAGACTCTGAAACAACAGCACAGTGAAATCTGTCTCAGAAAACTGATTACAAGTGGAAGCTGTTGGTAGCAGTTTTGATGAATATGGAATGATTAGATTAATGTATGGTCCACATTCCAGAGGCCAAACGTTAAATGCATGCAGTTTGTGTGCTCACCTCAACATCTAGCAGATCAGCAGAGTGTTTGACTGTTTGTCCAACACCTAGTTGTCCAAATGCATTGGAGCCACATGCCAGAACTCGACCACAGTCTGTCAGTGTGACATAGAAAGAAAGAAAAATATATCTCCATAAATGAAACACACTGTAATATATTTAACATTTGGATGGGTGGAAAGTGGTTCCATAGTTCGTCTGTAATTCCCATTTTTAAATTTACTGATGCCTCTTATCCTGCACACCCATCAGATTGAATGCTTGTTTTATTCCCTTTTTATTTTATTTGTTTGTTTTTGTTTCTGTTTACTCAGTGTTCCACTCTGTCTTCACTCTTATTGTACGTCTTTGTATCACTTTATATAATCTATTTTTCCTGTTCATTATGTCCTGCACTTGCCTTCACTTGTTCTGTTATCACCGTATTTCACAATAAAGGAGGGAAAAATAGTACTGTGCTATGAATTCTGGGTAACTCCCTCAAGCAAAGTCTGTAAGACTGCAGACTTACAGAAGGTGGGGCCTGAGGGCAAAGCCAGTCTGCGTAAGAGCCCTCCAGCTATTGTTTTTTTTAGGACTGTGAATATAATGCTGCATTCACATCATGTGTCAACTAAACTAAACACAGATGTATGGTTGCAGAGACGGTTAAACGATGGTTAAAAAACACTACACATTGATAATATAGCCCTATAGTCATAAAATATGGGTTGGAACTGGCTGAAATGAGAGTTTATATGTTTTTGCTGTTTCAAGCACTTCTGTATCATTAAGCATTAAGATGGATATAATGGCTTTTTCAAAAAAATCTCCCAGTCATGATTACAAACTGGATGATGGCATGCATGGAGTTTATAAGTCACGGCAAGGCAGCTTTGTTTGTATAACACATTTTATACAACAGGGTGAGTCAAAGTGCTTTACAGGGCAATTAAAATATAAAAACATAATAAAGGATACAGATTTACAATGAAAGAGTAAAGAGATAAGATATAAATGGTTAAAATTATTATTAAATGATTTTAAAAAATGTAAAATAAAAATCATCCTAAAAAATGTGCAGATAAAATGTGCAAGGATAAAAAGATGATCTAAAATGATATAAAATCCAGTTTAAAAATAAGTTTGCAGTCATTAGTGGGTGGAGGATGTGGTGTAAAAAAGTCAGAAATTAGTTTCTTCCTTATGACGTGAATGCAGCGTAAGAGTGTGGGTCTGTGAGGACGGCTCCTATTGTCCACTTACTGCCATCTATTGTAACGTAGTTGCATTATTGTATTAATCAAATGGTTACATCAATTTTACCCTCTGATCACACTCTATTGTATATTCTTAAAAAATAATTCATTTGTTCTTATGCATTTTAATTGTCTGTCCTCTCTTATTTTAGGCTGCTGTGACATCAGATTTCTTTAGATTACATTGGGGAAAAAAGGCAATGAGAAACTTTACCAGGAACTGCAAGAAATTAGTAGATTTAGAAATTTTTTAAAAAAAAAAAAAAGCTAGGGAAAATGTTTAGGGAAAAAAAATATATAATAATTATCATAGCTACATATTGAAAATTTTGAAAACTTTTATACATTTTTAAAAATTATATATTTCTTTATTTTTCTTTTTTTAACATTTATACATCGTTTGTGTGCCTTTTTTCAGGTAATTTTCTTGTACTTTTTTTCTTTGAAACTAGGAAAATCCCTCTAAACATAGTTGTGCAAGTATAAAACTGAGCACTTAATACCGATGTTAAATGGTTCTCACCAGTTAGAAGAAGAGTAAAATCCCAACCACAGGCTACTTTTGTGACCCTCTGACTCAGGCTGGGACAGAGCTGAAGAGTTGAGATGTCTGCATTGTGACCAAGTCCCAGCTGGCCTCTGTGGTTCTGTCCGCACACAAGCACCTCTCCATTCTCTGTCCAACACAAAATACATCACAAACATAACACACTCATTCATCCATTGCCTATTCATGTATAGAACATTTAGATCAGACAGTTACTTCTAGGAGATGAAAACCTTCAAAACAAGAAAACTGCACGCTGACTGCAAACCATAAATGTATATGAACGTACGATGGATTGAAATGAGCTTTATGTTATTTTAGTGTTCTTAGTTCTGAAACAGAAAATGTGCTCACAGTGTCAGACAGTCTTGGTTTTTATTGGATTAATGTTTACTGACTGACTCTTTCTGCTCAGTGTGCTCTTTCTTGTCATTTATTTTTTGTTGCATTTTTCTGTAAAATGTTCATTTAGGGGTTTTGTTTGTTTGTTTGTTTGTTTGTTTGTTTGTTTTCTGGCCTCTGGCTTCTCCCCCTCTCCTGACACATTTTTTTTCATTCATTTGGATTTTTTGCACTTTTTGTGTGCACATAAAAGAAACTAAATTAAACTAGCGGTGCCTTTGCCGTGTCACTGGTCTTGAAGTGATAATTTAACTTTTTGGTTTCAGTTGCACTTATTTAATAAATTGTTAGTATTTGCACTTTAACCTTGCAGAATATTTTATTTAATTGTGATCTAAGCCTACGTATTGTTTACATTTTGTGAAATAGAATAAAACAAGTTTAGAAAATTATTTTAACAAAGGTAACTAAATGTTACACAGTTTATAACATTTATAAATTTTAGCACATTTTCTCAGTCATTTCCTTGTTTATTTTGTTTTTTGCTTTCCATTTCTTGCAATGGTACTTTGTTTTTGTTCGTAACTTTTTACTAAGTTCTTGCTATTTTTTGGGGGGGGGTCATTTCTTGTTAGGTGGGACATTGCTTTCCTTGTATGTTTTTGGAAGAAACGAAGTCGCTCTGCTTAGGTTTCAAAGGGTTAACAAAGCACTGTCAACAACATTAACTATTAACTTAGTTACCCCGGCGGAGGGCGCCACATGATCAAGGCTTGTTCAGACTTGGTTCGCGTCACTGAACACACGTTATCGGGATTGTATTTTAAAGGAAAAGTGCGGTTTAGAGGTGAACAGTAAACTTACCGGTGATGAGCACGGAGTGACCTCCACCGCCGCACAGAGTCCGCACGGCACGGTTTAGCAGAGCAGTGCTGTCAGACAGCCGGGGCTCCGACAAGTCCTCCACATGTCCCTGTCCCAGCTGCCCGTAGCTGTTAGCTCCCTGACGGACACAATACTCGCGTTAAACGTTAGCAATAACGGCAATGACTGTGAGTTAACCGGTAACTTTAACTAAATCTTTACATATGTTTGTTTACTCCGTACTTGTATGTCGAAGCTGGTCAGCTAGCTGTTAAGCTAACGTTAGCAAAAGTGCTAAGTCAACGCTCCTCACCGAAGTGTCACCATGCCGGTGGTGATTATCCAAGTTTCTAAAACCACTCGGCCAGAAACACACAACTTTAATACTTTGACGGCGAATATAACGAACTTACCCACGAGTGTAAACAAAACTCCGTCCGCGAGCTCGTTTCTTTGGTTTCCATGAGTAACGTTGCATCATGTTTTGCGACACTGTCGTGAAGTTTGCTACCAGCAGATGTTTGAATGTTAAAACGCGGAATTGTGGACATTTACCCAAGTTTTTACCCAAGTTACCCATCTAAACGTGCACTTAGTAGTCAGTGTAGTACAGTCACTTTTCTTAAACTTTTGTTTTAATGTTTAGCCAATTTAGTCTGTAAAAAAAAAAAAAAAAAAAAACACTTCTCGATGCAACGCAACACAGTTTATCACCACAAACAGCCTCTAAAATGACCATAATGTTTATTAACACTTCTCTGAGTATTTTGAGAGTATTTTTTAATCTCCGTCATGGTAGTAACAACTGGCAACTGGGTGTAGAGCCACAACCACAGTGTGTAGAGTTAAATGTATCGGTAAGGGACTGTTCGTTATTTATGAGAGGGCAGGGGGTGGTGCAAAACGGGGGAGGAACTAAGAAACATTTTTTAAGCTTTTGAGAGGTAGTTATGATTTTTTATTTATTTAGGGCAGGGACGTCCAACTTAAAACTGGGGTATTTCGTATTTATTTTAAATACCCTCAGAATTCCCCAGACCACAAGTTTGTTTTAAAAAGATGTTTTATTTAAAAATCTCTGAAATCACAAAATTCATGATGGCTAGAAACTGAAATATGGTGATTTACGGTGGAGGGAATGTCATGCATTTCCCCTCAGTCGATCAGGCAGGCTGAAGGAGAAATAATTGTATCTCCAAAAAAAAGGAAAGAAAGAAAAGAAACATGTTGCACCCCAGCAAGCCCCCTCCCTAATAACTAAAGTACAGTCTCTCAGCTACCTTATTGCAATGTCTTAATGTAATCAGATTTCTTCTTAAGATGGCTAGAGGACCCTTGATTTAACACTGAAATTTTATATTTGTGAACTTGTATGTATCTAAGACAAAAACTTTTCAAGCCTAAAGAACCAGTCACCAATTCAGCATCCAAGAAAACAACTCCAAAAATGTCAGTCAGTGTCACTATAGTTCATTTCATATGGTCCTTGGGTCAAAGGGCTAATTATTTACAACATTTAATTGAGATTACACAAGCTTCAACCTGAACGCAGCTATCATCACTTTCAGGGTCCTCTCTGTCATTCTGTATCTCCACGATCATCATCAGCATCTTCTGCAGCATCATAACAAAGCCATCGCCACGAGGACAGCAAGAACTAACGAGTCAGCAGGTAACACACCGTTTGACACACTGTGAAGACACAACTTATTTATTTATTTTTTTCAATAGTTTCAAATACATAACCTACTCATAATATCTGTGTTTCTTTACAGTAGAAAAATAATGTTTTGATTTCAGGAGTACTGTTATTATATTCACTTCAGGAGGAGGTATTCAAAATCATCACTGTAACATGAAATAGATCGAGGAGCATGGGCCACGTCTGTCGAAATCAGTCATGAAAACAATCTTTTAACACCAGATTTCACTTTCATAATTTCCCTCAAAAATACACAAAAAGGAACATGATACACAGAAAGAATACAAACAAGGTACATTTTATACATATCACTGAAGTTAGGAAGATTAAACGTGAAGAGGAAGAAGAATACAAAAAAAATCACATGAAAATATACAACAACAGAGATAACAACAGGATGAGGAAATCACATCTGTGTCTGTAACAGCTGGGGAGGGTTTAAATGGGTACCAAAGTAAAATGAAAGCATGTTGACTTCTTGCAATACAGAAGCTGACTGAGCCAAGAAGAAAAACAGTGTCTCAGGTGAAGCAGCTCTTTGGGTTTGTGCAGTTTATTGATTTCAGTGGCTAAAAATACCTAACACACCTCTGTGAATTGTGTAAGACAAAAACCATGCAGTGGGGACAACAGTGTTTTTTCCAAAAGCAGTGCACATTCATTGTACTGACGAAGGGCGATACACAAGCAGCATCTCTACGGCGGTGCTTGGGGGTGACACGGCGAGCGTTGATGGACTGTGGGTGGATAACTTCAACTGGAGTGTGGGCAGTCAGACACCCAGCTGCTTGTTCAGCCGGATGAGGGCGTCACCGACGATGTCGAGCTCATGCCGAAGCTCCTCCACCACGCTGTTGATGCTGGAAGTGTCTTTCAGCACATCCACACTCTGGGTGTAAGGGTTGTATCGGACTGTGAAGGGACGCTTAATAGTCTTGGCAAACTCCCTGAAATGAACATATCATCAGTGACTGTTCTAGATTTTTTGCTGTTTATCTACCAATGATGCAAGTTCATTGTACATGTCTTGTGTTAAATGACTGAGAAATTGAGCTCACCTCATCTTGACTTTGGCTTCCTCAAAGCTGTCTGACACAAAGTAGACATCCTGAAACGTTGTGATGATGCATTCTTGTTTGGATGTAACTTTGGGGTCAAAAGGCATTATCCTTGCATTGCCAGAGAGTGCATGCTGTAATAGAGAAACACAGTACAGACATTGCAACCGGTGTATGTAGTAAATATCGGGGTCATTTAATTAAAAGTACACCAGTCTGTTTATAGATGTTTCAAATGAAAGAGTGGCTCTATCAAAGGAACCATGTAAGCTTTTATCAGCAATTATGACCACTACAGTCAGGATTTTTTCTCAAGTGCTTTCATACCTCTTTAGGCATGAAAAAAGTATTTTTTTCTTAAATGTGCGTTTTTCAAGGAGTTTTTCTATGGAGCCAGATCAGGACAAAAGGTTTGTTAATTTAAAAAATAATGATTGAAAGGATAGAATTTTATACTCAAAGTTCAAGTTTTGTGCTTGAATTAATTATATGTATAAATTAACAAACCGTTTGGCCTTGATCTGGCTCCATATCTTTCCACTTGTCCACTTAAGTGTGCATCATATTTTTGAGTTGATTATGAAGAAATATAAACTTAGAATTAGAATGACATATAATGTCAAAGCTAAAAATTATAGATTTTTTGATGCAGTTTTTTTTACATATGTGAACATAGTCTCAGAGTTCAATGCTATGTAAAAAGGCTGAACTGCTCCTGACTTGCTCAGCCTCTCGCTGATCTCTTTCCACGCCTCACTCAGTCACTCCACCTTTTGCTCTTGACCTAAGCCTCCGCCTCCCCCTGTTTAACTGTACATGTTTTCAATGAACATTTTATACAAAATATTGGGAAAATATTGTTTCTATTGCAAAACTGCAAATTAAATGTTAATAATATAAATAAATTGATGTACAACCAAAAAGTTACTGCAAATTAAGTATTTTTAGTGACAAAAGTTGCAGCAATTGTGTTAATTGTAGATAAAATATAGCCAGTGATTCATGATCCAACATAAAATTGATACTTGGAAACTTTAACAACTGTATTGCTCCTTAATTGCTACTCTTGCCAAATTTGATTTACCTTCAAGGGCTAAAAAATTGATTTAGGATAGTATTGTGATATTTTACCCACAGATATTGTATTGTATGCACAGATGCATGTTTTTTTATTGTACATATTATTCATATGGCAAGTATGAATTAATGTTTTGTTAACCTACTAGATAAAGAAATTGCTTTATTAGTTCACTAGATACACTTTGTTTCAAGAAAAATGACTGAAGTGAGGTGGATGGACTTTGAGAAAACATGTTGAAAAAGTTTTCCTCTGGGGGCATAATTTTCTGTTAAAGGGATAATAAACTGAAACATATTGCAATACATGTTATCACAATACTTAGTATATTGCAAAACATTTAAAATCGCAAAATTGTATTTTGATTTAAGTATCAGGATAATATTGTATTGTTTTTTTTGTACTGGGGCCTCTGATTATTTGCACCACTAGTCTCCCACTGCAGAGGGATTAAGAAGATATTCCTGAGCTGCACAGTGTGTGTGTGTGGCATTCTGTCGGCCATCTTGGTTTAGAGAGATTTGTATTGCATTCACAATGACTGAGCAGTTGGCAGCAGTGTATGGCATGAGGTACTGTGGTCCACTGTAAGGGTCAATGTGCAACTATAGCATCAAAACCCACACATGTACAAGATAATGGCTTTTGAACAGCTGTCCACTGCAATATGCATGAAAGGGTTGTATTTGTCATATTACGAGGGACCCTTTAAGATTAAAATGTTTGAATATAGCCAAACCTCTATAGTGACTTTTTTTCCCTCAATATAATTATATCAACCCTTTAAACCCTGGCTCAGCATCAGATGTCTTATACTGCATTCACACGCCTTTCACAAGCTATTTAACCCTTTGAAACCTGTGTGATTTCTTTTGAAAATATTAGAGAAAGGGGAATAAGAAACTTGGCAAGAAATCTTCCACAAATTTGCAAGAAAATAGTAAATAGTGACAAGAAAATGACCTGCAAATTAGTTTTAAAAAGGGGTGGATTATTAGAAAATTATGATATAACTTGGGAAATGTACAGTAAATTATATGTGATCAGAAATTATGTTACAGAAAAAAAAAGAGATTTTTTTTCTGGATTTTTGGGGGTCATTTTCTTGTTTGTTTTTTTGCTTTTTACTTTTCTTTTGTGTGTTTTTTTTTCAGATAATTTTCTTGTACCTTTTATTATTTTTTTGCTGATTTGGAGAACTGTCTTTAGTTGCTTAGGGCCTTCTCCCTATGTTTTTAAAAGAAATCAAACCAATATGTTCAGGTTTCAAAGGGTTAATAGGTTTGGCTGGTTTGAAGGAGGGTGTATAGGTAATAGAAAGCTGTTAATTTAAATAAGTGTTTCATGATGTTTATAGTTGGAAAATAGTAGGAGGAAGACTGTGTCAGTATGTCCACTGTTAAAATGTTTTTACCTTGAGCTCACTGATAGATGACAGCAGTCCTGCCCCGTATGCTCGCAGCTTCCCTTCTTGTTTGCATAGGCCAAACTCCACCGTGAAGAAATAGCACTGTAAAACAGGAGTCAATAAAACAGGACCAGTTACAACAGTTCATCCAAATTTTATATTCGAGTAGAAAATTAGATTTTTCAGTGTCACTCACTGTGGCCAGTTTCTGAACGGAGTCATCTGAGGCCCCGAGTGAAGCAAGACCAATCTCCTGAGAAAACTGGGCAAAGCTGGGCTCTGCCAGCAGTGGGACGTGTCCCAGCAGCTCATGGCATGTGTCCCTTCATAATGAAAGATAACAGAATATTAGAGCCAATAGCTTTATATGAACATTTGCATCCTATTTTCTAAATAGAGCTCTGTGCGTTACTCACGGCTCTGGAGTGTATAAGGGGTCGGAGCTGTGCCGCACATACTGGGTACAGTGGAATACCCGGAAGGCCAAACCAGCGAGGAAGTCCCGTGGGGACAGATAACCGGCCACAGGCCTGATGGTGAATCCGGTGCGCTCTGAGAAGATAAGACATTGAAAACGCATATGAGTAACTACATTTACAAAGCTCCCCAAAAGTTTTTTTTTAAATGACATGTATGATTTTTGTACTTGAAGCAAAATTTAAAAACGTACCCCTGAGGAAGCGGGACACATCCTCCAGCTGAGGGATGTTGTCCTCTCGAAATTCACAGTATTTGGACAGCAGTGGCAGGTTCTTCAAGTATTCCCGGCAGGCGTGGGTGGGGTACAACTTGTTGAGCTCCCTGTACACAACTCCCCAAGTCTTCACTTCCTCTTCTGTGAACTCGATGCGAGGAATGGGATCTCCACTGCAACATAGTAATAATTCTATAAATATCACTAAAAATGTCACAGATTTGCAATTTTAAACTATTTAATGTATTTAAACATTAAAATATACTACAAGTACTCACTGTTTGAAGGCCATAGCAAGATCAGCAAAGTACTTTCGCCTTTTCCGGTAGACATTGTCCTTGAAACCCTGATCGAGAGGAACGTAGAGGGATATTAGAATGCTTCAACTTAAAGGAGATTGCATTTCTAAGTTTTCTGATCTGTGCCAACATACCGGATGATCCGCATCCAACTCAGAGCCATACATCAGGACACGGTTAGCACACTTGTCCAAGTCTGAGATCTTCTTTGGGAACCAAGGAACATTATACATATCTGAGAAGAGAGGAGAAAAATAAGTTGTTTGCTAATTATATGGTCTTGAATCATATATTTGTAATGCAGGATTTCATTTACCTTCCTCTTCTAGACAAGAGTTATCTGGAGGCTCCATATCCACCACGTTCACATGCTTTCGAAGCAGCTGGATTATTTCATTCAGTTGTTCGTGGTTGCTGTCGCAGTCCACAAAAATTTCAAACTCAGAGTTGCGTCTTTTGGATTTTCTGGACTCTATGTGCACAAGGTTGACATGATTTTCCTGCAAGAAAAAAAAAATCATATTTAGAATCATTTTTAAGTCATCTACATTTACTTTAGCATTAGTATAATAAATAAAGAAGTTACTGGTAGACGTATGTGTAGTATGAAAATGTTATTCTATAATGTAGATGCTATGTTCCAAAGGTATTAGTAACAGGAGAGAGCAAAAACTTTTTCCTCACCTGGAAGAGTTTGAGCGCCTTTACTAGTCCTCCCACTTCATTCTTGAGAGAAAAGATGATTGTTGCTCTCCCTTTCTCTGATGTATTCTTCTTTTCAGTTGAGTTTTCTTCAATTTTTGTGAATGTTGATTTGTTTATCTGAAAACAGCAATAAAAGATTTTCATCTACCACGAAATATCTTCCTCATTCAACAACAAATAGTAGCTCTCCTCTGATGGTCATGTGAGAAGATATTCAGCTTTTATCCACTTTTTTATGCATATGTGATTAATTCACTCTTTCGTAGATAGATTGTAAAAGCAAAGAACTAATTGCAAAATGAAAAATCAACTTGTTTTGGAAATATGGCCACTTTATTGCCATGTTCTGTGCTGCATAGTTTCAGTAACACTTTAACATTGCAGAAGTCAAAGAAAAATACACTGTTGCCTTATTCGATTTATACCTAACATTAGTGAATTTCATATAATACATAATTCAGGGCAGGTAATGACATAAATGCACCACTTCTAATCACTGAAGATCAGTCCAAAAATCCCATGAATATCTTTTCTTCTGAAAATGCAACAGACTAAATAAATAGTAAGTAGTGAGGGTTAGTCACAGAGAACTGCTGCAGAAGTATTTTGGTAATCCTGAGAAAGGAATATATATATCTATCTATCTATCTATATATATATATCTATATCTATATCTATATATATATATATATATATATATATATATATATATATATATATATATATATATATATATATATATATGAATATATATATATATAATTTAATAATATCATTTGTGATATGGACAGCATTTTTAGTATGTTTTTGTTGTTAGATAAATGTAAATGAAACATGTCATATTAATGCATCAGATCCATGTGTAGAAGGCGCTGAGATTTCAGGAGGCTAACCAGCCCCTGTTGTGTTTTTTCAGCACCTTGGACAGCGTTCTCACGTTGACGCGTGGCTGTGCGCGCTGCACACGCGGAAAATTCATGATAATCCTTCATCAGACTTTGGAAGCAGGACTGTAACGTGCCAGCAGCAGCACAGAACAACTAATCTGTTTTGACTGGCTGCAAAACGGTCACTTAAGTCGTAGCATACATCTGTGCTGCTACATTAAATTTGCTTCAGATATATTATATCTACATAGTGTAAACTGGTTTCCTTAAGGGGTGTAAAGGAAGGAACCGGTCATAAGAATCAGTTAAATTCATTCATTTGCTGCCTACCACATTTCGTCCTTCGAGCATTGTGTAGACAGCGCGGCAGACCAGTTTTCGGTGCAGTCTTGTCGGTAGTATCCCTGAATGCATCAGTGTCTTGAGTCTGGATCAGGACGCTCCTCGGGGTCAACTCTTTGCGTCTCGGTTTAACGAAGATGAACCTGTCTCTGTCTCAAAGAATCGCCTTACTGCAATCTCATTTAGACAGCGGGGAAGCCTATTATTAGCTCCCTGCATGTTGAGATCTTAGCAGACATTAGGCAACGTTTAATCGCTGCAGCGCGCAGGGTTTAGGCTGCAAAATGCAATGGTTTTACGCACACGTGGACTTTATCAAACAATTTTCCCTTTCTTAATGTCAGCTGTGTTAATGTTACTTACACACAGCTTTAAATGCATTTTTAATGTGCACATTAAAAAGTCCATGTAATTTTAAATTTTAATCCGCAGTTAAGCCTAATTACAGCTGCTTAATCAAATCAATTTCTCCCTTTCTCTCTCTCTCTCCTCATTGTGACACAGAAAATTGCTGTTTCACAATCATTCACATCATTACTGTTTGTCAGGAAATGCCTAAAATCCATTTAGAGCCACGTGTTTAAGATGCATGAAAGTTTGCAGGTGAAGGTCACAGACACAATCGGATTGCCTGCTGGAGCTTCAGACGTTTGATCACAGTTTAGAGAACAATATGTATTGTTCAATTACTCGATTATTTGGTGTATTTTTTGCCTAAGCATTTTTGCAACCTTGAAATGGAAAGGCGCGCTTATAACAAAAAAAATGCCTATATGTCCGAATGTATGTAATGCAATCTACTTGTTTAAATCTATTTATTCAGCATGGCTTTTAAAAATGCGTCCTGGCTGCCATTCTCCCCTGTGCGTAATGGAGACATCACAGACTTTGTAGGTTGATCGGTTTATCTCTTTTTTTACTGTAATCGGTAAATGTCGAGCAGGTTGAGCAATAATGAACCTTTCATGACATGAAACTAGGGGTAACCTACTTTAACCTTCTTAACCCTTTGACGCAACAAACTGCTAACAAAACGGCTTAAATTAATCTGCGCTGACGAGAAAGTAAAGGCTTATTTATAAAGTCGGGCTGCCCACCTTTGTCAAAATGCACACATGCAAGAAAAGTAATTCACCGTCATGGTTTCTCAACGAACTGCTCAAAGCATTCGTGCTGCTGCCTGTTTCAAAGTTTTTTGTTTCTTTTGAAGCTCTTACCTCATTGTTCAGCAGTTTCTCTTCAAAGCCAATGTTCATGGAGTCAAAAGATCTTCCTCGACGTGGTCCCTCGTTTTTGTTTGAGTACATGTTAAAGTGCAGCTGGGTTATTTGCCTTTTTTTATGTAGTGCAGATTATCTAAATAACCACCGTTATGCAAAGTGGCCTGTCTACCCCGAGAAGCAGCGCGCTTTGCTATTTAACCACGGAGAGAGAGAGGAGGGGGCAATAATCTCACCCACAGCAGCAAATGGAAAAAGAGCGGTGCGGCTCACGTCATTAGGGGAAAAAGGGTATCTTTTATTTCAGCTAAAGGCCCGAAAAAACTTCAATGAGATCAATCACAGATTCTGATTTTGCCTGGAGAATAAAATACCCGATTAGACTGTTTTTTTATTAGAAATGTCAACGTGTTTGACAAAAAAGTGCAGCAGTTATCATTAAAAGTGTGTCATATTCTTATATTTTATTGTCCTAAGCTCCATCTGCATGCATTCAAAAATTAAACAGCAAATATGGAAAACGTGTCATTGTACACATTTCATTTGTATGCTGATGGACTCCTCATGTTGACACAAGCAGTTAATTCTTTTTGTTTGTTGACACCTTGAGACTAAGAAGAGGTCAAGGTTTAAGAGGATTCAAGCGAAGCCCACCAGCCTTCATTGTACAGTGATCCAAACCTGCCCCCCTTCTAAAATCCTCTGCACCGTAAGCACCTCGTGCTCTCATGCACATAGCACGAATAACCTGCATGTTTTCCTGCCTTTAACACCGTGAGCCTTTTAATAAGATCAAGGCAATCAGTGCAAAGAGCCTTGGAGGCCTCTGCAAGCCCAATCAAGAAGAGGCAGCTGTAAAATAGGCCTCATTACTTTAAACAGATAACACCCCTATTCTCTCTACAAGCTGCAGTCACCTCACCACTAGGACAGGTAAGGTGGCAGCTCTTATTCCATGATACATGTGGCTGATGCACATGCTGCTTGTCTCAGGTGGTCCTGGCCTGTGGCACCCGTGACAGATGCTTTACACAACAAAGGAGTCAGTGAGGGGGACTTCCTCCTCTTGGAAACTGAATCCAGATCTGTTCTCAGATGTTAGACAGAGCTGAAGCAAGGCAGAGCTTTCATTATGCATTTTTTTTAGAATATAAAGCATTGTATGATATGGGCATCCAGTCTTTTCAGGTGGAAGAACAGACTCTATAGCTCAATCGCCGTCAAAACACATCAGTTCATACTAACAGAGGAGTCAGTCTTCTTCTGTACAAAAAGACCTCTCCAGTACATATACCAGTATGCATTGCTCATAAAGTTAAATCCCCCTTTAACATCACCAGAGCATGAGTGAACATGTTTACCTGACTGTTGGTTTAAGCTCTTTATCACCTGCACCTACAAAGGGCAAACAGTTCTGCTTCAGTGTTCAAACACAATAAAGCCGAACTACAAAACACAGCAAATCAACAATGAATATTTGTAAAAGGTAACCTGAAATACTGTGTTTCTCCATTTTACCTCTGCTTTGAGTTAGTGTTAGCCACATCAAGAAATAACAACAGTAAACATATGTTATGTTTTCACATGGTTTTTTCATAAAAACACAGGCCTGGCTTATAGAAACACTCTGCAGTAGTGTTGTCAAAAAATATCAATTTATCGATACATAATGATTTTGAATATTTGAAGTTATTTTAATATACATCTTCTCCTGTATCAATACTATTTATACTACTTTGTCCCTCCTCTCTTCAACAGTGAGTTGACACACATACACACCACTGCAGTGGAGCCCACAGCCCTGCCTCTCCTCTCTCTCTCTCTTGCTCTCTGTCCACTTAGTTTAATTCAGTTCAATTCAAAGTGGCTTTATTGCCTTGGGAAACAAATGTTTACATTGCCAAAACAAGTATAAAATGAAAACAAAAATGAAAGCACAATAATTAGAGACCTACGAGAAGAAAGCTATATGAAAAAAATGTATGCCCTCAATGTCACATTTTCCCAAAGTATCAAAAATAGTACTGAATATATTCTCTTCTAGTACTGTTTTAGTATTGTGTCTAAATTATAAATTCCCACATTGTAACAACACAACTCTAAAGTAGACATAGGAATATATGACAATGTAATGTCATGATTATCATGGCCAAAATAATTGCAAATCACAATATTATCTCAATAACCATCAAAATATGCCCAAAACTCTTTAAATGCTACTAAAACATCCTGGAATTACTTTGTCTCACACTTAGGTTAAGAAACACCTTTTTTATTCCATTTTATCCCAGTTAGGACTCTCATTAAAAACAATCAAACAGGCTCTCGGCTGTTTGAAATGGCATCATATATTTCAGTATGAAATGTGCTGATGCCTGATTAAGATCTTTTGTGTGTTTTGAGGTTGATATGTATGTAACCTGTTTTCACTGAGTTTTTTTTTTAGTGCTGTTTGTCCAGCAGTCTCTTTCACCACTATCAACAAATTGATTGAGTGATTTTTATCGCAATCTATGATAAATTGCATATTTTCCTTACTTTGCAGTTAGCCACTCTTTGGTTTTTATTGGCATCATAGTAAATATTAGGGTTGAAAAAGTCAGTTGATTAGTTGATAGAAATTAATTCACTTGGCAACTCTTTTGGTTGATTAGTCATTTAAACTCAGGTAAAATATTCTCATTTTCAAATGTGAGGACTTTCAGGACTTTCTCAGATCTGAGAAACTGTGCTAGTAGTTTCTTACTTTTCTGAAATTGTAGCGACTACAAAATATCAATAAATAATAATAATAATACCTTATTCATTTAGTGCAAATTATAACAAAGCAGAAACTGAGGATAGGCAAGAACACAGTAGTATTAAAAATATATCAATAAAAAGAAACTTAAAATTGTATAAAACAGTACTGTCATTAACTATTGTGGTAATAAAAGAACATTTTAATAAACAAAATTTGATTAAGGTGACTGAGCTGACGCATGAGTCAGAGTAGTATGACATCTTTATTTATTGTCCCAGCTAGTGGTGCTACCTGCTAACTGGACAGCATCAACTGTAGTCCAAACCTCCCATTCTCTTTGTCATATTTTCATGGCGGTGAGCCTTGATTCTGACACAGTGTTATAAAATGTAAAGCAGCTAATCCACACTGTGCTCTGACTGTAGAGAGTCAACATGGCAATCCAAAATGCAGGGAAAGAAAAAAGACTTCTTTTACTCTTTATTTGCGGCAATCCATTCACACCAGAATACGTCAGTGAACGTCAAGTGGGCTCCTGCTGCCTAAAGCAAATAATACAAAGTATTGCTGTCTGCTTAGTTACCAGAGGAAAGAAAAGACAGTGGAAAGAACAAAGCCTACTGAATGCTATGGCCCTGATATTGTTCATGATTCAGTAATTAATGGTGCCTTTCATCAAGCACGTCCAAATCTATTTAGACATTTTCACAGACAACCTGTTTTAAGCTGCACATGCTCCGGCCAGGTCTTTGATCTCCTTGTGTCTTGACAGCTCCTGGATCAGATCTGCTTTATGTAATGTCAGAGGCTCACAGTTTACAAATCATGCATTTTAGATTTTCTACAACACACTATCTCTAATATTATCCTCTTATCATAATAAGGCATGTTTAAATATTAGCGATTCTTATTGATAATGTGATGTAGCTTGTTCCATCTCTGCTCTGCCATTCAGAGGGTAATTGATACACGTGCTTTGAGATGCTTTAAGCCATCGAGTACCTTGAGGATGGAACATGACATGAATGCAACATGAATAAGATGATCTATTGTGGTTCGCTTTCCTGGTGACCCATTTACCTGATGTGGAGAGTGTTATCCAGATAATGAGGAACAGAGTTGGGAGAGTGTGACTGAATCAGCCATTGATTAACATTTTCCAAGGGGAGGATGTAGTTCATTTCCAACACCTGTACTCCATCTGAACTATTGCAAAAATATTCTTCCACGTAGAGCACCCCTGTAATGAGTCCTAAAACCTGAAAATCAGTTAGCATTTCAGCACCTCTGGTTCCCTCTTCTCAAAGTCAGTGGGGTTTTTTTTATGCGTTTTTGGTTAGAGGCCTGAAATAAAGTCTATGGTTGGTACAAGAGACTTTCATGTTTTTTTCTACGACATACAATATGTCAGTAAATACCCCACTTGTGAACTTTGAAATTTTAATGTGTTTTTGTTAACAAGTGACAACTTGAAACGACAGAACGTCATCAAGCCGAGCTGTGCCGAACACTGTTTTACAGCCTCATAGTGGTGGCAGCATTAAATCAGATGACCGTGGTGTAGTTTGTTAAGGCCTAACCTTAACTTTTTACTTCTGGCAGTTGTATTTACACTTCAAACATCTTGATGTTAGTGTTTGTGCAAATTATCTTGCTGAACAAAACGTGTAAGAATGATAAATGTTTGTTTGCCACAAAGCTTTTTTTCTACAGTAAACCAAAATCCCGAGGAAAAATCCCATGGGTTTTTTGACAAGGGAACAAGGTAACTTCCGCATTGGCTTACAGAAAAATGTCATCCCTGGAGCACTCTATTGTTTTCTATAAATTGTGGAAAACGTACTTTATAAAAATGCAAATTAAGAGGATTCAGAGTAGGGCTGGAGAAAATCAAATATCATGGTACTGTTGACCTTGATATCAATATTGCAATAATATTATAAGGTTGGCCGTTCATTTATTCATTTATTCATTACTCCTAACGGCTTGTCCTCGTAAGGGTCACAGGGGGGATGGAGCCTATTCCAGCTGTCATTGGGCGAGAGGCGGGGTAAACCTTAGACAGGTCGCCAGACTATCGCAGGGCAGGTTGGCTATTGGTGCTTCACAAAATATTTTCACAATAAGATTTTTTAATAAATTATCATCAATGAAGGCCAGTTCATGGCATTATGTGTGCATTTGTCCACTTTGGTCAGTGTGATTTAAATGTTGTCATCCACCCATGTCAGCAGTGGTTCGCTTTGACCCTAAACGGACATCCGCATGTAATGGACTTTTTGTGACTGCGTGGACTGTAGACATAGCAAGCACACTGACTGTGCATTCTCCAGTCTCTTCCGTCCAAAAGACTGCTGTCAAGCCAGCTGCAGCCGCCTCAACACATTAAAGTACGTTTTAAGTTGGATATTCAACAGACATTCACTCTACATCGAGTAGCATCATCTAGTTACACTTAGACTCACAGTTGGCAGTAAGAGGACAGTTAGCTCACCTCCCAGCGTTCATCTTTACTGCTGAGGGCTGACACAGACCTTTAATTGTACTGTAAATAACACTGCGTGTGCATCTGCGTGAGCACAGCAGTCCACAGACATTCAATGGGGAAGGTATGCCTGAGCCTTGTGGATATAATGACTACGGGCTCATTAATACTCCCTTTACGTGCAAAAATAGATTCATTTAACACGTCACTGCCCTCATACTTCCACGTGTCCTTTATTTCGACACATACAGCCAGTAGAGGGCAGAGTCAAAGGTTTCATACAACAATAGAGGTGATGGTGGGGGAGGTCATAATAATGACCTTTTAACAGAGGCAGTGTTGTGATGGCAGGGGTCTGTGAGGCCCTTAAATATATTGCAACATGTGGATGAAGAATTTTTTTTCAATATATAATGGATTCATTGAGTTTTTTTGTTTTTTAAACTGTTTTTAAAGTCTTGTGCAGCCATATATTTCAGATGGCACATGCTCAAATTCATCTGTATCCTTAAGCTCTCAGAAAAAGTGCAGAAATATGGACAAAATGAACATAGTGTGTGGACAGAATGCCATATCTATGTCTGTATCTAACATTGAGCATAAATAAGCCTTAAGCCTCATACACCCATTAGAATATCCAAATTTAAGATGACATCTAATCTTGTATCACAGTATAGATGTAATATTGACTTATTGCCCAGCTCTAATGCAAGATAAATATATTCTTTAAGGACCTTTGCATATTCATCTAAATACATGCACTTATTTTGTAAACTTTAAACAAATTTTTCCCTGGTTTTAGGTGAACTCCGTCACCCACTGTATTGATGTCTTGCCACTCCTAATAGGGCTCTTCATGCTCCATTGTGGTCAGATAACAAGACTACTCAACACATTCACACGTCTCATTACTGAAACCTGCTACTGAGGATAACCAGCCATGGAAAGGCTGCCAAACTGTCTTCAATGCTCACAGGAATAAACTGCTATTATTAATTCATAGTATAACATTGCACATGCTCTTATTTCGGATCTCTCTCTGTAGGTTTTTAGATGCTGCGTGTCAGACATGTCTGAGTGCGTGAGTACTTTGCCATGTCTGCTAGTCTGTCCCAGTTCTGTTCACTTCAATCAGAGGGATTTACTCACAATGTCTGAGCATCAAGCTGCAAGAGATCTCTCTGGCTAATCTCACCCCTTGGTACTGGCAAACTGCCCAACAGGGGCATTACAATCTATTAAAACTGCATTGCATCTCGCTGGGCATTTGGAAGATAAATAATACAAGAATACTACAATAACAGTTGTAATAATACTTGTGGTGTCTGTTTGCAGTCACACCATTAAATCCAGGGCTAAAGTAATGAATGACATTGGTGTACTAATATTCTCAACTGGGTAATGTCAATTTTATTTTATTAATGTGGAGGTTTTGCATCCAAAACTAATTCCTAAAATAGCACAGGAAACAAGCCACAGAGGTTGGCTATAACACTGATGAAAAGATTAACAAAGAAATCAGAACTGAAAAGCTAACAATTAAAAAGCATGTTTTAAAAAACAAAGTAATTCATTAAAAAATGGATCATGCACAGATACTAAGTTGGCTGTTCACATGCAAACATTCAGATTAGCCAAAACTAAACTAATATAACATTAAAGCATAAATAAATAAACACTGAAATTCAAATAAACCAAAACTGAACTAATATCACATTAAAACCATAAACATTTCAATCTCACCTACTGAAATATCTAAACCAAAAATTGGGAAAATTTACTTTTTTCAGCATCAAACCTATATCAAACCTAATTTTTCCATATTATCATGGCCAAAATATTATCACCATATCTATTGAAAAAAAAAACAACTAAAAGACTGTCAGTCAAATCCATGTTTACATTTGTTTTTTGTGCATTTGTTTTTTTTTTTTTTTTTTTTTTTTTTGCAAATCAAGTTTGCTCAAAATATGAGTGTAGGGTGGTGGAAAGAGAGGCTGTAACCACAATGTATTAATGACTAATTTTATTTTGGTTACATGTATCATGTAAAACAGATTATTTACCACTTTTTTTTTTTTCAATTAGTAACCGAAAAAGGAATAGGCTGAAGCCCAAGGTTTATTTTTGTCCATCCTAAATCAACCAAAGGATAACCTAGAATAACAGCACCACCAAAGAAACAAAATAAATGAATAAACAACAACACTCTCAACTGTTGCTCTATTATTTCACTCTACAGTCAGTCCTGAATGGTGTTACATTATAATCATTTTACACTATAATTGGTGATCATTTTACATTTTTAAGCTTTTTTAAAACTCAACAGAAAGTAACACAGTTTCAACTCATCACTGAGTCCCTTCCATAATTTGACTCCCAAAACTGAAATAGATTTATATACATATGAATCATACATATAAGTCATTAAGATGGCATTTGGGGGAGGAAGACAGAGAGAATGGAAAGACGTGAAAATTATTAAAGAGGTGCTGGATTACTTACATGTATTTATTCGAAGTGTATTATTAGCATGAAAGCATAATATGTAATTTTTAAATATCACTTTTATTATCAATACAGTTGTAAGGTGACACCCCCATGTGACATTAATGGACAAATTCATCTATAATTGTATTGTATAGAGCACCTGTAACAAGAACAACTGACGTCCATGTAACATCTATGTAGTGGGATCTATATTTGATTCAGTTTTTTAAACTTATTTTTATTTTAACTCAAGAAAAATATCTGCAAAGGTTCAGTGGATCAGATCAGTTGGGGTGTTTGGTCTTCCTTTCCACTCCACACTGGTGTTATTTGAATTTCCAGACTATTCAAGGTCTTCTGAAAGCACTTCATCAATAGAGTTGCAGTCTTTCACCTGATCCCGAGCCTTGTTTGCACAACTAACTAATCAGAGCAGTGAATGGTCTGCTTACGTGCACTTCCTGTGGCAGCACAGTGTCTCTTTAATTAGCTTCAATTCTTTTCATTGCAGAACAAACAGCAGCATATGCCACTTGGTGACAGGCGTCAGCAGCACACAAGGACAGGACAGGATAGAGCTGCGCCCATAAACACCTGCCACACTCAAACAGGAACGATATATGGAGGGCAAAAAAAGAAAAAGTAAAAGGATAGAGATAAAAAAAAAAGGTGCACTGAGGGTCTGGTGCAGTTTATATAGAAAAGAATTTTAAATAAGTTTTAATAATAAATTAGGTTAGGCCATAATTTAAGAGGTAAGAGTAGGTTTCTCTCCTAATACAACATGATTGTCCTAATAGAGGCAATTCAAAACAATTTAAAAACACAAAGGCATTTTTACACAGAAAACACATGCATTCAATTAATTTTGCGATATAATTGTTTCTATAATTTAATATTTTATTTTTATCAGTGTTTTGCCTACAGATTCTTTTTTTGACTAAAGGGAGCAATTTAACACTTTCATATATAAGATGTACATAAATATATATAAATATATATAATATATATATATGTAAAGTACATTTAGTTGGTTGATGTCCAGTTTATGTCTACTTCTAACTATCAAATAAAATTGGCAAATACATTTTTATTCATTATTTTGATATTATTTTTGTATTTTCATAATTTATTTATTTATTATTCATTTTTACTTATTATAGTACCTCTTACTATCCAAAGGACACAATTCAATATATATATATATATATATATATATATATATATATATATATATATATATATATGTGTGTGTGTGTGTGTGTGTGTGTGTTGTGTGTGTGTGTGTGTGTGTGTGTGTGTTTGTATATATATATATATATGCACCATAATAAAAGATGATTTTGTGATAAAGAACCTTTCTGCCATTGCATAAACAACATTGTGTTGGTGACAATGTTGCTATAGACAAAGATTGTACTCTGTAAAGCACTCATGCTGTGTAGTTTATCATTACTATGTCCTCACAGATAAGGTGGTTGAAGAAGCAGGACAGGAAGCTAAGGCAAGTGCAAACACCGACGTCACCGCATCAGTTTTTGTGAGCAGGAAACGTCAGTGTCTTTGATACCCAGGGATCACAGAGGGGAAAGTTTCATTGTGATTCTGTTGACAAGAGATAGAAAGCCAGGGGGACTCAGGAAATGAGCTGAGGGGGGCTTTGATTGCACCCAATAGCATCATGTATCTTTATGAGCACGCTTTGGCCAGGTGGTTTTCAGATAGGTCAGGCCTTGGAATCAAAGGAGGGGGAATGTGGCGCTGCACACGCATTCTTCTTCCCTCATTAGACATCCTGCTCGCCCAGCAACACGACGGGTATTACATCAGTGTCAGGGCCGTTTTACACTCAAGAGGGCTTAATTTAGATGAGCCTCGACAAATTCATACATGAAGTTGTTATTTTTATCATCCTGCATAGGTCAATCGTATCTTGTGGCATGACGCAAGAAAACTTCTTAGAAAAACATGTAATGTCCTCAAGACAAGTTCCTGTTTATGTTGAATGACAGACTGTCAATTCAATCCCTTTCACTTCCTTTTTGTTGAGGTTAAAGCCTTTTGTTTGTTTGTGTGTGTGTGTGTGTGTGTGTGTGTGTGTGTGTGTGTATGTGTGTTTCTCCTCATGTTCAAAATCAAAATATACATGATGGGTGTGTCATGTGAAAATTAGTGCTATACTCTTTCCAGGTTACATTAGGGCTTGTACGAGATTTTGACTGATTTTCACACAATTGGGAGACAATAATAGAACACATGTCACTATGAGGCAAAATGTCAGGTTATTTAAAAGAACAGCGTGGGCAGAAGTAAACAGGAAAAAGAAATAACTGACATGCAGCATCAGCATCAGACAGGCCTGACGTGCCTCAGCGCCACTGATGCATATAATGCACCGGCAACACGAGGAACGGTCTGCTGTGTTGTGCGCATGGAGTCAGATCATATCAAGCTGCAGTGAAGACTGGCAGACTGACAATGAAGTTTGGCAGGCCAGCAGGAAACATCTGGGCTTCACAGTGATCTCTGTGACATGACATGCCCGTGAGCAAGGCCTGGAGACAGAACACCCAGCAAAGTGCAAGTCACCGGCCACAAGCAATCTTGAAAGGCCAAGCATGATTGAATCCACATCATTCTAGCCCTTTACAGTACTAACAGGACATGACTCGCAGATCAAGGCACCGGCCACCTATGTGCATCACAAGTCTAGTCAAAGTTCAGATCGTGTCGAGAGATTGCAGGATTAAAGGCAGGGAGTTTTTTCTCCCATAGGTTGATCTCTGTCTCTAATGAGCTCTGACCATTTCGGGATTTCCATAAGAAAGAGTGTTCTACATATCAATCCAAGCTTTAATTAAAAAGCTGCTATATTCACAGAGCCTTCATAAGCTTGCTGGAAATGCGCAGGTTGTCCTGCTCTTCTCCATGAGTGGGTGAAATGCTGCATTTGGAAACCAAATGAGATCATTGTTGCCAGGCCCGAGCCTTTCATCTAATTTCATTGTCGTTACCATGTGACTGTCATGCTTTGGTAAACACTTGATGTTGTCATCAGCATAAGTACCATTACTCATATGCTTGGAAGGATGACTCAATACACAGTCAGTACTGTTTCATCCTATATTGAAATGTATATTTTCATCCTTTAAAAGAACAGAAACAAATATTACATATTGTGATGGGTGGATTCAATGCTTTGTCATTATGCAGCACAAACCTGGAATAGCTTCCCAAATAATGTTAGAAAAGCCCCGACTCTGACCGCCTTTTAAGTCCAAGCTAAAAACCTGACTTTTTTTTACACTGCCCCCCAACCGATAATGACTGCAAATGAATTTTTAAATGTGATTTTCAATCATTTTAATTAACATTTGTATCTTTGCTCTTCTTGTCTGCACATTTGTTATTTTTAAATTAAATTTTAATAATCATTTAGTTACTAATTTTACATTTAAGTTCTTTTCTCTGCCCTTTAATGTTTTTTTATTGCTCTGTAAAGCACTTTAAATTATCCTGTTGTATTACATGGGCTATACAGATGCTGAAGCTGCTTTGCCTTGCCTTGCTTAAAGCATTAACCTGCAAACAGCTTTGCTAATTTTGGGTGAAAAATTGGATTTTCCTTAAGCAGGACACATTGCCATTATCATATTATTACTTTGTATTATCATGACAGGCTCTAATACTACAGTTCTGCATGTGCTTTGTGCAAGTGGTGTTGCTGTACCCTTCAGTAGGTACAATCACTGTCAAACACTGCCTCTCTGTTTTTATTTTCAAATGTGTTAAAAATAAGTCAATGAGAATGCACTATGTGTGTTATGTAGGCTATATCACCATCAAAGTTATAGTTTTTGTAAAGTGTGTGTCTAAAATGTTGTAAAAAACAACAAGCTGTTTAGTATGTGTAATTAGTTATGTATCTCTCAAACTTGAAATGCTTTTTGTCAGAAGCCAAAGGTATACATTATACAATATATTACATAGACATCATTATACTTCAGCCCCTCGATATTTACTGTCATGTGCAAATGTCACCCTCACAAATAAAAACATTAAACAAGCTTAAGACTTCTGTTTTATAAAAGTGAAAAAGTTTCAACCATAAATGAATGCAGAATTCACTAGAATGCAGGAAATTAAGTCTTTTACGCTCAAAAATTCCTGGACCTCCAACTCCCTTACTCAAAGTCATGGAAGTCCTGGGTCATTTGTCCCACTTTAACTTATCTTTATTTGTCTAAAAATAGTGTAAAATGTTTCTCTAGCTGCTTTGTACAAACCATCTTTTTTTAAAAAAAAAAAAACCCAAAAAAACCCCTTAAATACCAAAAATACTTTTTGTCAGTGAAGGAATTACTTGCCGATTGCCTAGATGATGATTTAGTAAAAGCTTTTAAGCACAAACAGAGAAGTATTTTTATTAAAAGACTCAATTTTAATACAAAAATATCATTCACAGACCAATAAAAAAAACATACAACAGAAACACAATCAAATTTCACAAAGTGTGTTTAAAAATATGAAAAAATAAGAAAAAATGAAAGTCTTTGTCCCTCGTGATGGTGTGACATCCTGGTTGGGTCTTTCCGATGGAAATCCAAATAGCTCGACTTGAGGCAGGATCTCTGGAGGGGACATACGGGCTGCTATAAAAAGCAGCGGTGAGAGTGTGGGTGAGTGCTGAACACTGATCTGCTGGGCGCCTCAGACAGGAAACTGTTTCCTCACCATGTCTGCCATTTGGGGATCAGTCTCTGACAGCATGGACTGCAGGTGCTGAAACTGCACAAGAGAAAGAAGGGCGGGGTGGAAACATCATGTTTACTTTCCACTGGAGCTGCTGTGTGAGCAGCAGTCCATCACACGTCTTAACCTGACACAAGCTCGAAAATATAAAGCCTCAATCCTGTCATGAAACAATGGCACAACAGGCAGCTGTTTGCACAGGATTTGGCTATTAGAGAAAAGATTTAAGAAGGTAATTAACTTGAATCAATAAATCCATTTGTCATCGAGTCTGTTATACTTTAAAAACTTAAATTTAAAGTTAAATTAGTTGTTAACATACCATTACCTGTCAATTTACATTTTTTAAATAATCATTTCAACAATAAAAGCATTTAATGACCATGCATAACTGATAAATAACACTTTATTTATCAGAGTAGTAGCAGCTATGTGGGAACTGTTAAGATTTTGCAATTCATTTTCATTTTTATAGTTAAAAACAGAAAGGATGATTTTCATTGCTCCACACATTAACATAATACATGCTGTATCTGGTAATACTCGAGCCATTTTGGAGAAAGCACTTACTGAAGCCTTAAAGTTGGGAACTAAACTGCTTGCAGCTGTGAGACACGTCTTCTCTGTAAGGTAACCTTTTTTCACCAAATCTGCGACAGTGTCCTACGAAGAGCAAAAAACAAACGAACAAAAAACAAAACAGAATAAAAACACACATTAGCGGCCTTTCAAAGAGAAAAGGAAAAACTGGGATACCTTTTTTTGCGTTTTAGAATCTCGTCAAACAGAGCGTTCCTTGGGTTGCGTTACCTTGGGAATCTGAATGCAGATGTCGGCTAGAAACTCAGCTGAGATCTCTGCTAGCGTCTGGAGCTGTTCATCTTTTGTGTCTTCTTTGCTGTCGTCTTTGCCCTCAGTGTGGTACTGAAGCACCCGCAAAATGGTTCCAATCAGGGGAAGACCTGCAGGCAAAAGACAAATGTATTTGTGTGAAACACATCAAATTAGCAGGCATAGTCATTTTTAAATGGGGAGTCTATCCTCATTACTGAGTCTCAGCTGGAATTATCATTATATGTTTTTTTTCTGTATGTTGCAATCATTAAAAATAAAGCCTTAATTAGCCAGAGCGCTAATCATGTGATCAGCTTATAAAATTACCAATATATCCTAAATTACATCTATTTTTTTTTATTCAAATTGCTATTGGAATTAAAATGGAGTACATTATAGAGCACAGCATAGTAACATAATTTTCTGTTTTTAACATTAAATATTATAAACATTTAGGGTTCATACATAAGCGTATATACAGACAATACAAAATGAAATTCAATTTAAATACTATTAAGCACATTTTTTTTCTTTTCCGAGGGCCTCACTTGCACATAATTAATGCTCAAATAGACTTTTTAAAAATAACATTCGGTCCATTTTAATTTCAAGGTCTTTTAAGAAATTTGCAACTTACTTGTGTGACTTTTGTTATGCCACTGATTCTGGCACCTGTGGAGAGCCTGCAGCACGGCAAATGCCTGAACCAAAACGCTCTTCTGCTCTTGCAGGACAACTGGAAGATCAGTTGGCTGGCAGAGGTCCTCACACACAACGTCACACACAAAGTCCCACACTGCTTTGCCGGGTCCATCAGGGGCAGCTGGAAGACACAATTAAATGTCAGACTTCAGTCTTCTGTTGAATTTTGACAACTACCAAAAGTCAAAAGTTCTTTAATGTCATTGTTATAAAACAACAAAAGAGCACAGCATCTCTTGAATACATAAATCAATACTGAAAAGATACTAATAAATAGTGACAAATAATAAATAATAATAATAATGATAAAAGGTACATCAGATAAATAATAAAGGGAACAGTTCTGTTTGTTATGTCAGAGGGGGGATTGGGGCATTGGGGAGCTATTGAGAAGTCTTATGGCTTGTGGAAAAACTATGGGTACTTCTGTGATGTGTCAGCAGCTGACCTAAATATAAAGTGTGTGGATCGCTCTTACCGAAAATCTGAATGCCCTCATCTATGGTGGTGAGGAGTTGGAGGGCGTGAAAGTAAACCTCTAAGCCATTCGGACTTTCTGATCTGTGAAAACAATTTAAAACTGTTGAATGAAAGCAAATGACTACTGTTGAGGGTCGTCTAATGATCAAACATAAATACCATTAATTTAGTTTGAAATCTTCTGCATCAGATCAAAAAATAATACTTTTTTACACATAACATCAATAATATCAGTGCAACAACCAATAAGTGATATACAAATATTAAAACAAGAGCGACTGATGGCAATTTACCACAACAACAGACCTTTTTTTCGGTTTTGTCCATAATTCAGACGTGCAGTTTATAATCTCTACACTGTGGAAGTTGTGGCTTTATAAGGAAGACATTTTTTACTCCTGCTAAAAGTTAATCTCAATATGCAAACAAATTCTACAAAGTTCTCCTCAATTTCCTTTTTAGATTCCCACCTGAGCTGCTTGGCTGCCTCAAGAAGACACGAGGCCACATCCAGACGGCTTTCACCAGCCTCCTCCTCCTCCTCCTCCTCACCCTCACTTGGCTGATCTGTGACCCAACTCTTCATCAGCTCCTCGTCAAGGTCAAACAGTTTGTCGACCAGCTCTCCAACTTTCTCAAGCAGGTCAGCTGTAACACACACAGGGTATTATTTTAAACAACCACCCCGCCCTGTTTTATGTTTACATTCTGTGTAACTCACCAAACAGGGAACTGTGTGTATCATTCAGGTCTAATGAATGTGTTGAATGCATTTCCCTCATCAAATATCATTTTCAAAGCTGATTTTATAGTTATTAGTATTTTAAATCCAGCAGTGTTTACATTCAGCACAACTAGAGGTCAGAAGCTCCACAGGGAACCTTTAAGATAAATAGCTTACAGGGACTTAACTTAAGGTGCCTTCACACCTAACCGGTTTCATTCAATCAAACCAACACAGGTGTGTTTGTCTGGTTAGTGCAGTTTATTTAGGGTGGCGTGAATCCCTGTGTGGACCAAACACCAAGACAGCCTAAAAAAGTGGGTCACGATTCGCATCCAAGTGGACTCTGAGGCGATTTGTTTGTGGTGTGAAAGCAAACAAACCAGCCACATTTTTATGACAGCAGCAATGTGATTTTAGCTAAATTTCAAAAGCTGCTGATCGAGAAATCCTTCCAGAATCCTAAAGTTGACCTGTAGAAGGCCACATACATATTTGATTTATGCAAATCATTTGGTAACCATTGTAGCACATGTGCACGTCCGCATGGGTATTTTCCCAATCAGCAAGACTTTAAATGACTACAAAGAACACAAAAAGACCAAGAAGACATACCTAACAACCAAATAAAATACACAAAATGACCTCAAAGACAGATAAAATGAGAATGAAGAGATGCAAAAGAACCACAAAGAGACAGAAATTACCCCAAGAAACACACAAAATTACACACATAATGACCAAGATAATGACTAAGATAATAGATCAAAAACTGCTACAATTGCTGTACTTCTGTCCAACTCTGCGTAATTTGGCAGTTCATTAAATCCATTAAAAAGTGTGTGTGCGACGGCGATCTCACAATAACAAGCCCTTATAGTAAGACATTAGATGGAGGGTAGTTTCAATAATAATAGAAACTAAAACTGTACGGCCTTACGTCAATGTAGACATTCTCATATACTCCACCATAAGCTACGACTGGGACACTGAGTTTTTATAGTGGAATATTCTAATTATGACAATAATTGATGAGGATGAAAGCCCGAGGATGAAATAAGTTCATGCATTTGTAAATAGGTTTTAAATATTATTATCTATTCAATAATGCTGTATTTTTTATTAGTGTGGTTTTAATATGCTATACATTTTGTTTAATTTATGCTGTGCATTTAGTTTACGTCAGTTTAGGTGTGTTTTTACATTTTGTAAGACAGCCAGGCCTTCATCATTTGAGCGTACGCATAGTCGGAGACAGTTCTAAATTTGTTCACTGAGTACAATATTGCCCCCCCAAAATAAAACGGTAAGAATATATTTATGAATCCCAGATTTATACTAAAATATGGTACGCAGGGTTTTAGCACAGATTTGAGCGTATGCACTGTTTGTGAATGAGGTCCAGTGTGAATAGGAACTACACCAGAGCTACAACTGCAGCAATGTATCATTTTTTCTACTTGGTATGGTATGTCAAACAGATAAATACGTAAAACGAGTAACATGTCACAATCATATTAAAAAGGAAAGAGTAAAAGCTCGGTACTGTTGGTAGAACTGCACATGACAAAAAGGAGGCTGGAGCGCACAGACGACTGCTGCCGTATTCTCTGAAGCCACAGGGAGCAGACGTCTTTTTGAGAGACACAGGTCAGCAGCAATCTGCAAACAATCATCAGAAAAGATGAACACCTCGCTCTTAGTCTTCCAGTCTCACATGTCTGCAGGAAATTATGTCACCTGCTTGTTTCAAGGAGGGTCGGAGGATCTGTATCTCCAAGGAGAAGCAACAGCACAGCACTGTGGACACACAGGGAGTAGCAATCATTAGAATGAATCACTGAAGAATAAAACACCAATTAGAAGACAATAACAGGTGATAACATTAACCCACCCTAAGTCTTCATTCTGGCTGAGAGTCAGGCAGGTGTCAGGAAAACAAGCAATATTCCCGAGGATTCCCACACAGATTTCCTAGAGGAGCGAACTAAAAATTTATGACCTGTCATGGGAATTCTCAAAGCCCAGAAATACAGCATCAAAAATAACAAACATGACAGGATTAAAGTCTGTTGCAGAATGTGTAAAGTGGAGACGATATCACTCACTGTGAGACGGGGACATCGAGATTTGGCTATCACACCGAGGAGGATATCTGTAGCTTTGAACTCCTGCAGAAAACCGGCCACATCCTGCACACAGTTGGTAAATAAACAGTCACTCGTAAATATTTAAACATGATAACACTTCACTTCACACTGCAACACACACTCAGCTGGGGTTTATTACATAAACCTAGCTAAAACTGCCCTGCAAAACAATCCTCCCTCTGTGATGGTGATGATGTTTTGTTTTCACTGAAAATGTTTTTAGTGTTGATTCAACTTCAGCTATTTTGGAAGAAGGAAACTGAACATTATAAACTCACAGAAGGTTTTTCGGATTTATTGCACGACTGCTAGTTTTAGTTAAGTAAACTGGTAATGGTATATGAACGACAGACACAAAGACACCAGCAGCATATTTAATAAATTGTGGTTTAATATAAAAAATTCACATAATGTAGAACTTAGTCTGTTGCCGACATTACATTTACTTTCTAGTTTCTCTGATGTAGGTAATGCCAAGATTGATCAGCAACTAAACTACAAAATATGAAATCATCTGCGGAAGGCACATCCAAAAATAACACGTTTTGATAAAATTCTGTTTTGTATAAGGTTGTCCTTACCATTACGAAAACCACATAACAACACAACACAAATTCTCTTTTAACAGGGTAAAGACAACAGAACAGGGTGGGACACAGAGAGAGAACTTTACCTTATCCATTGCCATATCCCAAACCCTACACAGATCTTCCTCATCATCATCAGGGAGCTGCATCTGACCCTCAGAGTCCTCTTCTGAATGCTCTGTGACCATCTGCACCGAAATGACCATTTAACAAACATTAAGAAATGTCAGGGATGTAGAAGAGCGACAGCACAGAAGAACAAAGTGTAAATACAGTGAAAATGCTCCAATCAGCTGAACAGAAACTTTAATTGGTAGATGTTTCCATTCTACTTGACTTCACCTGTGGTCTCTATACTGGCTCACTGGAATATTGAATATAAGTCAAGAAAATAAATGCAATTTAAATGTACTTGTCACCACCTAAGCCTCGTTACACTTGTGATTGTAACAGTGCGGACTGAAAACTTCCTGCCTCAAAATTGACATTCGCAATCACAGCCAGCCTACATGGATGAGGCGAGTCAAGGTGCTGAAAAGCCAGTGCTTGCTGTAAACAGTATCTCCGATGGCGTCCAAATCTCCGTCCTCCTCTCCATCGGCTGCCTCCGGGGGTGGTGACGGGTTACGGTCCATTACAGGAGAGTGTATTTCATGTGGAGATGAGGATCTTTCAGTCTCCACTTCCTCAGCACTGTCGACATTACAGTCTAGAAAACAAACAAAAGAAACAGTGGCAGGGATTGAGTTGGGTGATATGACTATACCATGAGGTATCAGGTGGTAGATGATTATAATAGTAGTGGATGTACAGGATTTAGGCATCAATGTCATGTTTACTGGACTAGCAAAAACAGACCTCCTGTCTGGTCTATGTCACAGTTACACTCGGTTGCCACTTTAGGATGTAAACATCAGGGGTCAGCCAATATTGGTTTTTCAGGGCCGAAACTGATACCAGTTATCAGTGGTTAACGAGACCGATAACCGATATTTGGAACCAATATGCATTTCCAATAAAAATGAAAATCTTTTAGTCAGTATCTAGAATTTGTACAATAACAAACTCCAACACAAAACTTTGTTTAAATGCCTTTAGCGAATGTTTCATCAAAACTGAAACATTTTACATCGTAAACAGCAAGTTCCCACCAACTTTTTTAAAAATTTCTTTATTTTACAAAGTGGAAACTTAAATAGAAAAATGAATGAATAAAAATAGCTCCCTGAGGTTTACAAAGTATAAGTCCCCCCCATGCTGACAGTTTCTTTGCACTTTTTTATTAATTAGTTTTATCCGCGAGCATTTAAATAAAATGCAGATACAAAGAATTGGAAAAATGCCAAATATCTGCCCCAATAATCAGGCAGGCTAATAATCTGCAGACCCCGAGAACGCATACCTTGATGCAGCCTTTAGAAAAAAAGTTCAACTGGTTTTGTTCAGCTGTTGTAGAGCTGTCATGTATATTCAAACCTTATTTTAAGACTCATCTTAATTTAAGAGATGAGCCTCATTTTCAATGATGCCGAGCGTGAACAAGAATATTAACACAAACATTAAGCAAACCAAAATGAGTAAGATATGATGACCAACATGCAACCTAGTTAAAATAGAAATAAAATCTTACAAAAACAACAAACATAACAAGTATTGAATATCCCCAAGTTATAATACCTGGTAATAAACATATAATAGTGTGGATGTTTAGTTAAAAAGCATTTACAGTCAATTAAAAGAAGATCTGAAAAGAAGGGGTTTAAAAAGTGATAATAGTGGCAGAAATTCAACTTTATTGTCACTTTGCAGACTTTACTGTGTGGTGATTTGAATTATAGAGCGTTATATTGATAGATATTAATATTCCGTCCCTCCCAATAACTAAATATCAATAATGGTCAACGAGAAAGTATAAACACTCAGTTTAAGCAAGGTGTTTCTATTAAAAGCCGACTCGGTGGGCATCACAAATGACAAGCTTTATCATGACTTCAATTGTTATTCTGAGCAGGAAGTTTGGCTGTCTAACCTGTAACGTTAACGTCAGGCTAAGAAATAGATCGGTCATCTTAGCATTCATTTTGATTCCAAATATCTGCAAAAATACTCGACTGAATGACTTCAAATGACTAAACGTTGGAGAATTTAAGCTAGCAGATGCAAATTCAGTTAGTAGCGGCGGGTTGTTAGCAAGCTGTCATACTCATAAACAGTAAAGTTACATGTTGACTCACCCATAGTGACCGCTCTCTGTAAATGTAACTAGCCGGTAAATAATCGATGTAATCATCGCATGTTTTTGACTTGTTAAGCAACGTTACAGTTTCCAGACGACATTTCAAACAGCCTCCATTTAGTACCAGCAACTGGATGCGCATGCGCACATGCCACGCTGCGCGTTCTTCTTCTCGCAGTAGTTTACCTCAAGTAAAAGTCTTATGGCGCCCCCTGCAGTGCGCAGGAGGAACGACAGGCGGTTTGAGCAGGTATAGCGTTACCTGTGAAGAGGATGGAGCATCCAATGGAGGCTTTATTTACTCTTTTTTACTCGCTCTAGTCCAGGACAACAAGTCCCATCTAAAAGTGACCTACATATGAGGCATGAGAGACTTCACCCAAATCACAGACACAAACATTTCCTTAATTTTTTTGCTAAAGCTAGCCGTGGAGATATCTGTCTCTGAGATGACAACTTTTACCTCCACAAGTAAGGTAAATGTACAGTGTTGAAGAAATTTAGACGACCATGGGCATAAAAATAATTTATCAGATGATAAAGTATTATTTGTGTTAACATTATATGGTAATGAAATAGGATGAGACTCAGGGGTTTAGAAATAGTTTCTGTTTTGTTAAGTACCTTTAGCTAGCTCGTTAACTAGCCACCAACGGCGGTTAGCTAGTTTAGCTATGTAGTTGGCCGATTACAAAATACTCCACAAGGGACTGTTCGTTATTTATGAAGAAGGAGGGTTGGTGCAAAAAATGGAGGCATATTAAATAGATTTTAAAGCATTGGGGAGGGACTTATGATTTTATTTTGGCTTGGGGGAGGGGCATACAACTTTGAATGGTTATATTTTGCATGTATTTTACTGTTGATTTTTAATGAAAACATGCCCAACAATCTGCTGGCAGTATGAAAGGTATGTTTTCTTTAAAAATCACCAAAATTACACAATCCATCATCGCCAGAGACTGTAAAAGCGGAAAATATCTTTGGATTTTAACATTTCTGACAGTCCTTGACCTCATTTAGTGCAGCAAACACTTCTGTCTAAAAAAAACCTGTTTTTTTTTTAACTCCAGAATTTCATCTTCAACTCTTCACTTTGAAATATCTTAAGCCTAACAGCTAATTTTTAAAAGCTGTTTTTCCATGCTTATGGAAAAATATTTGTAGCTTCAGGGAGGGTAAAAAAAAAGTAAAACTCAATAAAGTCACACACCCCAGCCTAATAAATAAAGAATAGTCTCTGATACAAATACAAACAATTATGTAGAT